>NC_050087.2:4490862-4809701 GCF_009764565.3 Dermochelys coriacea | reverse complement strand
ATAGCACTTTTCATCAGAAGATCTCAAGCCACTTAACAATCTTTAATATTTTTAGCCTCACAACACCCCTATCAGGTAGAGAAGTATTATCCAAAATTTACAGCTAGGGAACTGAGGGGCTACATACAACCCACAGGGCTGAGAACAAAAACCAAGGTTTTGGGGGTCCCACGGTAGCATGTTAGACACAGAACCATGCAGCTTCCCTGTGCATAAGAGTAACTGAAAGATCACAATAGGCAGCAGGTTTAAAATAAACAAAAGGAAGTATTTCTTCACACAACGCACAGTCAACCTGTGTAACTCTTTGCCGGAGGATCTTGTGAAGGCCAAAATAAAAAACAGGGATCAAAAAAGAACTAGATAAATTCATGGAGGACAGGTCCATCAATGGCTATTAGCCAGGATGGGCAGAGATGGTGTCCCCAGCCTCTGTTTGCCAGAAGCTGGGAATGGGCAACAGGGGATGGATCACTTGATGGTTTACCTGTTCTGTTCACTCCCTCTAGGGCACCTGGCACTGGCCACTGTCGGAAGACAGGATACTGGGCTAAATGGAACTTTGGTCTGACCCAGTATGGCCATTCTTACGTTCTTACATTATGTTCTAATTTGGCTGTGTTTATTGTTATTGCTGTGTTCGTGCAAACAGACGTTAGATAAGAACACGAATAATTCTTTGTCGAAGATTGCAGCGTTAATCCTACTTTATGTCTTCAAATCCAGAATGTAGATTCATAGATTCATAGATATTAAGGTCAGAAGGGACCATTATGATCATCTAGTCTGACTTCCTGCACAATGCAGGCCACAGAATCTCACCCACCCACTCCTGCGATAAACCTCTCACCTATGTCTGAGCTATTGAATGTAAACACACAAGACCCAAAAGCAGAGAGAGAAAAAGCAGGCTGCTCACTAATTCAACTCAGACAGCTCACCCTGGCTCTTAGAAGGTAGCTGTGGTAGATGACCCAGAGCTCATGCATCCCTATGGAGCCCACCTAGCCTGCAAGCAGTCAAGAAAAGAACCCTGATCATTTAAAGTAATAGCACACAATTTGAATATGGTTTTCAATGCACCACAGTTATTACCTAAGTTGTCTATTCTGGCCTGTGTTCACCACTGCTGAAACTCCGTTGAGGTCACTGATGTTAAATCAGAGACAAAGCTGGCCCAGTATAGAAGGGAATTATTCACAATTACAACTAATTTGGAACCTTCTTGTACACTGCAGGTTTGAAAGACCTCAAACAGCATCAGCTTCTTGTTACACTTGGATGAGGAGAGACTGAAAACCAAAAAAGGAACAGAGAGGGAGAGAAATAAAAAGAAACCAACCAATGCCAGATTTGAAAACAGAGCCGAGAGCAGCACAGAATAAAACACACAGAGAGATTTCGCAGGGTAGCTAAGCCCTTAGTCTGATACAGTCAATGTGGCCTGGTGGATATTAAATTAGGACTAAGAAGAGCTGGGCTCCTCGTGTTGTGCCTCAGTTTCCCCATATGTAAAATGCAGATAATGATACAGCCCTCCTCTGTCAAGCACTTTGAGAACTACTGATGACCAGGGCTATGTAAGAGCCAGGTATTCTCATCTGGCCCAACATTGTGCTGGAGCAGCTCGTGAGATTTTAGCATTGCCAAGTTGGAAATTAGCCCCTGGTCTGCCTTGAACCCCCTCATTCCAGCCTAAGCATAACCCAGAAGCTGATGTGAACATTGCCCTTTGGATAAGTGAGTCTGTCTGTGTCTCTCTGTTGCTTCTTGTCTTTTACTTAGATTGGAAGCTGTTTGAGGTAGGGACCCTCTTTTCCTCTGTGTTTGTACAGCACCTAACATAATGGGGACCTCCTGGTCTACGTCTACTGGTAGGCAGTGTGATTTAGTGGTTAGAGCACTGGGTTGGGATTCAGGAGACCTGCGTTCTATTCCCAGCTCTGCTACTATTCTACTAATTGACCTTGGGCAAGTTACTTCACCTCCCCGTGCCTCAGTTTCCCCATCTATAAAATGCAGATAATGAGACTGACTTCCTTTGTAAAGTGCTTCATGATCTGCTGGTGAAAGTATTATGCAAGAGGTAGCTACTATTATTGTCACTGCAACACAAATAATAAATACATCATTAAAAAAAATAACAGCGTGCAAGACCAAGCTAGGCCACACAAGTCAAAGTCAGGCTTGTACCTGCCCCTAACCCCAACACCCGTCCACACACCAAACCCTCTCTCCTGAGCTCACAGTCACAAACTAGCAATGGTCAGAAGTGTGAAGAAGCAGACGCTGAACCAAAGACAGAGTGGCATGTGGAGACCAGAGAGGCATATTCAGGGAGCTGGGCACAGACACTGTGTCTACACTAAGAAAAGGAGTACTTGTGGCACCTTAGAGACTAACAAATTTATTAGAGCATAAGCTTTCGTGAGCTACAGCTCACTTCATCGGATGCTTATGTTCAAATAAATTTGTTAGTCTCTAAGGTGCCACAAGTACTCCTTTTCTTTTTGCGAATACAGACTAACACGTCTGCTATTCTGAAATGTGTCTACACTAGAGATCTGAACCAGCTTCAAGTGAACCAGTTTAAACACAAATAGGCTGAAATTTTCCAAGTGGTTTAGTGGATTTAGACACACAGCCCTCTTAATTTCAGTTTGCATCTAAAGCTCTTAGGTGGCATGACAATCTCAGTGACATGCCTCAATACGTCCACAGTAGCAATGCTGAACTGGTTTGAGTTTTGCCTCATAGGCATTATTCTAAGGGTCTAACTCTGCAGTGAAGATAACTTGAGTGATTGGCACCTGGGTCTACCTAGCTGAGGTCAGAGCAGCCACACTGGAAAGCCCTCTCCATAGTAACGTGTCCTCACTGGTCCCGTGCTACATGGGGGTGTGTCCCCCTTGGACTTTCTGGCGGTATGTCCCATGGGTCCTTGGAGCATCTTGTGGGAAGGCATTGGAGGGTTATAAGCATCAGAGTGATTTAGCTTTCACTGCAAAGTGGTTTAAGCGGGCAGAATACCAGAGCAACAGAAGAACATCTTTGCCAGCAGGCTGGCTAACCTAGTGAGGAGGGCTTTAAACTAGGTTCACCGGGGGAAGGAGACCAAAGCCCTGAGGTAAGTGGGAAAGCGGGATACCGGGAGGAAGCACAGGCAGGAATGTCTGTGAGGGGAGGGCTCCTGCCTCATACTGGGAATGAGGGGCGATCAACAGGTTATCTCAAGTGCTTATATACAAATGCACAAAGCCTTGGAAACAAGCAGGGAGAACTGGAGGTCCTGGTGATGTCAAGGAATTATGACGTGATTGGAATAACAGAGACTTGGTGGGATAACTCACATGACTGGAGTACAGTCATGGATGGTTATAAACTGTTCAGGAAGGACAGGCAGGGCAGAAAAGGTGGGGGAGTAGCACTGTATGTAAGGGAGCAGTATGACTGCTCAGAGCTCCGGTACGAAACTGTGGAAAAACCTGAGTGTCTCTGGATTAAGTTTAGAAGTGTGTGCAACAAGAGTGATGTCATGGTGGGAGTCTGCTATAGACCACCGGACCAGGGGGATGAGGTGGATGAGGCTTTCTTCCGGCAACTCACGGAAGCTACTAGATCGCATGCCCTGATTCTCATGGGTGACTTTAATTTTCCTGATATCTGCTGGGAGAGCAATACAGCGGTGCATAGACAATCCAGGAAGTTTTTGGAAAGCGTAGGGGACAATTTCCTGGTGCAAGTGCTAGGGGAGCCAACTAGGGGGAGCGCTTTTCTTGACCTGCTGCTCACAAACCGGGTAGAATTAGTGGGGGAAGCAAAAGTGGATGGGAATCTGGGAGGCAGTGACCATGAGTTGGTTGAGTTCAGGATCCTGACGCAGGGAAGAAAGGTAAGCAGCAGGATACGGACCCTGGACTTCAGGAAAGCAGACTTTGACTCCCTCAGGGAACAGATGGCCAGGATCCCCTGGGGGACTAACATGAAAGGGAAGGGAGTCCAGGAGAGCTGGCTGTATTTCAAGGAATCCCTGTTGAGGTTACAGGGACAAACCATCCCGATGAGTCGAAAGAATAGTAAATATGGCAGGCGACCAGCTTGGCTTAATGGTGAAATCCTAGCGGATCTTAAACATAAAAAAGAAGCTTACAAGAAGTGGAAGCTTGGACATATGACCAGGGAAGAGTATAAAAATTTTGCTCGGGCATGTAGGAAAGATATCAGGAGGGCCAAATCGCACCTGGAGCTGCAGCTAGCAAGAGATGTCAAGAGTAACAAGAAGGGTTTCTTCAGGTATGTTGGCAACAAGAAGAAAGCCAAGGAAAGTGTGGGCCCCTTACTGAATGAGGGAGGCAAGCTAGTGACAGAGGATGTGGAAAAAGCTAATGTACTCAATGCTTTTTTTGCCTCTGTTTTCACTAACAAGGTCAGCTCCCAGACTGCTGTGCTGGGCAACACAAAATGGGGAAGAGATGGCCAGCCCTCTGTAGAGATAGAGGTGGTTAGGGACTATTTAGAAAAGCTGGACGTGCACAAGTCCATGGGGCCGGACGAATTGCATCCGAGAGTGCTGAAGGAATTGGCGGCTGTGATTGCAGAGCCCTTGGCCATTATCTTTGAAAACTCGTGGCGAACGGGGGAAGTCCCGGATGACTGGAAAAAGGCTAATGTAGTGCCCATCTTTAAAAAAGGGAAGAAGGAGGATCCTGGGAACTACAGGCCGGTCAGCCTCACCTCAGTCCCTGGAAAAATCATGGAGCAGGTCCTCAAAGAATCAATCCTGAAGCACTTAGAGGAGAGGAAAGTGATCAGGAACAGTCAGCATGGATTCACCAAGGGAAGGTCATGCCTGACTAATCTAATCGCCCTTTATGATGAGATTACTGGTTCTGTGGATGAAGGGAAAGCAGTGGATGTATTGTTTCTTGACTTTAGCAAAGCTTTTGACACGGTCTCCCACAGCATTCTTGTCAGCAAGTTAAGGAAGTATGGGCTGGATGAATGCACTATAAGGTGGGTAGAAAGCTGGCTAGATTGTCGGGCTCAACGGGTAGTGATCAATGGCTCCATGTCTAGTTGGCAGCCGGTGTCAAGTGGAGTGCCCCAGGGGTCGGTCCTGGGGCCCGTTTTGTTCAATATCTTCATAAATGATCTGGAGGATGGTGTGGATTGCACTCTCAGCAAATTTGCGGATGATACTAAACTGGGAGGAGTGGTAGATACGCTGGAGGGGAGGGATAGGATACAGAAGGACCTAGACAAATTGGAGGATTGGGCCAAAAGAAATCTAATGAGGTTCAATAAGGATAAATGCAGGGTCCTGCACTTAGGATGGAAGAATCCAATGCACCGCTACAGACTAGGGACCGAATGGCTCGGCAGCAGTTCTGCGGAAAAGGACCTAGGGGTGACAGTGGACGAGAAGCTGGATATGAGTCAGCAGTGTGCCCTTGTTGCCAAGAAGGCCAATGGCATTTTGGGTTGTATAAGTAGGGGCATAGCGAGCAGATCGAGGGACGTGATCGTTCCCCTCTATTCGACACTGGTGAGGCCTCATCTGGAGTACTGTGTCCAGTTTTGGGCCCCACACTACAGGAAGGATGTGGATAAATTGGAAAGAGTACAACGAAGGGCAACGAAAATGATTAGGGGTCTAGAGCACATGACTTATGAGGAGAGGCTGAGGGAGCTGGGATTGTTTAGTCTGCAGAAGAGAAGAATGAGGGGGGATTTGATAGCTGCTTTCAACTACCTGAAAGGGGGTTTCAAAGAGGATGGCTCTAGACTGTTCTCAATGGTAGCAGATGACAGAACGAGGAGTAATGGTCTCAAGTTGCAATGGGGGAGGTTTAGATTGGATATTAGGAAAAACTTTTTCACTAAGAGGGTGGTGAAACACTGGAATGCGTTACCTAGGGAGGTGGTAGAATCTCCTTCCTTAGAGGTTTTTAAGGTCAGGCTTGACAAAGCCCTAGCTGGGATGATTTAACTGGGACTTGGTCCTGCTTTGAGCAGGGGGTTGGACTAGATGACCTTCTGGGGTCCCTTCCAACCCTGATATTCTATGATTCTATGATTCTATGAACCAGACTCTAACCCACCCCCCAGCCAGGCCAGCTAGCCCAAGTTGAAAGCACCACTAAACTGGGGAGAGAGGGGTTTGTGTGTGGCCAGGTGTTGGGGTTAGGGCAGGTACAAGCCTGAGTTAACTTGGCAGTGAAGACAGACCCTAAACCATTTCAGCTGCAGTGCTTTCTGGATACCTATCCCACAATTCTCAGCGCAGCTCCCAGAAGCCGTGCATTTTGGGAGATTTTTGCAAGACCACCAGTGCAGCAGTGACTAGGACAAGTTGACCTGTTTTAGCTTATCTGCGTCCACACTGGTACTAAACAAGTTTGGACTGAGCCAGTTTGACTTTGAACCAATTTAACTGCTATTCTAGGTGGCTATTGGACCAGCATTTCTGTGTGCATGTGAATGCAAAGTGTTCCATCACAGTCTGAGCCTTTAAATGGGATTTTTAAAAGAGACCAAAGGAGTTAGGCACTCAAATCCCATTAAAAGTCAAACGACTCCTTTGAAATTCTTTTAGAGTAGACCAGAACAACAAGACAGGGAGTACAAATGGGTGGGGAATGGATTCCCCCCCTCCATCCTGTTTTGCATTGGGATGAAACTGACACCACTCAAAGTTCTTTGTGAAAAAATAAGGGAGAGCCACACAGCCCTGATAGTCAATGGGCCGGTAGTTAGGGTGCTCACCTTGTAGACTGGTGTCTCCGGTTCAACGCCTTGCTCTCCCTAATTCAGACCAGGCGCTTCAATCTGTTAGAGCGCTGATTGCAGGGGAGTGACCTAACCACTGGGGTGTGGGTCTCTCTGGATCTGAGCAGAAATTCCATCCTGAACCTGATAAACTGCTTCTGGCTAACATAAGTTTTGGTTTCGATGAACTGGCATTTTCAGCTGAAAAATGGTTTAGTCGGAAAATTTGCAACCAGAGCCAGCGGGGGGGGTCGTTCCAGAGGTGCTGGGGAGCGTGGGAGTTTCTCTCGGCCTTCCCCTGCAGAGCAGAGGGAAAGAGACCTGGTGTCCACCAAGGAAGGCAGGCAGGAGAACAGGAAGAGACAAACGATTCCGTCACCGGAATTGGTGTTATTGTTACTTATTTTTTAGTGCCTGAAATTCCCAGAAGCTTACGTGGGCAGTGAATGGGTTGAAATCATCCTTGTGTGTGAAATTGGAAGTATCGTGCTGGCCTGTCCCATCCTGCCTTTTAAGACTCTTTTGTAAAATTCTCTTTGGGTGACGTCTTTATTTATTTATTTTTAGCGTCGCTGTTAGCTTTGGCAGCAGAATTCTGGGTGAGAGGGGAAAGGAAGGAAGGGGCAGTGGGGTGCTAGGAGGAGTGGTGGGGTGGGGAAGGATTTGGGGGAGCAGATAACAAAGGGATGAGAGAAAGGAAGAGTGAAATGAGACAAAAAAATGGGGAAGGTCCAGGAATAAATGAGAAGAAAGAGGGAATAGATGAATAAATAACAGGGGAGAAGAATAGTGTTGGAAGAGAGCTGGGATGGGGAAGAAGCCAGAGAAGAAAACTGGAGCCATAGTTCCCAACTTTTCCCAGACTGGGACCCTTTTTTTCCATACAGAGCAACCCCTACTCTGATGCTCCCCAGCCCCAGCTTGCTGCGGTCAGGCCAGATTTCCCCTCTCATTTAGCAATATGGGAAGCAATATGCAACCCGCCGGACACCCATATGTGAGCTTCCAGGTTGAGAACCCTTGGACTAGAGCAGCAGTTTTCAAACTTTAGCAACTCGAGGACCCCTGTTTTGATTTAAAAATTTTCACGGACCCCCCCATCCCCACCCCACTCAGCCCCAGGCACCACACCCACTCCACCGCTTCCCCCAAGGCCCCACCTCTTTCCGCCCCCCCTCCTCCAAGCGTGCCCCCTCCCCACTCCTCCCCCTCCCTGCCAGTACCTCCTGCACACCGCTGAACAAAATGACAGAAGCAGTTCTCCAGAGTGCAGGAGGCGCTGGGAGGGCAGGGGAGGAGCTGAGGTAGGGACGGGGAGGAGTTGATCAGTGGGGCCCGCAGGGATCCATGGACCCCAGTTTGAGAAATGCTGTACTAGAGGGATACGCTGAACAGAATGACAGAAGGGAAAGGAGAGAACTAAGACAGGAAGGCTAGCCTGGGAGTTGGGAAACCTAGCATCCATTCCCTGCTCTGCCACAGATTTTCTATGTGACCTTGGGCTAGTCACTTAGGCCCGGATCATGGAAGGTTTTTAGGCTTCTAGCGTCCATTTAGTTTCACTAGGAGTTAGCAGCCTAACTATCTTGGAGGCTCTGGGCCTTAGTCTCTCTCTGCCTCAGTTTCCCAACTGTAAAAGGAGGCTAATAGCACTTGTGAGAATTAAAGATTATGAAGTGCCCAGATACTCCAGGGAAGGGGGCCAGATAAGTAACAGCGTGACAGCATCCAAAGAGCAGGAATGGACAGAGACCCAACTAGAGGAAATGGAAAGGAACTGGCTCCCCTGGTATTTACACAGCTGAAAATCAGGAATGAGGCCGGGGGAGTTACTCCTGTTTTATGCTGCTGTGAAGGAGAGCTAAGTAAAGGGACTGATTGTCTGACATACTTGGAAAGGTGGGGTTGAAAGAAGTAGCCCAACCAGGCTTCCCCCATGCTTCCCTTCTGGGACCTTCCCCCCGACCCCCTCACAGAGTCCCAGAGCCCAGGCTCCGGCCCGAGCCTGAAGGTCTACACAGCAATTAAACAGCCCCATAGCCCAAGCCCTACAAGCCCGAGTCAGCTGACACGGGCCAGCCCTGTTTAGACATGTCCTTAGGGAGAGAATTGGACTCCAAAGCACACCAGTGTTTGCTTTCGCACACACCCGTGCAGCCTTCTCCAATACAGTGGGGGCCTCAGGGGGTGTTAGTGAGGACACAGCTTGGACCTCTGTCCTTATTATGGTGGCTTCTGCCATCTCTGGGGGGGGAGAGCTAAGCACTTACACAGACCAAGTCAGGGCTTAACCCACAGGAACAATTTGAGCTTTACATGAGACCTCCCTGGGGGAAGAGGGGGGTCGGTTGTCCCACATCTGCCCGCTGGGAGGCTCTAAACCTTCCTCTGCGCCACCCGGCCCTCAACTGTGTCAGAGACAGGCTACTGCATGGCATGGACCTGGGTCGGATCCCAGTGCCCTATCCACTACCCATCGCATTTGCCCGCCCCAAGATAGATCTGTGATATCCGGCCATTCCCAGAGACCAGCCCATTTTCAATTGCTCCAAATACCTTGCCAAGGCGGGTATTTTCAATTGTGCCTGCGGTGATTAACCTCCTGCGGTCCCACTTCATATATACCTCACATGCCTGAACTGGCTTCAATGAACCCTGCTGACCCAGGCCATTATATAGCCAAGATTACAACAGCGTTCAAAAAAGAACTAGCTCAATGCATGGAGGATACGTCCATCGATGGCTATTAGCCAGGATGGGCAGGGATGGTGTCCCTAGCCTCTGTTTGCCAGAATCTGGGAATGGGAGCCAGGGGGTGGATCACTTGATGATGACCTGCTCTGTTCACAACCTCTGGGGCACCTGGCACTGGCCATTGTCGGAAGACAGGATACTGGGCTAGATGGACCTTTGGTCTGACCCAGTCTGGCCATTCTTATGTTCATGCCCGCTCCCCTCTCTGGGTCTCCCATTCCTCTCTTGCCTGCCCTTCGTTGTTCAGACTCCGTGGGGCAGGGCTGGCTTGTTTATTTGTGACATGCACAGAACCTGCCTATAGCCCAATAAACAGTGTTGAATGAACTAAGAAATAACCCCACTAGGCAGGAGAAACCTGTGTCAATAACCGGAGGAGGTCAGTTTTGGGGTGGTGGGGGTGAATCACGGCAGGTTGGGGCAAGGTTTCTAGGAACCCTGTGGTTCGTCTGAACTAGCTGGATTGTCATGTCTTGCAGTTTTTGTTTGTCAACCTTCCCCCACCCCCCACTCTGCAGCCCAGAAAGCGCCAAGTGTTATAGATGGGAACTGCAGATTGTAGCCTTCAGAGACCAGCCCATTTTCAATTGCTCCAAATACCTTGCCAAGGCGGGCATTTTCAATTGCTCCAAATACTGCCAGCCGGAAGGGAAGGAACACCCTGAGACGGAAATGCTGCCTCTCCCACAGGGCGGGGGAGAGACACAAACATAAAGCAGGATTAATGCAGGTGGCACTCAGGGTACCCGCCCCCTCCATCCCTGCAGTAAGATCACACAGCAATGCCAATTCCTGCTGCAAGATTGGTAGGTGCGGAGTGGCTGCGGGCTTTCCAGCAGCAGTACCATGCCAATGCCGGGTCAGACTGGCAGGCTGAATGCTCCCCGTAGGAGCCTTGCAAACAGCTCCACCAGAGAGGACACCAGCGGTGTGAGCTCTCCTACAGCAGTGCCTTCTCTTAAAGGGCCAGACCGGTCCCCATCTTACGCAGCCATGTAGAGTGGAGTGAAGGGAGGAAGGATCTGCAAGTACCTTGCAGATCCTGCTCAGAACAGCACTCCCTGCACAGGCTGGAAAGAAGGGGCCCTTACCAAATTGCATCTCCTCCCTCCGACCCCCTGCTTGCCCCAGGTGAAGCTGGGAGGGGGTTGGAGGGGGTGGACAGAGCCCACAGGTGCTGCAGGGGGAAAAAGGGGCAGCAGGGCATTCTGGAACTCCTTAAAGGGCTATACCTCTCTCTGCCTGGTGCAACCAGAGAGCTCTGGGGGAATGTGTCTACACTGCAGCTGGGAGTGAGCCTTCTGGCCCAAGCAGACACAGCCGCTAGCAGGGCTCAAGCTAGCGTGCTAAAAATAGTGTGGACACGGCAGCTCCAGATGGAGTAGGGGTCCGAAGCCTGCCTGCCCCCTTTG
The DNA here is from genome assembly GCF_009764565.3 of Dermochelys coriacea. NCBI lineage: Eukaryota > Metazoa > Chordata > Testudines > Dermochelyidae > Dermochelys > Dermochelys coriacea. Next base: position 4,798,767 of record NC_050087.2, on the reverse strand, counting down.
GCTCGAGAGCTCGAGCTGCAGTGTCCACACACACTGTTTTTAGGACATGGGCTTGAGAATTCTAATGCAAGTCCGTTCACCCAGGCTGGGCAGGGTCCAAGGCCTCCATCATCATTGTGATCATCTAGGCTGACCTCCTGTATAACACAGGCTCGAGAACTTCCCTAAAATAATTCCTTTTGATACTAGAGCAAATCTTGTAAAAAACAAACAAACTTCAGTCTTGATTTAAAAATTGTCAGTGATGAAGAATCCACCATGATGCCTTGGCAAAATGTTCCAGTAGTTAATTCTCCGCACCGATATTGATGCTCTCGCTATAATCAAACCATAAACGAGCAGCCCACAATGCAGGCTGGGTAATCTTGCCTCGTCTTTCAAGACACATTAGTTTCTCCATTTCCTACGGCTGGATTTTGCTTTGAACCTTTGTGTTATTTTTTTAATTATTTGTATTCTGGTATCACCTAAAAGCCCCCGTGTGAAATTGTTGACCCATCGTGCGAGGCGTCGTTAAAAACGCTCGCGATGGTTGAAAGTTGTTCAACGGAACGTTTGTCCCCCTTGGAAAATGCCATTTTGTCAAAAGCGAAACTGAACATTGAAACTGGCCGCAGAATTGTGTCGCTTTCGATAAAAGTTCGGTTTTTAAAAAAAAGTCAGACTTCTCGGAATGGAACCTTTTGATTTTTCCTTTCAAAAGTTCTTTGATTTGGTATTAATTGTAAATTATAATAGACATTAAAAAAATAAGAATGACACGTTCGGATGGAACATTTTCAAAATTTTTGTTGTCTCAGAAATTTGGAATGTTTTTGGTTTTGTTCCAGTTTGGAATGAAAACAAATTTCAAAATGTCACTATTTCCCGCAGAATGGACAGTGTGCACTTCAACCAACTCGAACAACCTCAAAGTAAGGGCTAATCTCTTCCCTGAAGAGTTTATCATCTAAATAGGCAAAGGGTGGAAGAAAGGCTATAGCACTTTATCCTCATGAGGAACTAAGAACCATAGATAGTAAAATTGTCAAAAATGACTCAGTGACTTAGGTGCTTATGTTTCATTGAAAGACAATGGGACTTAGGCTCTTGGGGCCAGATTTTTAAAAGATTTTTAGGCACCTAATGATGCAGGGACATGCCTAGTGGGGTTTTCAAAAGTACCTGGGTGACAAACTCCTACTGGGTGCTTAGGTGCTTTCAAAAATCCCACTAGGCACCTCTCTCCATATTCAGGTGCCTAAACACCTTTAATAATTTGGCCATAAGGGCTCAAGCCACTTTTGTAAATGGAACTGAAATTCCTAAGTCACTTAGGGTACATCTACACTGCATCATATGCCCACATCTGTGGGACCCGGGTCTATGGACTCAGTATTGCCAAGCACGCACTTGAGCATCCACACTGCATTGTTAACCTGAACCCGGGTCTCACAGCTGTGCTAACGTGTCCACACTGTGCTACACAGATCATAGAATCATAGAATCATAGAATATCAGGGTTGGAAGGGACCCCAGAAGGTCATCTAGTCCAACCCCCTGCTCAAAGCAGGACCAAGTCCCAGTTAAATCATCCCAGCCAGGGCTTTGTCAAGCCTGACCTTAAAAACCTCTAAGGAAGGAGATTCTACCACCTCCCTAGGTAACGCATTCCAGTGTTTCACCACCCTCTTAGTGAAAAAGTTTTTCCTAATATCCAATCTAAACCTCCCCCATTGCAACTTGAGACCATTACTCCTCGTTCTGTCATCTGCTACCATTGAGAACAGTCTAGAGCCATCCTCTTTGAAACCCCCTTTCAGGTAGTTGAAAGCAGCTATCAAATCCCCCCTCATTCTTCTCTTCTGCAGACTAAACAATCCCAGCTCCCTCAGCCTCTCCTCATAAGTCATGTGCTCTAGACCCCTAATCATTTTTGTTGCCCTTCGTTGTACTCTTTCCAATTTATCCACATCCTTCCTGTAGTGTGGGGCCCAAAACTGGACACAGTACTCCAGATGAGGCCTCACCAGTGTCGAATAGAGGGGAAAGATGTTCTATTTGTCTGCAGCTTGAGTTGCCTCCCCACTGCAAAATGACAGGGCTTGGACCCGCATGACAGCAGGACTTGGGCTTTGACCCACCCCCTTCGCAAAGTCCTAGGACCTAGATCCTGAGTGTTTGCTGATCCGAGTCACAGTGGTGTGTGTGTGGACGGAAACAGGGCTGGGGCTCAAACCCAAGTGAGAGCAAGGGCATAGTGTGCAGACATATCCTTAGGTGATTCTGAAAATTTTTTTCATACCCAAGGTCAAAGAGGGGGTTACGACTTTCTCTGATGACTAGTGATTTTGCATGCCTTAAATTTTAGGTGCCTGACTTAAGACGTCTTCAAAGGGCTTCATTTTTAGAAAGTGCTCAGCACCTGCCCTCTGAAAACCAAACCCTTGTAAGGAGGGATAGCTCAGTGGTTTGAGCATTGGCCTGCTAAACCCAGGGTTGTGAGTTCAATCCTTGAGGGGGCCATTTAGGGATCCGGGGCAAAAATTGGGGATTGGTCCTGCTTTGAGCAGGGGGTTGGACTAGATGACCTCCTGAGGCCCCTTCCAACCCTGATATTCTATGATTCTATGATACCCCCAGCTGGCCACCCAAAATTGCTGGTCTCCTCCGAAAGCCCAGGGTAGAAGCAGGAATTGAATCACCATCTCGTGAATCATTGCCCATTACCTTATTGACATACCTATCCACTTTGTATGAGGGAGGCAGATCCTTGTGCCACTGGCTCGTTTCTTCACCATTTAAGGATGAGGAAGCCAGCTGCTCGGGGCACCCACTACTTTAATGACATACCTATCCACTTTGTATGAGGGAAGCAGATCCTTGTGCCACTGGCTCGTTTCTTCACCATTTAAGGATGAGGAAGCGAGCTGCTCGGGGCACGTGGGTGCGAGTGATTTCATTTCCCTGTGAGTATCAGGGCCTGTGTGCTCGCTCACCAATCAAACAAGCTGCACATGAAAGGCGGGAACATAAACAAACAAAAAAAAAGGCCAACAGGTTGATCTGGATTACCTCAACGGTCACGCCCTTCTCATTTTATGAACATAGCAGCGCAGGTGTTTGTAATGCATTAGCTAACCCCAGCTCAGTGGAGGCAAGAATTAAACAGACCATATTCCCCAAGGTGACACTTCTCTTTCTCGGCAGCAGCAGGTGGCTTAGTTCATACATCTTCTCCTACCTCCCCACCACCTGCCAAGCCAGGATGACCAGCCGCTCCAACGAATTCAGCAGCCTCAGCAGCAGTTCCCTATCGTCTTGGCAGGCATCATGGAATCAGACCAGGGGGAGCTCAGTTGTGACGTCCTCTGAATACTATGGCGACAGCAGCCCTGGCAGTCCAGCCAGCAGAGGCTTCAGCACCTCGAGTCTTGGTGGATACATGTCTTCCTCTTGCCCGTCCGTCTGCAGCAATGAGAAGCTCTGGACCCCGCTGCACCTAGACTTGGACCCCACATTCCAGGAGAGGAGGAAGCAGGAGAAAGAGGAGATGAAGATCCTCAACGACCAATTTGCATCCTTAATCGGGAAGGTAAGAGGAGCGCCAGGTTCTAGTGACCACAGAGGCCAGTGAGGGATGGGCTGTGAGGTGCCTGTGGCAGGAGAGATTCGCAGGGATAGCCATTCCCAAGTGCCCAGTTGGGGGGATAGTTCTTTCCTCCCGTGCTGTCTATTTTACCAAAAGTTTGCATGATTATTAGCTAACTATGGCAAATAGCCCAGTCCACCGCTTCCAAGACCATGCCCATCCCCATTGGCTAGTAATCTCCCTGGGCGATCCCTGAGAAAAGGGAAACTCGGCCACTGACGGAAGTAGGTATGGGGTAAGCAGCAAAGACAGGGGCTGTGAGGACAAAGGATGGAGCAGAAGGAGTTTCATACCTGTAGCTGGGCAGAGAACCGGCACAGAAGTTGCAATCAGTAAATTAGCCTATAGTTCCTGCTCGTCTTGTTGTCTAATGGCTAAAATGAGAGAAAACTGACCAGCCAATAATGTGGTGGGTGATGGGGGGGTTGGGAGGAAGGGTCGCTGGATCAGCTAAGCAAGCTCTCCTTCAGAGAGTCTTTCATCTGCTAAGATCCAGGGGAAGGTAGAAGATTTTTCTCAAGCAAAACACTTCGCCTACTTGAGGCAGGTTACTGCAAAGCTCTTATACTCTGTAATCAGATGGTAATCTCCCGAAAGGGTTGCTTCACTGAAGTATATTATGTAGGCAGTTAATTCCAAGCTACTATTTAAAAAAGAAGAAAAAACAGTGCTAATATGGGTCTGAACTAGTAACGTGGGGCTCTGTTTTCAACAGCATCTGCCCAAACTGCACCTATACAGGGTTCCACGTTTCCGTGTTCAAATGAGCATCCAGGCAGGCCCAGCTGCCCCCTGGAGTGTGCAAATGTGACCATCTGTGCATTGCACTTTTTCAGATGCCAGCCCTGAGAATGAAATCTAGGGTGTATGAAATTCACCCCCTAGCAGAGAGGCCAACACGAGACCCAGGCCCCACTTAAACCCTCAAAACTGGCCTTAAGTGGTGCATACGAATCCCACTGATGAGTGTGTATTACAGGGCCTCTTCTGTGTCTGACCCACAAAGCGTCTGGTATAATCCTAGCTAGGGTGGGTTGGCTCTTTAGCTCAAGGGCTTCTAGCTCTGGAGATCTCTAGTGTGTCAGCCAAGATGGCGCCCATCTCCCACTGGCCTTCTACACAGGGGTGAATTTCAACCTATTGGCAGAGAAACGTAACAGACAGTTGTGAATGTGCCACTGGATAGGGAGTGTGTCTTTTTATCAGGAATTCACATGACCTCAGTCAAATGCCACACAGGCCATAAACCCCCAGGGTAGTAGCTGTGGCCATAGCTGGGAGGTAGGGGGTTGACCATTCCCAGTCAGAAGGCCACGCACCTTTGGGATCTGCCACACAGCTGAGGATGATGAGTCCTGGTCAAGCTGTCACTGACTCTGGGTTTCCTTTTGATGTGGCTCACATGTATTTGGAGAGGAGGCAGATAATGGCTGGCTAGTAGGTTCTTAGTTCTGACCTCTTCTGCAGTCTAACGAATACAGGAACACAGGACATTGGACTGGAAGAGACTTCCTGTGTCATCGAGACCAGTCCCTGCTATCCCAGACAACCCCAGCATCTCATCCTGTTCATACTTAGCAAACCGGAAACAAGAGACCTCCAGAGATAACGTGTATGGCAGGTTCCCCCATTCTATGCTCAGTGATGATCATCTAAGGCCCATAGGTCAAATCTTGGGTCCCCCTATGAATAGCCCCAGTAACTTTGGAAAGAGGGGAGTGGCATGCTCTCCCCTCAATCAAGGCTTAGGGACCAGAACACCCAGCCTGCAAGGTCTCAGCCATCCCTGCAGCCTCTGAGCAGGAGTAGCAGCAACCACCAGCTGTGCCCCTTTCACACTGGTGTTTGGGGTCCCTGTGTTATGCAGGGACCCGGTAGCCACTTCCCTAGTCCGCCAGCCACCCCACTGTCCATGACTCCTCCTCACTGAGCTCTGCCACTGAGCACTTGTTCGGCGGTACTTTGCAGGTTGGCTCTCCGTGCCCTGCTGCCTTGTACCTCCGAAACCGGGCCTTTCCTAGTGCATCCTGGAGGATCTTTCACACAGGCCCGGGGTGGACTTGGCTCAGTGTTTGTGCCGGCTGTTTCCAGTGGTGCCTCTGTAAGCTTCTCTGTTTAGATGTAGGCGCATCAGGGTAGGGGTTGCCTCTTATTTTATTTATTATTTGTATTACGGTAGCACCTATGGGCCCTAGTCATGGAGCAGGACCCCATTGCGCTAGGTAGCGACTCCTGTTGCGCTAGGTGCTGTATCTTATTGATTAGGTGCACTATGGTAGCAGCTAGCCGCTTACAATCTAAGCATATGACAAGAGATAACAGATGGATGCAGACAGGGCCGGGGAGGGACACTAGGAAACAATGAGCTAATATTGGTCAGAGGCAGTGACGTCAGCAAAGCAACTGCCTAACCATTGTCCAGCCTTCCTTGTAGGTTGCATGGCAAAGGAGAGTTTCAAGGGGGGGGTTGGAAGGTGGGTCACGAGGGGGCTTTGCAGAAGTTCACAGGGAGTTCCTCCAAAGCATGGGGGGGTGGCAGCATGGGAAAAGGCAGGATGGTTCTCCTTGTGTGAACAGTGCTTCGCACAATGGGGTCCTGATCACAGCTGGTGCCTCGAGGCACTACTGTAATGTAAAGAAGAAGGCAGATCAGGAGGATCTTTCAGTGACTGCTGACAGATGCCAGACCAGGGACAAACTAAGCCAATAAAACACACTCTATTAGAAGGTCTTGTCCCAGGGCCCGGTGCAATTTTCTACCCCTGGGCAAAGGAAGTTAGATCAGTCCTCACCTACTCAATGTATTGGATGGGCAGGAGCAGGCAGCTTTGCACAGGTGATGCTGTTACTATCCTTCAGAGAGGACGCACGATTGAGTCATGAGTGAGCCATCCCCTCTGACTTATGGCTGCTTTACAGCATTTGGCAGCTGTCACCTACCGAATTAAGTGCAATTAAAGCAATTTGTTTTGTGCGTGGAGAGGAGAGCTGGCAATTAAATCGTTACTGGAAGCACTTTGAGGCTGAGCCGTATGGCTATCACTGCGAATATGGGAGTGTGCCAAGTTAGAATGGAGGGCAGACGACCTCCTGCATGTACCAAAAAAAAAAAAAACGTGCCCGCACACACACACACACACACAGATGCACGTACACTGACAGGACACAGGGTCTGTAATTCTTGCGGTGATTGTATGTAGCTCCATAGTGGTGCACGGCACTTGGCAGTGCAAACATTGGAACCTGATTCACTTGACATTACTCCAGTTTTGCCCTGGCGTCGGCCTACAATTATTTATTTATTGTATGGCTGTAGTCCCGAGTAGCAATAGTCACAGCCCAGTACGGCTCTAGTTGTACAAATACAGGTCAAAAAGACAGTCCCTTCCCCGAGGGGCTAATAATCTAAGTCACCCTTCCTATTTCACTGGAGTGACACTGGCATACACTGCAAGGACGCAGCAATGAATCAGGCCCATATTTATGTTTTAGGACCAACAGTTATTACTGATACCTGCAGGGAAGTGAATATCATGCTGGCCCAACTGGGCTGAGGAATTGTCTTATCATAGTGTTATTGTTTGTAGTATAGTAGCGAGATGGGAGCCCCTGTTGTGCCAGGTGCTGCACGGACACATAGCAAGAGACAGTTCCGTCCCTAAAGAGCTTACAGTCTTAAGGGGCAGAGGCTGGGGGGAAGGATGGTCCAGTGGCTAGGACATGAGCCTGACGCTCAGGAGATCCAAGTTCATTTCCCTGCTCTATCTCAGATTTCCTCTGTGACCTTGGGCAAGACACTTCTCGCAGTGCCTCACTCCCCTGACTGTAAAATGGGTATAATAGCAGTGTCCTACCTCACAGTGGTGTTGTGAGGATAAATGCATCAGAGATTGTGGCGTGCTCAGATACTACAGTAATGTAGGGCCAAATAAGTACTTTAAATAGAGGGGAAACTGAGGTACAGAGCGGTGAGTCATTGGCAGAGCTCAGGTCTTCTGCAGCCTAGGGTGGTGTGCTACTCGCTGGACCATGTTCCCTCATCAAACCAATATCCAGCTGCATGAAACCTGATGGACACAGCCCATACAGAAATCAAAGCACTGCCAGCATACGTAACAGAGATGCTGTCAGACAGACTGCAGGCTGAAATGGGGCGGGGGGGGGGGGGGCAGGTGGATGTCCTAGCAGATGAAAAGGCAAGTTGTTACTTGTAAAGAAAGATTGCAAAAATGGACAGAGAACAGAAAGATCAGGCAATCAAATAGGGATGGCGCCTATAAATTTTATCTCTGTTGGCTCACAGGAATGTTATCCAGGCTTCAGATTCATATCGAGGAGAAGGGGTGTTTACCCAGAGGAGATAGTGCCCTGTATTGTTTATGCCCCAATCACATCTGATGGTGTGGGAAAGATTCCAATACAGATTAGTATTATTCTATCCATGAGACCTTGCCTTTGGATTCTCCTACCAGCCTCTTCTCTCCACTCCGACCCATTTCCAGGAGTTGGTTTTGCTAGTTGAACCCTGATCTGCCACATTCTCTAGAGGGTGCTCTCAGCAGCCATCCACATCTATGTTGTTCATTCCCATAAGTTTACCCTCTTTAACGTTCAATGGATGGGTTCTATTGGTTGGCCTTTTGTGCGTTCCTTCAGCTGCCCAATGGCATGGTAGAAGCTCTGGCTTCAGTCTTTATGCACGTCCTAGATATTTTCCGCTAATTTTGTATACAAGCTTTGGCACTTAGGGGTTGAACTCTCTGATAAATCTCAGCATTCATTGTAAAGTCATTCCATTTAATAATTACTATTTTTCTAAGGCTTTTGTTCTTGACGGCATTGAGATGATTTTCCATCCCCTTGGTAGATCTCCAGCTTTTCACATCCATATGTGAAAACGGAAATAACCTTTGAGTTGGAGCTTCATAGCTTGGTCTTTAAGATATCAGGTTTTGATGCCATGTCCAATAGGATGTGCTAATCAGCTGTGATTTGATTTGAGTGATGGTCTGTCGGGAAACCACCAAGCACGTAAAGCAAAGCCTCCATATGTCAATGTAATGCCCTTCTGTACCTGATCTGCATGGGATTGAATTCTTTTACTGCTCCTTGCTTGAGAGCCTAGTTGGGTCCCTCAAGCTATAAAGGTTTGTGCATTTATTTCTGGGGTTCCCCATCTCAATGTCTAGTGTGTTGGCTGAGGGGTGGACATCAGCCTTCCACCATCAGCCTTCCTAATGTCTCTGGATTCCGTTCTGCAGGTCCAATGCCTGGAGCGGCAGAACAAGATTCTCACGATCAAGTGGAGCTTCCTGAAAGATCAGGACAATTCCCGTTCCGAGTCAGACATCAAACTCCTCTATGACCAGTACATGAGCAAACTGAAGCAAGAGATAAGGGCTATCGGCCATGAGAGAGAACAGCTGGAGTCGGAGTTGACTGAGGTGTTGAAGTCCATGGATAACATACGAAGCAGGTGCCAGTTGTCCTAGTTTGTTGGGGGTCTTTGGAAATATAGGGATTAATTTGCAGCCTATTGTTAGGTACCAGTTCAACAGAATGGACTGTGGATAACTAAGAGAATAACATGGAGGTCTCCTGTTGTCCTCAAGGGTCTGATTTTGGGGGGGGATGATGAGCTTTCAACAAGAACTGCAGGTTCTGAAAATAAGGCACACACTTTTTTCCTGCTTAATGAACTTAGACAAGTAGAAATCCATAGAGAGAAACAGAGAGAGAGAAAGAGAGAGAGAGAGATTCTAAGGGCTTGTCCACCCAATTTACATGCACAAAATCACATTTGCATGAACAGAGGTGGGATTTTTGCACGCACAAGTGCCCTGTTTGCACAAGTCAATGATTGTATTTTGACACAGAAATGAATACCTCACTCATTTCAAGAGAGTGCTCTCTGAGCCCTATGAAATGTGCCCCCTTCTGTCATGTTCTCCCAATCTGTGACTTTAGAAAGTGGGACTTTACCCCTGGATTAACTGTTGTATTGTCCAGTTATTACGGTTTTACTACTATTAATGAGCCTGATTCTTCTTTCACTTACACAAATTTTACACCAGTGTAACTGCATGAACTACAGCTGAGTTACTTCTGATTTACACTAGTGTAGACTGAAGAACAATCAGGTATAATATTCATTATGAGTCTGATTCTTAAACCCTTTACACCACTTTGGCAGTTGAGGTAGTGTTGCCAGTGGTTACAGTATGGGACTGAGACTCAGCAGTCCTAGGTTCTATCCTCGGCTCTGCCAGTGGCCTACTAATAACCTTGACCAAGTCACTTCACTGCCTCGTGCCTCAGTTTCCCCATCTGTGCAATGGGGATAACAATGCTGTTTGTTTGTAAAGCATTTTGAGATCTATTGATAAGTGCTATAGAAGAGCACAGATGTAAAAATTAGTATTACTTAAGTGGTTGTAATTATTTAATCTAATTTACATAGAATTTAAGCCCACACTGTCAGAGTGGTGCAAAGGAGCCTTAGTTTCAGTTAGAGTCATGCTCCTCTGCATTCAGCCCCTTTGTTGATTGACAAATCATCCCCAACCCTTATGGGTTTTGAACATATTGGTTATTTGTACCTTTTCAGCCAACACTGTGAACAAACCATTTTCACACAATGGCCTGACTGCTCACCTTGTTTAATTCGATCTGTTCCCCCATTGGGATGGTTCATGGAACTGGTGAATAATTAACAGTGAATGTGCTTCGCAGAGCAAATTTTCAGATCAAACAAACCACTGGAGAAAAAATTCATGGCATTTTGGGGCATTCGTGAAAAGTTTCTTGAATGAATGGTAATCATGCAAATATTTGTGCTTAGCTATTTGACCCAACAAATCATAGTGAAGCCAGCTCCCTGCTTTTATTCCGGGCGTGTTCCTCAGCAGATGAAAATAAATGTAGCTCCTGGATGATTCACCAGCTGAGGATCTGGCCTCAAAGGCTGGACTTTTCCTTTACTCTTCAACCAGCACTTGATTTTGCACAGGCTTTTTTCTCAAGCATTTAGAAAATGTTATTCTTTATCTCATATTTTCCCAGGCTTCTATAATAATACTTACCTTTTGTCATCCAGAGATCTCAGGGCACCCTTGACAAAGATGGGTAAATATCATGATCCCCATTTTACAGATGGAGAAACTGAGACACAGAGCGGTATCACTAGACAGCAGCAGAGCAGGGGATTAGAACCTAGGTTTCTTGATGCTGAAGCTGCTTGAAAAACAGAATTTCTGTCCCCTGGGAAATTCTGATGTTTTGACATTTTGTTTGGTCCTGCATTGGAATAAAATGTTGAAAGTTTTCATGGACCAAAAATGTCCAAAGAATTTCAATTTAGAAATATTGTAACATTTCATGACCAAGACATAGGGAGAGATAAAGAGGGGTGCATCATGGGAAATGTAGTCTGGCCAGGTAGCAAGTCCCATAAGGGAGAATAGAGGCATGAGGGGTCCATAAGTACGACTCCCATCTGGTGCTCAGGCGGGGACTCAGCGATCAATGTCAAATCAATCAAAAAATGAAATGTTTTGTTTTGCTTTTCCCAACAGAAAACTCCATCAAAACCAACTTTCCCCCACAGAGAATTTGTTGATTGGAAAATGCCTGATTTGAAATTAGTCAAGCAGTCCCTAGCTAACTCCCAGTCCACTGAGTCAGACAGGAGGACCTTGTACAGTGTGTTTTTGCTACCGTGCACCCTGCTGCGTTGCTACTCAATAGCCAGACCAATTACCCTTAAAGCTACACACTACCACGCAGGTCCTCAGGATCATCCTGAAGGAGAAAGCGAGCTGTGATCTGTTTGTGCTCTGAAAGGTCGCTCAACCCCCTCACAAGTCATCTCCCTGCTCCCAGGCCCTCCACATCTAAAGGCTTCTCTCTGCTACCCTTCTCTAGCCAAAAGCTGGATAAGCCAGAGTGGGGGCTGGGGGATGAGCATGGGTTGTGGACAAGCCCGGAAGCCATCCTGTCAGGATTGTTGTTTGCTCAGTAGGTGACATTATGTCAATGCCCTGCAATGCATGAAGCGTTTTCGGCAGGGACTGGGGTGAGGATGGAGCGGGAGAGAGGCAGGCTGTAATTAAGAACAACATACGTGCGCTGGCACCAAGTCAGACATTCCAGTTAAGGAGCAGAAAAACCAGAAGAACCAACCACTTCTCCCATTTGCCTCCCGATCATTTAACTTATGAAACAGTTAAATACCAGGGCGAGGCAGAAACAATGGCATCACCTGTCATTGTCGTTTTTTACCCTGTTCTCCTCCCTTGTGCCCTTCCCTTAGACCCAGGCTACTTTAGCACTTAGATTGTAAGCGCTCCGGGACAGGGACCATCTTCCTGGGCAGCAACTGGCGCTCTGACCGCAATGCAAATGATTATTACGAACGATCAATGATTAAGAAGAGCCACAGTAACTGTGGGATTTGAGTTTGGGTTCTCTAGTCCCATGTAGATTGGTCTTCTTTGCAAAGGTTACGCTCACTTGGGATCCGGCACGTTTCAGTTAGTTTTCAGATGGAGGCTACATTTATATGCAGGTTATAAAGGGTTAGTGGATAAGCAAGTCACAAGTGAGAGTAGCACGTGCTGCACACTCTCCATAAAGCGCTTCACTACAGGTGTGGAAGCCTGGTTATGAGCCAGGGTTAAGAGTGACCGATTGACTTTGTAACAATTGATTAGCCAGGTCTTAAAACCGCTAGGAAGCATTTATTAACCCTTTGCAAACTCTTTATGCAGGTAACCCTCAATATAAAGGTGTAACAATGCTGCCTCTGGCGGGACACAGCTGAGAGTATCAACTCAGGACAAATTGCTTAGAGCAGGGCAGTCACAGCCCAAGGCTGGGGTCCTTACTATTAAGTCACATCAAACCAGCCAAACAGAGAGGGCTTCAGTCTCACCCCACTGGCTAACCAGAAGTCATACAAACAATTCCCTTAGACCAGTGGGTCCCCAACGTGGTGCCCTTGGGCGCCATGGCATCCGCCGGGGCATTTATGTGCGCCCGCCTACTGACAAGGGAGCGCTTCTGCCAGACAACCCGCCGCCAAGGAGCGTGGCGGCTGGACAACCTGCCACCAAGAAGCAGCAACGCCAAGAAGCGTCGCCACCAAAATGCCGTTGCTTTTCGGCGGCATTTTGGCAACTGGTCATCTGGCACCTGCCACACTCTTCTGGGAACATGAATATGAATATGCAACAGAAAAGTTGGGGACCACTGCATTAGACATTCCAGTTTCCAAGTATCACCACCAGCGCCACTCATTATGGGGAGGAATGGTTATGAAAACCAATACCTCAGTAAAACAAAAAGGGTTCTCCCGATCCCAAAGGACCAAGCCCCGGACCCAGGTCAATATACAAGTCAGATCTTACCCACAAATCACATTGCCAATCCTTTAGAATCTAAAATCTAAAGGTTTATTCATAAAAAGAAAGAAATATAGATGAGAGCTAGAATTGGTTACATGGAGTCAATCACATAAAGTCATGGCAAAGTTCTGGTTCAGGCTTGTAGCAGTGATGAGATAAACTGCAGGTTCAAATCAAGTCTCTGGAGTACATCCACAGCTGGGTCATTCAGTCCTTTGTTTAGAGCTTCAGTTTGTAGCAAGATTCCTCCAGAAGTAAGAAGCAGGATTGAAGACAAGATGGAGGAGCTGCAGCTGCCTTTTCTAGTTCTTTTGCCATGTGGCTTGTAATTCCTTTGTTCCAAACACAAGCCACCCAGCACATGGCATGAAAAAACCTTAGAGTTCGGTCCATAGGCATATCCCTGCACACCTTGCTGAGTCACAAGGTGTATCTGCCTTCTCTCAATGGGTCAATTGTATAGCTGATAGTCCTTAATGGGCCATCAAGCAGGCTAGGCAGTGGTGTCGCCACATTGTCTGGGGTGTCACCCAGAAGCATAGCACAAGTTTGAAATACAGACAGTATAGAGCCAATACTTATAACTTTAAATACAACATGATACATGCATTCAGATAGCATAATCATAACCAGCAAATCATAACCCTGGTTGCACCAATGATCTATACAGTCACTGTTCATGTCAATAACTTCACAAAAGGGTTACCATCATTTCCTTTAAATGGCCCTTTATCTTTCCCACTCTGATGGAAGTTGAAGGAAGGCTGCCACTGTTGGGGTGGGTTGGGTTGTTCCCTTTTGAGAGAGGCAAATGGGGAATTTGGTCCCCTGGATGCAGAGTGGTCCAATGAGGAGACCATTGGCCTAGGGTTCAGAAGATCTTGGTTCTATTTCTAGCTGGACCAGCAACTTCCCCTCCCACAGTTTGTCTATTCCAATTATAAGCTGTCTGGGGATCATTGTGATTCTTAGAGATGTATTGGTACAAGAGGTGTTAAACAAAGCGACCTGCAAGATCTCCAATACAGGATTTAGCTAAGCCCTGCCAGGTTTCACTCCAACCTGCTTCTCTCTCCGTAGATACGAGGATGAAATACGTAAACGGAGTGGCATGGAATTCACCTTCACGGAGCTGAAAAGGGTAAGAGGCCATTCATCTTCACAGCTGTATAAAGGGCTGCGTGCCCATCTATGGAGAAGATGCACCTGCAGTGGAAGGAGTGTCTAGTGGTTAGGGTCCTAGCATGGGCTCAGGAGATCTGGATTTGCGTCTCTGCTCTGCCACAGACTTGCTGAGTGGCCTTGAGCAATGCATATAGTCTTTCTAGTGCAGGGCCTCAAAGATACTGTATTTAGGTGCTTAACGCCCACTGATATCAAAGGAAGTTAGATGCCCAGATTTCTTTGAGGACCTGGGCCTCAGATCTCTGTGAAATGGGAATAGTAGCAGCATGATGAGGTGCGCAGCTACTACCTTCACGGGGGCCAGGTAAGCACCAATAAGAGGGTTGGGTTGGCTCTGTATTTGCATGAGAGACCTGCCCCTATAGGCAATCTAGAGCCTGGCTACCCAGCACAAAAAGACCAGCAGCCATGAGCTGCAGAGCCCAGGTCAACTGCCTGCAGAGCTAAAATAGACTTTCAAGCCTTGGCTCTGAAACCTTGAAAGGGGGGAGGCGACTCAGGACCCAGGCTCCAGCCCAAACCTGAACATCTACATGGTCATTTTTAGCCCCGCAGCCTGAGCCGCACAAGCCCTAACCAGTTGACCTGGGCTCTCTTGCTGTGTAGCCATTCCCCTACAGTGATAAAGGCAGGGGGGTTATAGGCTCAGTAGATGACAACCTGGGCCATGAGGACCATAGTCTGGTGGAGGTGATGTATTTTGAAATGAACCGTAGAAAAATGAGGACCTGAGCACCTGTGGTTGCTCAAGACCCTAAGTTTTTGCACCAAATGCTGTGGAGTATTAGCTGCCGTGTCTTGGCCAAATTCTATTAGGCAAGATTCCGGTACAGTTTCAGTTGCATATACCATGGGGTCTCAGCCTGGGGTCATGATCCAGTAGGGTCACAAGGATGGGTCGTAACCACCTTCCCTTCAGCGGCACCCTGAAACATTTCTCTACATGTGGTCACAGTACGCAAAGGTTGAAAACAAGTGGCAGACAGTATTCTCCTTTACTCCCTGTGAAATGTAGTGCAGCCAGGCCCTGCTAAACAGCCACCTTGTTCCACCCCAGAGGTAGCTGCACTTGTGATGAGTGAATGGAAATCAATTGTTGTGTAGGTGGGTTTGGAATCTTTGGCAAGGAAAGATAGGGTGTTATGAGCTGTGGGGAATGCTCACCATGTTCTCTGTGTGTGTATATCAATCTGCCCTCTGTTTTTTCCACCAAATGCATCCGATGAAGTGAGCTGTAGCTCACGAAAGCTTATGCTCTAATAAATTTGTTAGTCTCTAAGGTGCCACAAGTACTCCTTTTCTTTTTTCATAAATGATTGTTATGGTTAATTACAAGTTGTTCCCAAGCATGCTCATGGCCTGGTAAGGGCAGTTTGTGCGACTTTTGTTTATTGCATCAGTGTTTTCAACAATCTCTGCTTTTCCTTATGATTAAAAGATGACTGTTTATGGGCCAGTCCTGCTTGTTTCCTTTTATGGAATGGCTATTAGCCATGATGGGCAGGGATGGCGTCCCTAACCTCTGTTTGCCAGGAGCTGGGAATGGACGACAGGGGATGGATCACTTGATGATGACCTGTTCTGTTCATTCCCTCTGGGGCACCTGGCATTGGCCACTGTCAGAAGACAGGATACTGGGCTAGACAGACCTTTGGTCTGACCCAATATGGTCATTCTTATGTTCTATGCCCCATCTCCTTTCATGCACTCAGGCACTAACAAAAAGAAATTCTACCTAGAGGTCTTCTTCTCATATCACCCAACCTTAATGGGAGCAGCAAAACAGGGTCCCACCAGCAACATCCACCATCCTGCAGAATGGATGGATAGTATCCCCAAAGGACACTGCTTTCTCCCAGGACTGGGTAATCAGTGCACAATGGAGAAGATCTCTTGCCCCAACAGAGCCCAACGTACAGACCATCTGTTAGTAGCACTGATATGTCTTCCTTGCCCCACAGGATTTAGACGCTGGTTGCATACATAGAACCGAGCTTGAGGTCAAACTGCATGGGCTTCAAGAGTTGATGGAGTTAAAGAAAGCCGTATACGAGCAGGTAAGAAGCAACAATAAGACCAGATGCCTAAGTGTGTGCAACAAGGCTGGTGGAGCTTGGCGAAATGTTTCAGCTAAATACTTTCTTTCTGGTGAAAAATGCAGTTTTGGCAGCACCAAAAAGTCAGGTGAATTTGTGTCCATTGTGCCGCATTGTTTGGTTTTTGGGGGACGGAGGCGGGGGAGGAATGAAAAGAAAAAAGAAATCTGAAAAAGTCTGACAGATTTCACGGCCGTGTTTGTGAACTCATTGGGATTTTTCCGTTTGAAATGACTTTTTCTTTCAAAATTTCCTTTCGTTTTACGTTTTCAACATCCACTGAATAGAACAAACTACCTCTGTGAATATGTCTGCAATAAAAAACTAATGGCACTAAGTCTTAGAACCTGGGGAGCTGACTCGGGCTCCGGCGGCTACCAATTGCAGTGTAGATGTTCGGCCTCAGGCTGGAGCTGGGGATCTGAGACCCTCCGCACTCTCAGGGTCTGAGAACCTGGGCTCCAGCCCAAGCCCAAAAGTCTACACCAGTGTTCCCTCTAATTTTTGACAGGCCGTGTGCGCAAAAAATTTCTTCTGTGCAAATTTTTGACAAGCCGTTTGCGCCAAAAATTTCTTCTCTGTAAATTTTTGTGCGCATGGTGTTTTGCCGTGTGCGCGGGGTTTAGGATCAGCTTAGAAGGAACAGTGGTCTACACTGCAATTCTATAGCCCCGCAGCCCAAGTCAGCTGCCCCGGGCCAGCCCTGGCCATGCCATAGGTCTCTTATCACAGTGTAGATGTAGCCTGTGTCATTTTCGTAACAGGGTGCTGTTAAGGGAAATAGCTCAGCGAGATTCAAAGGAGGGGGATTAAGGCATATTAGCATCAAAAGAATGGCATCAGCAGTTAAGCTAGCTAAGATGATTTTACAAGCCCAGTGCTGCAAGGCATATACTTGTCTCCAGCTGGGATTGGGAGGGAATCCTCAATCAGCACCCTTATCTGCCACTCCCCTATGGTATATTGTAACAGAACAGGTGCCTTCTAACCCTGTTCAGCCTTCCTCCGAAACACCCGGAACAGGCCGCTCTCCAAGGAATGGGCCCAGCCGTTCCATTTCAGAAGCATGCTGAGCGACAATCGCCTTCAGACTCGCACCGGGTGCGCGGCACCCATCAGCCACCTGCCGACCAGCTGCTCAGCAGCGGGTGGGAGGCGTTGGGGGGAGGGGGAAGAGCGGGGGCAGGAATAGGTGGAGCAACGGCGAGGCATGTTCAGGGAGGAGAGGGGCCAGGTGGGAAGAGGCGGAGCAAGGGTGGGGTCTTGGGGGGAAAAGATGGAGTGGGGGTGAGGCCTCGGGGCAGAGCGGGGGTGGAGCACCCACCCACAAAGAAGAAAGTCAGCACGGTAATAGCACAGCCTCCAAATCAATGAATTGACACAGAGAATGCAGCCGATTCACAGTTGCATGGTGCCTGATGTACCATTGGACAAGGCCATGCTTTTCGACAGTAAAGCTCCAAGTGCTTTACAAAGCAGACCAGTATATTTATCCCTGTTTTATAGGTGGGGTGCACTGGGACTAAAACCCAGGTTTCCAGAGGGTTAGACCTGTGTCCTAGCCACTAGACCATACTGCCTTCTGAATGACTTTATAAACTGCCAGGCTGTCTCCCTGTGCTGACTGCACTGCTGGAAAAGAATGTAATAGAGATGGGAGGAAGCCGTCCCTATGCGCTGCAGCACCTACTGGCCTGGCTGTATGTGACCCTCGCTATGTTCCCAGCTTCCTCTTGAATTAGTTTCTGTTGAGCTTCCCACTGTTGACTTTGGCAGCCTGTTGTATTCTTTAATCCACCCTTCATGCAAAGAAATTATACCTGCCCCGGCCGTTCTGCAGACTGAGCCTGTATTCAGCTTAAGCCACTTTCCTAGCAACCCTTGTGGAGCTATTTGACGTCAAGGATCTTGTTTCCTGGATCCCTCACTTTGTCTCCTCTTTTCCAAAGCTACAGGGGCCAAGGGAACAAATCTTTCTTCTATGGCAAGAGATATGGGGGAAGGTCTTTAAGGGTATGTCTACACTGCATTGTAAACTGGGGTCTGGAGGACCGGGATTGTGTTTCCAAGCCCACGCTTGAGTGTCCACACTGAATTGTAAACCTGGGTTTACAATTGCTGGATCCGGCTCTCACAGTCATGTTAACACATCCACACTATTCTGCCTAGATCTTCTGCCTTGAGTCTTCAGCTAGAGTTGTGTCCACACTGAAGAATGACAGGACTTGGACCTGAGCCCCAGCTGGACTTGTGCTCTGATCTATCCCCCTAGCAGGGTCACAGGACATGGGTCATGAGTGCTTGCTGACTCAAGTCAGACTCATTTGTGTGTGGACAGGAGGAGGACTTGGGCGTAAACCTACAGGAGAACTTGGGCTTAGTGTGTGGTTTAGACATACCCTAACCACTTTATACATCTGTTGTGCATAGTTTTTCCCTGGTACAATTCAAAATTGATAGTGAAAGGTCCCTTTAACATCATTATAATGTTTTCTGGAACTTCCATTGTAATTTACAGAGGTTTTTTGTTAGGCCTGCTGTTCCGGTAAATCTGGATTAGTGGTTAGAGCAAGGGGAAGTCAGGACTTCTGGGTTCTTTCCCCAGCTGTGGGAATAGAGCCTAGAGCGAGTGGGACTTGGGAGGCAAGATTCCTGCGTTCTATTTCAGCCTCCAGAAGTGTACTCTACTGGGAGAGAACAACTTCGTTCTCTTCTAAATGAAAAGCTTTCCTTTGGAATTGATTTGTCAAAAGGTCAGGAAAAACCACACAAAAAATTGAACATGAAATAATCCCCCTTTTTGAACCACCCCAGTCCTCCCTGAGGTAACTGATACACAACCTAGCTCCTAGTTTGAATTGGTTTCCTCCATTATTCTGTAATGACAGCCGCACTAGAAGAAAAGTTCTTGGGCACGATTCTGCTCTCACGTCTGTTTCATAGACTTGTAACTCCATGTACCTGATTCTGCTTGTCTTTATAACAGTGGCAGTCACAGGTAACACTGGTTTCAGAGTAGCAGCCGTGTTAGTCTGTATTCGCAAAAAGAAAAGGAGTACTTGTGGCACCTTAGAGACTAACAAATTTATTAGAGCATAAGCTTTCGTGAGCTACAGCTCACTTCATCGGATGCATTATGCTCTAATAAATTTGTTAGTCTCTAAGGTGCCACAAGTACTCCTTTTCTTTTTACAGGTAACACTGGGGAGTTACTCCTGATTTATACTGGCATGAATTGAAAAGAATCAGGCCCTCTATGCATAGAAACTGCTCCAGCATATGAAATTTACATGTGTTCTCCCACATTAACCTTTCCTCTAACAACCCCTATAAATTTACCTGGGGATCAAGCCTCAATGGGGAAGAAATACACTTAAAATCCTGTTTAATGGAAAGAGATGTCACCAATAACAGATAAATCATCCATCCAGTTCCAATCATTGTTCCCCCAATCAGGGAGAGGAAACGCAAACAAAGCCATAAGTGCCCTACCTTCTAGGAAAGCCTTCCATACAAAGGGCCACAAAAGCATGGAATAAAAGAACGTTGACAGACACAAAAGGCCAAAAATGCAGAGTTATTGTAAAGGGGTAAATCAGGAGTAACCCCATTGAAGTCAGTCATGTTACACCAGCATAAGAGGAGAATGATACCTACAGTGAGATGCAGAGTAAGAAAAAGGATTATCGGGCATTCCATTAGCTCACAATCCCTTCAGGTTTGGTCTTGTCCGAGTACCAATGGCACAGGAGTGTGTGGTTTCCTAGTATAGATTAGGGTGTCTTTTTTTGATTTGCTGAGCCATGTCTGCATCTGTTCTCACTTCCCCTTAGTCATCAAGAACAAACACCCCAGAGTCAGGAGATGCAACATGCGTATACTGGCTGAGGTGTGCATACCACTACTGCCCAGTGTTGGATGGAGTCACACCTTCTCATGTGCTGGAGAAGGCATAAGACATATAGTCCCCATTTACCCTTTGGGTGGCGGCTTAATATTGAGTGGTGGACAATGGAGATCCCCCTTTAGTTGGGCTGTATGCCCAGAGAAGAGCGTCTTAGTCAGCTGCTAGACACTGTAATCATGAGACGGTCGCAACCCCATACCACTGACCGTTTCCTCACGGAGAGCATATATCACCAAGGACACATGGCCACTTTAGCTTTGCAACAGGTGCAGGCGCCCCACTGCCCTCTATTGGATGGCAGGCGTGTGTCATAGGCCATATATTGTCAGGAGCTAATTGCGATTCTTCTTAAGTGCTCGGGGTCCTTTGCTGCAGCATGTGGACCCACGTTCTCTCTATAGCATTGGTATGGAGTCCCAGGGGGCCGGGCTGTACAGTCCAGAGTCAGCTCTGAAGTCTGTGGACAGCCACAGTATGTCAGCAGGTATCTGGCACAAACTAGGTAGCTAAGAACATAAGAGTGGCCATACTGGGTCAAAGCAACGGTCCATCTAGCCCAATATCCTGTTGTAGCAGATCGCTGACCCACTGGCACAGCACCTCCTGCTGGTCAATCAAGAATCAGCTCTTCAGCCTCAGAGTACCCTCTGCTAGCCAGAGTCTCACCTGCCACAGGCCCCACATCCCTCCCGGACCCCATTGCCCTCTTATCTTGGGATGCTGCCCCACAGTAGCACCCCCCACACTCTGGGTCTCCCCTCCCAGGGAACCCCCACCCTCTATGCCCACCTTGCCTCAGTGGCTTGTCATCATCTAGCCCCCTTTCTCTGGGGCAAACTGCAGTCTGTAATGGCCACTCATCACTGGCCATGGGATTGGACCAGCTGCCTCTGCCTCTGCCTCTGCCTCTGCCTCTGCCCAGGCTGCACCTCTGCAACCCCAGGACCTCCTTAGGCAGTTGCCAGGCTGGAGCAACCCAGCACCGCTCTGCTTCAGGTACCCTGAGCTCCCAGGCAGCCAGGTCCTTCTCACTCCAAAGCTAGAGAGAGACTGACTGCCTTCTGGCCCTGCAGTTCTTTTATAGGGCCCAGCCTGGCCCTGATTGGCTGCCTCTTCTTATTGGCTCTCAGCCCCAGCCCTCTCCAAGGGCTGGCTTTCAACCCTTTCAGGGCCGGAGCGGGGTGATCGCCCCGCTACATCTGTCTTCCAACAGTGGCCAGAACCAGATGTTTCAGAGGGAATGAACAGAACAGGGCAATTATCGAGTAATCCACCCCCATCATCCAGTCCCATCTTTTGGCAGTCAGAGGCTTAGAGAGCGTGGGGTTGGGTCCCTGAACATTTTGGCTAATAGCCATCAATGGACCTCCATGAGCTTTTTATATACTTGTGGCCTTCGCAGCATCCCCTGGCAATGAGTTCCACAGCTCTCAGATTAATTCACACCTCCTTGGCCCTACCCCACGGGCCCACTGTAGATGAGCATGGTGTCTGGGTATTGACATGACCACAAACTCTTGCTAAATCAACCAATACGCACATAGTGCTGCACATAATTTTGCCCAGGATAGGGGGGAATTTGAAATCCCAGCAGTGGTCAAACCCACAGCCACTATTCTGAGCCCCAGCCCAAACCCGAGGGAGATTGGTTGAATTAAGCAGGACACCAGAGCCAAACCACTCCATGGTGGGGTTTGCAAACCTGAGTCTTGACTTATGAAAACTTCCCACCCCCCAGCAGTGTACAGGAGGGATTGGGCTGGCCACGCACAGCTGACTGTAACCTTGCTTCCTACGTATCCGCTCAGTTCTCCTCTCCTTCCCGCGATCCAGGAGCTTCAGGAACTGCTGGCGGAAATCAAGGACATCTCAGTCGTCATAGGGATCGATAACAGATGCAACCTTGACCTGAGCCACATCGTGGAGGAAGTGAGGGTGCAGTATGAAGCCCTCGCTTTCAGGAGCTGGGAGGAGGCAGAAGCCCTTACCTGGAGCAAGGTATTCAGCTCTCTCTCATGGGAGACACGCCGCAAAGCCGTTGGTGCGGGGGAGCAGGAGAGAGCCGGCCTAGAAACCATGGGGATCAGTGAGCGGTAGATAGACAGCGAGGTGGTGGAGAAAGAAGGGGGAGCAAGGGGAAGTGAGAGAGAAGGAAGAGCTAGACAGAGTCTGATCTGGCAAGGGGGTTGGGCTAGCTCAGTGATTTGAGCATTGGCCTGCTAAACCCAGGATTGTGAGTTCAATCCTTGAGGGGGCCATTTAGGGGTCTGGGGCAAAAATTGGGGATTCGTCCTGCTTTGAGCAGGGGGTGGGACTAGGTGACCTCCTGAGGTCCCTTCCAACCCTGATATTGAACCCAGCACCCGCGAGGGACCAGCTCCCTGCAGAATTCCAGGCACGGCTGCAAGGTGGGGAGGGGGGTGACTCTGTCTCAACTCTTCCCTGCAGCTGAACGAAGGAGCCACCCACTCTGCCACGTACAGGGACCAGCTCTTCAGCAGCCGGCGGGAGATTGCGGAGCTGACCATTCACATTCAGAAGCTGAGGTCCTCCATCGTGTCCCTGAAGAGCCAGGTGAGGCCGGGAGGCTTGGGAGAGGGGGAACCTCGGGCATTGGAAACACAAGAGAAACGGCAGGCCCCCCCCTCCAGGTCCGAGCCAGGTGCCCGCGCACACCCATCACTCCCCACTTGGGATGAGTCTGCCAGGGGAGTCTCTTGTTATTCTCTGTGTTACTCCGGCACTTACAGGCCTCAAGTGAGATCAGGGCCTCGTCATGCCAGGCATTGCACAGACACGCAGTGGGAGACAGTCCCTGCCCCCAAAGAGCTCACACTCTAAATAGCCTAAGGGTGGGAGGGGAAACTGAGGCAGAGAGAGGGGCTGTGATTTGCCAGTGATTTGCTGTGGAGAGGACCATGGGGATGGAGGTGGGAGAGGGCTTTGGGGGGCAGTGTCATGGGAGAGGATTATGGAGGGAGAGTGGGGGTGGGGGATCTCATGGGGTGGGGGGTTATGCAGGGAGAGTGGGGGTGGAGATATCATGGGGTGGGGGTGGGAGAGGGCTATGGAAGGAGTGGGGTGGGGATGTTATAGGGTGGGGGTGGGAGAGGGCTATGGAGGTAGGGGGGTGGGGATGTCCGGGGGTGAGGGTGGGGTGGGAGAGGGCTATAGAGGTAGGGAGGTGGGGATGTCCTGGGGTGGGGGGTTATGGAGGGAGAATGCGGGTGTGGGATATCATGGGGTGGAGATGGGGGAGGATTATAGAGGTTGCATTGGGGGAGAGGTATAGAGGGCGAGTGGGAGGGGGTATGGGGGAAGATCGGATGAAGGTGGGGGCAGATGTGACATGAGGAGAAGTCAGGGGAGAACGGTTATTGGGGGAGGGGGGAAGATATATTATGGGTGGAGGGAGGTTGATGGAGGCAAAAAGCACTTGGAGAAAATAGCTGCTGGCCCGTCTGGCTGTTTCTAAAATGTGGGGAGTCTCGCACAAGTAGTAACTCGAACACTTCAGACCCCCACCCCCCTCACCCCCCCATAGACTCACTGCAGCAGCAGCAGCAGCCCCCAGAGCTCTTCATTTATGCTCCAGGCCGAAAAGCACCCAGAGATCAACTGAGGCCGAGAAAGCCTGTGCAGAAAACCAGGGGTGTGGAACCCTAGTCATGGGCTGGGGGGGCAGGAGCTGTCCATCTGGCTCAGCACCCACTACCCACCTAACAGCGCTTCCCTTCCCCTTCGCTGCCCCAGTGCCTGCATTTGGAAGGGGACATCAAAAAGGCTGGGGGAAACGGCCAGCTCGCTCTCCAGGATGCTGAAGCCAAGCTAGCCGAGCTCCAGGAAGCCCTGCGGAAAGGCAAGGCGGACATGGCCAGCTTGGTGAAGGAGCATCACGAGCTGATGAACATCAAGCTGGCCCTGGACGTGGAGATCCTCACCTACAGGAAGCTGGTGGAAGGCGAGGAGAGCAGGTGGGTCAGGCAGACATGTGCAGGGGAAAGGACGTGCGTGAGCCTCCCAGGAGAAAACCAGGCTCCCAGCGCGTTCGTCTGGCTCTTTGAAGGCCGGGTCCAATGTCCTTTCATGTCAGTGGAGAAGCAGATCCTGAGCCTCATCCTTGTCTCTGCTGCCAGCCGAACCAAATCACTGGGCCTGAAACCTCCTATCCCAGATGTGGGCGTGTTCATATCTGGACCTGAACTCTGTGGCTTGGAGGCATCTCCAGATATAACACAGAAGGTGGTGGGGTAACCAAGCTGTGCAGTCAGCTACACCTTTGCAAACCCATTGGAGCACGGAGCAGGGGTTCCCAAACTGAGACATCTTGGGGTGGGGAGGAGGGCACACGGGAGAAATTTTGCAGTGG
The DNA here is from genome assembly GCF_009764565.3 of Dermochelys coriacea. Taxonomy (NCBI): domain Eukaryota; kingdom Metazoa; phylum Chordata; order Testudines; family Dermochelyidae; genus Dermochelys; species Dermochelys coriacea. The sequence continues at coordinate 4,774,175 of NC_050087.2, read as the reverse complement.
TGGATTTTATTAATTAATTTATTGCATTTCCAAAATAGGCTACTCAGACAAAGTGTTAAAACTCTGTGGGAACTTGTTATATAAAATGCGGGAGTTAATTCACTTCAGAATGTGCCAATGAGAACACAGATAGAGACACTAACGTACAGAGCCCTCACCTCCAATCACCGTACAGCGCGGGTTCAGTTGCCCAGCAACTGTCAAGTCTAACTCAGCTGGTTGATCTCGAAGGGGGTACAAGGGGAGCTGGTAGATCTGGAAGGGGGTATGCAGGTCAGTTGGTAGATCTGGAAGGGGGTATGCAATACTCTCTTGTGTAGAGTGTCAAATTCTGTCTTCACCTCCACCCACGTAACCCCATTCAAGTGGGGACAGTACGCAGGATCAGGTCCTACATCCATTTCCACCTATCTAACCTCCCTGAGGACAATCGGGTCACTATGCCCGGGTATAACATTGTTTGGGAGGGCAGTATTTTGCACAAGGGTCTGAAACTGTCTGTATTCCATAGCCTCTTAACGTCTGTCTTTACTTCCCAGCATGGAGTCACTGACGTGCCCTGTCGTTAGCAGCATCCACTCCAGCCCACGGCACTGTAAGCATTTATTACTATAGCTTGATGAAAGCAGCAGCTGTAGGAAAAATAAATGCCAAGCCCCTACTCTCATCTCCTTTCCCTGCAGTTTCATGCATCTCCAGCTTCTTGGGGTCTTCCCAGCTGGCTTCTCAAGTGAAGGGCAATTCTACCGATGGGGTGACCCAAAATGGAGCAGTGGCAAAAGCCGTCCTCACCAGGAGCCAGAGCAGCGGCTCAGCAACTTGGGATGCAGAAGGACGGCCCAGTGGGGCACGTCCAAAGCATCGCTTGCTGTCTGATGAAGAACACAGCCATGAGGAGTCAATCCCTGCGGAATAGATGCCAGACAGGTTGGCAGCTGCGCCTGAACGAGACCAGAATGCCTTCTCCTGAAGCCTGATTCTTGCCAACATCTGCGGGGCCAAGAATGGGAATCAACTTCAAACCAGCTCTTCCCAGCGTTTACGTCTTCCCATCTCCAGCACTGGTTAGAAGCAGGACTCCCAACCTGGCAGAATGCTCTTTGAACGTGCCCAATTCTCACGCCAGCCCCGACAAACTCGTCCTGATCCTACCTCCCTGAGGTGGGGCTCATAAGGCTTAATTCATTGATGTGCTTTGAGATCTTCAAACAGAAAGCTCCGCAGAAGGAGAAAGTGTTATTACTTAGTCTCCACGATGGTAAACTGAAGGATAGTAGCAGCATAGTGGAAGGTAGAATGCAGGAGCCTAGTGGGTAGAGCTGGACTCAGGAAACCTGGGTTCTATTCCTGATTCTGCTGGGTGAGCTATGTCCCGCCTTATGCCTCAGTTTCCCCATCTGTGAAATGAGGATAATGCTATTTACCTCCTTTGCAGAGCGGTTTGAGATCTCAGTGCTAGCTAAGAGCTAAGTATTTTTAGTTATTTTACCAGTATTACCAAAAGATTTCTTGCTTTCTTTCTTGCTTTCATTCTTTGGTTTGTGCGGATTTGCGTTAGGGTCTCTTTCACCAGCTGATAATGTGGTGCGTGCGAACGGTCTCAGCCACATGAGTTGGCAGAGGCTGTGTTTGGTGACGTTTCACCACTGGCATTCTGGCTGCTCAGGGGAAACCGTTGTGTAGTCCCAGAATCCTCAGTCAAAGGCTTTCTTCCTATTGCTGGCAGGAACTCTATCTTGATGGTGTCCTTTAAAAATAAAATAAAATAATCGTGACCTCAGGTACACTGGTGTAAATCTGGAGCAACTCTGCTGACTTCAAAGGAGTTTGGCCCAGATTCTGATCTGAATTACAGTGCTGTAAAAACAGGTTTACTTCACCTGGGTCAATGGCGTGAGGGCCTGTCTTTAATCTCATTTCCACTCGCATAAACCCAGAATGACTCCAATAATTTAAACAGCAGGTTTATCCTAGTGTAATAGAGATCTTAAAAGAAACCCATACGTTTGTAAGTGTCCTCCTCTGTGTTGCTTGATAATGGCCATCCCTCCTGGTTTGGGGGAGGCGAAGCAGGTGCACTCTTCTCAATTGGACAGTAAAGCTAGATGGGTCAGTTTTATTTGCGGCTCATGGTGGGTCGAGGAGCCCAATTCGGCAAGGTGCCGAATTCTCCTCTATTAGATGCCTCAACCCAGCCCCTTGTATGGCTGGGTGCTCATGCAGGTGCCATAGGAAATCCCACTGCATGCTGGCTGTTAACGTAGCCTTTCAGGGCTGACCTCTGCACCCTTCAGAGAAGCAGCACAAGGCGGGACACCATTCAAAGTCCACTTAAGCAGGCTGAAGTAGACACAGTGCACGAGGGAGAATGTCATCCTCAGAGCTCATGGAGGCTACGAAAAACCCAACACGACTGTAAAAGACAAGCATTGATGGGGGGCGGGGGGGTTAGTTGTTATTTGTTCTGGGATATTTATTGGTTGTCATTTAAAGAGAATAATCAACATTATATATATATATATATATATATATATATATATATATATTTCATAACTTGCGATGTCGCTTTTAACTTAATTAACTAGATCCCCAGCTGGTGTAAATCAGCATTGTCCCATTGAAGTCAGTGGGGCATGCTAAATTTACACCAGCTGAGGATCTGGCCTAGTGTATATATTTATTTCCCTCTTGCACAGACTCAAGTATACACTGCATTCCACCGAGGGCCAAAGTCTACACAAAGCCAATGGGCTTGCTCTGGTGGCAATGAATCAATTGCAAGGCCCTTTTTGTATGGTTCTGTTACGCGTGTTGCAATATTTCCACGTTTCTGTAGGGTTGCCACCTGGCATGGCACCCGTGTAACCAGCGTGCTGTCTGTTCCGCACTATGACTGTGTTATTAAAGTATTATTCCAAGTGAGCATAGCTGTGTGGATCCTAGGATATTAGCAAGACCAGAGGAGTGAGGTCAGATTTTGTAATGGACCAGCTTTTCGTTGGTGGAAGGGGAGAGACAGGTTTTCGAGCATACTCAGAGCTGAAGAACAGCTCAGCAGAAACTCCAAAGTTTGTCTCTTTCTGACTTGCTTTGTCTCTTTCATAAAGTATTGAGAGGCGCGGAAGAGGGGAAAGGAGGGGGCGTGTCAATTATTTCCTTACAACGTCCTGACAGCTAAGACACAATCCTGCTCTCAGAAGCCAATTCCAACACCCGCTAGAAACAGTTCTTTGGGTATCAACTCACGTCAGTGGCTGGAGAGGAAAGCTGGCCTGGGGGCTCTGCAATCTGCTCTGCAATTGGCTTCTCGTGTGTGACCTGCGGCAAGTCGCTTAGTGTCTCAATCTTTCTGGGCTTCAGGTCTCCCTCTGTAAAATGGGGATCATCCCACTTCCCTACCCTGGCTGGGGTATGGTGAAGGCAAATACATTGGAGACGGTCAGGTACCATGGGAAAAGGGACCAAATGCGGAGCTAAGATCGAGCCAGCTCTGTCGGAAATCAGTTGGGTTTCACTCCCACCTTAGCCTTCTTGCTCATTCAACGAAGAGCCTCCCCAACCTTGACCAACACCAATAGCCCTTTATCTCTGCCCTAGATGGACACCCCTTTGCTTGGGGTAAAAAGGAAGCTCGGAGGAAACTGCCCTCTCCTTGGAAGGGGAGAAGAGAATGCAGCCTTTGCTCCGAGTGGCAGTAGGGTCCAGTGGCTAGACCAATGGGCTAGAACTCAGGAGAGGTGAGTTTAAGTCCAGATGTTGCCCCCGGCTAGCACAAGTTTCTCCACCTTTTCCCCTCCCTCCCTTTGTGTCAGCTATTTAGACTGTAAGCTCTTTGCGGCAGGGATTGTCTCTTACTATGGGTATGTACTGCACCTAGCACAATAGGGGCTTTATCGAGCTAGACACTGCTGTAATGAAAATAATAATAACAATCATAATAAATGTTATTCGTCTGGTTCAACCCTGAGCCTCTGATCATTCATAAAGTGATGCTAGACCCCTGAAGATTCAGGACTTCATGGTCCATGTATTTGATGGGCTACCCAATAACAGTAGCATGGGTGTTCTCAATCCATCATCCTCCAGCGTGCCGATCTAGAGTTTAGAAGGGAGGGAATCTTACCATTGCTCTGGCATTTGCTGGTACAAAATGTGTCTCCTGGAGAGACCCAGGGATCTGACCAGAGCTGGTGGAAAATTTGCTGTCAGAAAACGCTGATTCCATAAAATCAAAACATTTCATGGGAAGGTATCACTTCTGTCTAAATTTTCACAGGCAAGTCTAAAAACATTTTGTTCCGACAAGGTTGAAATGTTTCAACTTGTTGCTCTGTACCATAGATTACAGTTGAGCACACTAATCAAAAGGAAACATTTCAATAAGATCAACATGAATTTGTTTTGTGAAAAAATCTGACGTTTTTTCCGCCCAAGTTGCTATGAACCCAAATCGCACAATTTCCCATGGGACAGAAAGTCCCTATTTTGGCCAACTCTGGATTTCCCACCTCCCTGAAGTTTGTGTTTCCCTGAGATATGTGAAGAAATGTCATGTGGCTTTTGAGTCTGGTGGGCCCGTGCTAACTCTTCGGAAACAACTGTGGGACATCTCTTCTCCAACCCACTCCTCCTCCCTGCAAACTGCACCAACATCTCCCCACAAATAATAAAATTGCCCTCCTTTGCCAAGAGCAAGTTTGGGAACAACCTTGGCAAGGAAGCAGATTATTGCATCCTGAAGAAATACACACACAGAGAAATCAAGAAACCGTATGGGAAAGGTATACCAAACATGGGGGGTGACTGGAAGTGGATGTAGGGTGTAGCAACCTGGACTCCCACAGGACACTACTTAGCTCTCATTCGAGATACCACGGAACTTTTCATAAGAGTAGAGACTTCCCTACACACAAACTTGAACCAGTTTAATGAAGCAGCACTAACCCGTGTGGACACTCTTATTTCCCGTTTAGGAGTGGCTTATTAAGACTTAGCTTAAGCCTGTTCCTTATTGATTTATGTTCAACCAAATGACTCTTTGCTCCAACCAAAGTAAGTGTCCACACAGAACTTTTGCACTGGGTTAGCACCGTAAATTAGACCAGTACAACTTTACATATAGCCACGCCCTTGGGGTATTGGCCATGCTGTGCTGGCTCTATCCTAACTTGGGAAAGCAAATTCTATCTCCTGGGATATAATTTCCTTCTTTATATTATGCTCTAACCTGTAATGCCGTGTTGCTGTTTGCTGTTAAATAGCTGCTGTGTTCCACCCCAGAGGCAACTGCATTTCACAGATAGGCGGCGAGATCCCAGTATATCTCTTTGGTTCGTTTATTAATATCATGCAAAGTCTTTTTCTGGCTCTGGAGAAGCTCAGGGCAACATTTTCAGACGTGGGTGCCTGAAGCTAGGCACCAAAATCCATATTTAAGGAATCTAAATGAAAGTCTGAAAATCAGGCCCCGTTGATTTAGGCACCTTGCTGTGGAATTAAGAGCCTAACTTTAGCCACCCAAATGTCTTCAACATACCATCATCCCAAACAGAAAATGATATGTTGATTTTAACAGGGGAGCTGGGCCAAGAGGACTCAGAGGGGTAAGGAGGGTCTCCCACCAGCACTGACTCACCTGAGAGTTACCTTCACAGGTAGGGTTTTTATGCATCTGCTGACATCCTGTTTATTCGATTTTAGAATGTCTCCCAACATGGGGAGCAGCTGTCACGACTACTCTCCCTTGCACAATACCAGCAGCCTAGCTGCGATCAGAGCATGGAGCTTTTACTGGAATGATCGCATTCCTTCCTGGAAAGGTGAGGCCACCAGCCTTGCAAAGCACCTGCCCCACACATCTCTGCTCTGACTGCCCCCTGGAGCAGCAGTGCAAAGACTTCCCTCCTCTTGACTGGATCACTCGCCGTTACATGAGATGGGATGAACAATATCATGAAAGATGTAAGACCTGGTCTAAAGCCCTTTGAAAGCAATAGAAAGACCCCCTCATTCATTCCAGTGGGGCTGGAATCAGGCCCATGAATACTTGTTGTCTGTTTTGGCCTGTGGGGTTAGCCATTATTCGGAGCCTTTCCAGGTTACTTCCATTGGGAGGAGAAATCACTGATAGGCCAAAAAAAAAAAAAATAGTTTCAATGAATCGGCACTTTCCAATGAAACCAACGTTTTGTCGAAGAAGTTCCCCACCTGCTCTATTTTAATAAATAGTATAATTAGGCTGGAGAAAGGGAGAGAAAGCAAACATGAGACCTAGCCTTATGAATTCACCTGGGAGGTAGGAGATCCAAGGTACATCTACATGGGAATGAATGACCCACGGCTCAGGGTTGTATCCCTGACCATCTTGGTCAATAGCCATTGATGGACCGATCCTCCATGACTTTATCTAGTTCTTTTTTTTTTTTTAAAGCCAGCTCTACTTTTGGCCTTCACAACATCCCAAAGCAGTGAGTTCCACAGGTTGTGCATTGTATGAAGAAATACTTCCTTGTGTTTGTTTTAAACCTGCTGCCTATTGATTTCATGGGGCACTCCTGGTTCTTGTGTTATGAGAAGGAGTAACTAACACTTCCTGAGTCACATTCTTCATGATGTATAGACCCCTCTATCATATCCCCTCTCCCCCCTTAAGCACCTGGTTCCTAAGATGAACAGTCCCACTCTTTTTAATCTCTCCCAATGATTTTCTAGGGGCTTAAAAGTTAGACATGGTGATGCCCAGAAACTGTCACCCTGCCTACGTTTCTTTGTGAATCTACATCTCAGTGGCCCACTCTAGCAATTTAGCATGATTTACAGCAGCTGAAGGGCAATTTAGCATGAGTCTCACAATATTGAGTGCTTTTCATAAAGCCCCAGCTCCTGGAGTCAGGTGATGGCATAAGAATTACATTTTTAAAAAATAGTCTATTTCTAGCCCTTGTTCTGGCAGAGAAAAGCTGGAAAAGACTAAAGACTCTGACACTGGAAAGCAAATGAAAAGAACCCAAAATGTATTATTATTTTCAAAATACCATGATTTTTAAGCCAATCTCGTGACTTGTAATTTTTGAACGCTCTGGGGTAGCAGTACTGGGTGCTGTACGAACACATCAAGGGAAAGAGAGAAAAGCCCTGCCCTGATGCGCATGCAGTCTGAAGAGACAAGCAAGGCAACTGATCCCATTTTACAGATAGGGCACTGAGAGTATATCTGCACTGCAATGAAACACCCGTGGCTGGCCCATGTCAGCTGACTCAGGCTATGGGGCCGTTTAATTGCAATGTAGATGTTTGGGATTTCATGATGGGGTAGGTCCCAGAGCCCAAATGTCTACACCGCAATTGTACAGCCCCATAACCTGAGTCCCGCGAGCCTGAGTCAGCTGACACAGGCCAGCTGCAGGTGTCATTGCAGCATAGATTTACCCAAGGATGGCAAGGCCCAGATCCTAAAGACCTCTGCGAATCTGCACCTAAGTGACTTGCCGAAGGTGGCACAGGAATCTAAATCCAGTGCCTGACTAGAAACAAACTGCCTGCAAATGACACTGGAGGATTGTTCTGCATGGGAGGAAGCTTAACTAGCGCTGAGATAATTCATGGGCAAGGCATTACAAGCTGCTGGCAGGTCAGGCTGTCTCCCTGCCTCAGATGCTCACCATAACCCAGTCATTAATGAGCTGGCAGTACTGCAAGTCAACTGAAAGGCTGGCACAAAGGCACATTTCTGAGCTGCTAATGAGCAGCTCCTGTGCCAGTCATGCCAGAATTTCAGCAATTCGTATTTACTTGTTGGAACATCCCCAGCCGTCTGCAGTGTGCTGGGCTCCCTGCAGACACAGGGTCTAATGCTGATCTCACACCTGTTTCACCCTGGTCGCCTGGATGCAGGACTTACCGGGTGAGCATCTCTGGCCTGTGCTATGCAGGAGATCAGATTAGATAAACCGGTGGCCCCTTCTGGCCATAACATCTAGGAGTCTTCTTTGTCCTCACTTGATTGGAGAATTGCTAATATAGTTCCTATTTTTAAGAAAGGAAAAAAAAGTGATCCGGGTAACTACAGGCCAGTTAGTTTGACATCTGTAGTATGCAAGGTCCTGGAAAAAATTTTGAAGGAGAAATTAGTTAAGGCCATTGAAGTCAATGGTAAATGGGACAAAATACAACAAGGTTTTACAAAAGGTAGATCGTGCCAAACCAACCTAATCTCCTTTTTTGAAAAAGTAACAGATTTTTTAGATAACGGAAATGCAGAGGATCTAATTTACCTAGATTTCAGTAAGGCATTTGATACCGTGCCACATGGGGAATTATTAGTTAAATTGGAGAAGATGGGGATCAATATGAACATCAAAAGGTGGATAAGGAATTGGTTAAAGGGGAGACTGCAACGGATCCTACTGAAAGGCGAACTGTCAGGTTGGAGGGAGGTTACCAGTGGAGTTCCTCAGGGATCGGTTTTGGGACCAATCTTATTTAATCTTTTTATTACTGACCTTGACACAAAAAGTGGGAGTGTGCTAATAAAGTTTGCAGATGATACAAAGCTGGGAGGTATTGCCAATTCAGAGAAGGATCGGGATATTATACAGGAGGATCTGGATGACCTTGTAAACTGGAGTAATAGTAATAGGAGGAAATTTAATAGTGAGAAGTGTAAGGTTATGCATTTAGGGATTAATAACAACAATTTTAGTTATAAGTTGGGGATGCATCAATTACAAGTAACAGAAGAGGAGAAGGACCTTGGAGTATTGGTTGATCATAGGATGACTATGAGCTGCCAATGTGATATGGCTGTGAAAAAAGCTAATGCGGTTTTGGGATGCATCAGGAGAGGTATTTCCAGTAGGGATAAGGAGGTTTTAGTACCATTATACAAGGCACTGGTGAGACCTCACCTAGAATATTGTGTGCAGTTCTGGTCTCCCATGTTTAAAAAGGATGAATTCAAACTGGAGCAGGTACAGAGAAGGGCTACTAGGATGATCCGAGGAATGGAAAACTTGTCTTATGAAAGGAGACTTAAGGAGCTTGGCTTGTTTAGCCTAACTAAAAGAAGGTTGAGGGGAGATATGATTGCTCTCTATAAATATATCAGAGGGATAAATAAAGGAGAGGGAGAGGAATTATTTCAGCTCAGCACCAATGTGGACACAAGAACAAATGGGTATAAACTGGCCACCAGGAAGTTTAGACTTGAAATTAGACGAAGGTTTCTAACCATCAGAGGAGTGAAGTTTTGGAATAGCCTTCCAAGGGAAGCAGTGGGGGCAAAAGATTTATCTGGCTTTAAGATTCTACTCGATAAGTTTATGGAGGAGATGGTATGATGGGATAATGGGATTTTGGTAAGTAATTGATCTTTAAATATTCAGGGTAAATAGGACTAATCCCCTGAGATGGGATATTAGATGGATGGGATCTGAGTTACTATAGAAAATTCTTTCCTGGGTATCTGGCTGGTGAATCTTGCCCATATGCTCAGGGTTTAACTGATTGCCATATTTGCAGTCGGGAAGGAATTTTCCTCCAGGGCAGATTGGAGAGGCCCTGGAGGTTTTTCGCCTTCCTCTGTAGCATGGGGCATGGTTGACTTGAGGGAGGCTTCTCTGCTTCTTGAAGTCTTTAAACCATGATTTAAGGACTTCAATAGCTCAGACATAGGTGAGGTTTTTCGTAGGAGTGGGTGGGTGAGATTCTGTGGCCTGCGCTGTGCAGGAGGTCGGACTAAATGATCAGAATGGTCCCTTCTGACCTTAGTATCTATGAATCTATGAATCTATTTGCACCAAGATAAGAGCAATTGTTCATGATGGGATCCTTGGTTGCTATCCTCCTTTGATCATTTTCTCCTCCTTCATTAGAGTTGGTTTGACTTTAGAAATTTCACCAGAATGGGAAGAATGACATTTTTCATGGAGAGTTTTGTGAAATTTTCACTGGACTGGTCAAAAAAAAATATATATATATATATTTGGAAATTTCACAATTTTATCCGCCCCCTCTCCCTACCATTCTAGTTTTCACGATTCCCTCTCTGCTGATTCTTCTCCTGCCTTCAATTCACCACTCCTCTCAAGCTCTTCCTTCTGTCTCTCAGCAGCCTTCCGGGTTTTGTCCTTGACACCCCCCCGCCCCACCCTTGCCTCTGTACCTGGGTAACCTTTTGTGGCTTCCACTCTATGCAGATGAATCCCAAATCTACTTCCCCATGACTGAACTCCTTCCAGCTGCTCACTCACACATTCTGAGCCTCTTCCACATGTCTCCTTCGGGGATGTCCTCCAAACTTGCCAACCCAACTTGCCTTCCAAGCCTCCTTTCTCCATCACTGCTGGAAAATCTTCATCTCCCCATCCTGGCTCTGGCTCCAGCTCTGCGTTGCTCAAGATTCTTTGCTCTCCTCTCTCACGTTATATGGGATGTTCATGGGAAGGTGTGTGGCGTATTCAGTGGAAGGTACCTGGGATGTTCATGAGAAGGTGCATGGGATGTTCAGTGGAAGGTTCATGGATGTTAATGAGAAGATACATGGTATAGTTATGGCAAGGTACAATGGAAGTTCATGATAAGGTACATGGGATGTTCATAGAATCATAGACCCGGAAGGGACCTCGAGAGGTCATCTAGTCCAGTCCCCTGCACTCATGGCAGGACTAAGTATTATCTAGACCATCCGTGACAGGTGTTTGTCTAACCTGCACTTAAAAATCCCCAATGATGGAGATTCCACCACCTCCCTAGGCAAAACAGTAACTACCTCAATTAGCTAGCGGCACTTGTAGGTTTTTCATGACACGGTAAAAGGGATGTTCATGGTAAGATCGAAAGGATTTTCAGTGGAAGGCACACTGGATGTTTGTGGCAGGGTACATGGGGTTTTCATGGGATATTCATGAGAAGGTACATGAGCTGTTAATGTCAAGGTACATGGGACATGATAAGATACGTAGGCTATTCAGGCAAAGATAGGTAGGATATAGATCCACAGAATCCAGGGGAAGGGCCTCATACCAGCACTGCATGCACAAGGCCAAGAGAAGCCTGGGGCACATGCAAAACTAAAATGCAATATGGTAAAATAATCCTTTCACGCCCCCCCGCACTCCTGCAGGGCAGAGGATGCTGCCCTGAATTTTCCTTTGTCACCAGTGATTGTGCCAGGGGGTTAATAATAGACTCCTGGCATATATATATAGATCCTTTCAACTAAGGATCTCAAAGCACTCTACTAGCATTAATTAACTAGCAATGTCCTGGGAAGCTAGTTATTATTATCCCTGTTTTGCATATGGTGGAAATGAGGCATAGAGGTAGGATGACTCAACTGAGGTCACCCCACGAGTCAGTAGCGGAGATGGAAATGGGACCCACATTCCTGATTGCTAGTGCCATGCTGCCCTGGTCACTGGTGGTAGCTCGCTTGTTGCATAAGGTACCTGCTGATAGACTGTATTGCCATTGCGCTGCCTAGCCCACCTGAGCAAGCACAGGTGTGATTCCACAACCCTTATTTGTGGTCAGTTGCACTTAATTTTGCAAGCAGTTGTACTGACTGAGTGCCGTCCAGCGGGAATAAGGGCTATAGGATTGAGCCTTGCAAGTTTGCAACTAAAGCTGGTGGGTGATATTTATCAGCTGAAACTTTTGAGGGGGCAGGGCAAAACCCCCCAAATTTCATTGATTCCAAGGCTGGAAGAGACCACTCAGATCATCTAAAAAGAAAAGGAGTACTTGTGGCACCTTAGAGACTAACAAATTTATTTGAGCATAAGCTTTCGCAAGCTGAGCTGTAGCTCGCGAAAGCTTATGCTCAAATAAATTTGTTAGTCTTTAAGGTGCCACAAGTACTCCTTTTCTTTTTGCGAATCCAGACTAACACGGATGCTACTCTGAAATCAGATCATCTAGTCCGACCTCCTGCATAACACAAGTCACAGGACTTCCCCAAAATAATTCCTAGAATGGATCTATCCAAAAAACACCCAGTCTTGATTTTAAAATGATCCGGGATGGAGAATCCATCATGACCCTGAGTAAATGGTTCCAATGGTTAATTACTCTCACCGTTAAAAAAAATTACACTTTCTTTCTGGTCTGAATTTGTCTGGCTTCAATTTCCAACCATTGGATCATGTTAGACTTTTCTCTGCTAGACTGAAGAGCCCATTCTTAAATATTTGTTCCTCATGATGGTACTTATAGACTGTGATCATGTCACCCCTTAACCTTCTCATTGTTGAACTAAACAGACAGATTTTTTGAGTCAATGATTATAATGCAGGTTTTTTAATCTCTTCTCTGAACCATCTCCTATTTATCAACATCTTTCCTGAACTGTACACTCCAAAACTGGCCACAGTATTACAGCAGCAGTCCTAAGAACAGCCATACTGGGTCAGACCAATGGTCCATATAGCCCAGTATCCTGTCTTCTGACAATGACCGGTGCCAGATGTTTCAGGGGGAATGAACTGAACAGGGTAGTTTCAAATGATCCATCCCCTGTCATCCATTCCCTGCCTCTGTCAATTGGAGGTTAAGGGATGCCTGGAGCCTGGGGTTGCATCCCTCACCATCTTGGCTAATAGCCATTGATGGACCTATCCTCCAAGAACTTATCTAATTCTTTTTTTAACCCCGTTATACTTTTGGCCTTCACAACATCTCCTGGCAATGAGTTCTACAGGCTGACTGTGTGTTGTGTGAAGAAGTACTTCCTTTTGTTTGTGTTAAAAAAAACTGCTTCCTGTTCACTTTATGAGGTGACCCTAGTTCTTGTGTCATGTGAGGAGGTAAACAATTCTCTATTCACTTTCTCCACACTATTCAGAATTGTATATACCTCTATTATATTCCCCCTTAATTGTCTCTTTCCTAAAACAACAGGGGATGGACCACTTGATGATAATCTGTTCTGTTCATTCCCTCTGGGGCACCTGGCATTGGCCACTGTTGGAAGACAGGATACTGGGCTAGATGGACCTTTGGTCTCACCCAGTAGGGCCGTTCTTATGTAGGATGAACAATACCCTGGTCTTATTAATCTCTCCTCATATGGAAGCTGTTCCATACCCCTAAACATTTTTGTTGCCCTTCTCTGCACCTTTTCCAATTCTAATATACCTTTTTTGAGGTGAGATGACCAGAACCGCAAACAGTATTCAAGGTGTGGGTAGACCATGGATTCTTATAGTGGCATTAATTATGATATTTTCTGTTTTACTATCTGTCCCTTTCCTAATGGTTCCTAACATTCTGTTCGCTTTTTTGACGGCTGCTGCCCATTGAGCGGATGTTTTCAGAGAACTAGCCGCGATGACCCCAAAGTCTCTTTCTTGAGGGGTGCACTTCTAATAACCCTTCTAACCATAAAATCTGTGATCCACACAGCACTATCCAGGGGCACTGGAACTGGGGGGTGGGGCGTGGCGCAAGGGGCCATGGCCCCCAACCCTCCTCTTCCCCCTGAGGCCCTGCCCCCTGGCCAGGCCAGCAGCTGGAGCCTAGACAGCTGTGGAGAGCTGCAGATCCTCCACCTGCCCTGGGCGGGCGGCCCAGCGGACATGGGTCGGTGGCTGCTCTCGGGCAGGCGGAGGGGCCCAGGCTCCCCAGCCCTGCTCCAGCTTCCAGCTTGGCCAGGGGTGGGGCCTTGGGGGAAGAGGTGGGGCAGGGGCGGGGCCACAAAGGGGGCCCTCCCACTTTTGGGAAGCCTCCGCTGCCCCTGGCTCTACTTGCAACTTCTTGCCCTCCAATGTGCTGGTTCTCGGGGGGAGCTGAGATACCTTTTCTCCACATGCACACACCCAACACTCCTGCAAACATACTCCCCTGGTCTCCTGGCTACAGCCATATCCCTTGCTTGTTACAGAGATCACCAGCCCTTGGATCTCTTTCAGACCATTGCTAGGCAGCATGACTTTTCCTCTGCTCATTAACACATGTGCCTGGGTCCTGTTCTGATACTGCAAAGCCCCTCTGGGAATTATTGTCTTGCGATTGTCTCCTTGATTAGCTAAGGTTTGCACTTAAAATTTAGGTCGACACAGTTATGGCGCTCAGTGCCAACCTAATTCCCAATGTAGACGCAGCTACACTTGCTTTACTGCTCTGAGTGATGGCAGCTAGGGCAGAGTTCCCATAGTGGTGGAAAAAACCCTTCCACCACTGCTGCATCTCCACTACGGGAGTTATGCTGGCATAGCCACGGTGCCGTAACTATTCCATTATAGTCCCCATAGCGTAGACATAACCAGCGTGAGCTCCTTAAGCTCATACTCTACTGATATGACTAAACCCAGCAAACTAGCTGACATCTCGTTCTGGCTGTTTGTCCCCAAGTTCTGGGAGCATGGTATCAATTCTGAATGTCTCCCCATGGGAAACAGGTATCCAGCTGAGAGGCATTGGCAGTGAAAGGGCATCAGATGGATAATTCAGTTCCAGAGCCTTGAGACTACAGTGATGGGCACTTGACAAACGCCAAAGAACTTAGCAGCTCAGGCCAATCTGCCCTACCCATCTTCCCCCGCTCCACTCATCCACCTCGATCAGACTCTCCCAGCCAAAGAGAAGCAGCTCTGAAGGTAAGCAAATCTCTGGGATTGCGGTAGAAGTGCTCACAGCATGGGAATGCTGGGCATGAAAGTTTTCCATGGAACATGCAGATATCCCATGAGCTTCAGTTTGGGCTGCACATTCTTAGGAGGTAGGAAGTGGAGAGAGAAAGCTCTCAAGGTAGGGATTGTGCAAGTGAGAAGCACCTTGCACGGTGTCTAGGGATGAGCTCATGCTGCAAAGTTCTTGCCCAAACATTGTCAAAGTCCAGGCAAGTGTGGATCTGGAGCTACAGGTCAGGTCCATCCGTAGCTTTGTCTGGGTCCCAAAGAGCTCTTTGGTCCAGCGACCATCTGAGAAACTGTCCCAAAGAGAAACTGGCTACAGGGCACTGGCTATGGGCTGCTTAAGCACAGCATGGAAGAGTGTGAAGTTGACCTAGTGGTATCCTCTGTTCCATTCCTTGCTTCATTAGAAGCTTCCCATGTGACTTTGGACAAGTCACCTGTGGCTGGATTCAAGAGCTGAGCACCTACAATTGGGCCCAGATACAATATTGCCAACATAAGCACTCAAAAGTCATGCATCTCGTCTCCACCTTCTCCCCAATAAACCATGAGATGGGCTTTAAAATCAGGAGATTTTTTTTAAAATGCATTGAGGATTTTTTTTTTTATTATTTGCCTCCTACTTCTGGAGCATTGAGGGGGTCAGTTGCTTCTCTTTGCTTTCCTCTGTAATCAAGAGGATTCGAAATTTCCTTCTAATTTTAAATGAAAGCAGCTGTTCTCAGGTAATAAACTCATTCTGGCATCTGGGGCTTTATGAAAATCATCATTCCACCCCCTTGTTAGGGCTCAAAGTGGCACTTGGAGGTATCAGCACACTGGGTGGCAAATGGATAATAAATGTGATAATAGGTTTCAGAGAGGTAGCCGTGTTACTCTGTATTAGCAAAAACAACAAGGAATCCTTGTGTTACAATTCTTGATGTCTAATTTCTACGCAAAAGAATAAATGGACACAAATCAGACATCAAGAATTGTAACATTCACGAACCAGTAGGAGAGCACTTCAATCTCCCTGGACACTCAAGAACAGACTTAAAAGTGGCCATTCTTCAACAAAAAAACTTCAGAAACAGACTTCAACGAGAAACTGCAGAACTGGAATTAATTTGCAAACTTGACACCATCAAATTAGGTCTGAATAAAGACTGGGCGTGGCTGGGTCACTACAAAAAGTAATTTTCCCTCTGTTGATACTCACACCTTCTTGTCAGCTGTTGGGAATAGACCACATCCACCTTGATTGAACTGGCCTTGTTAGCACTGACCCCCACTTGGTAAGGCAACTCTCATCTTTTCATGTCTTGTATATTTATACCTGCCTACTGTATTTTCCACTCCGTGCATCTGATGAAGTGGGTTATAGCCCATGAAAGCTTATGCCCAAATAAATTTGTTAGTCTCTAAGGTGCCACAAGGACATCTTAAACATGATAATCTAGCTCTTGAATCTCTCTGTACCTTCGTTTCTAATCTGTTAAATGAGGGTGAGAACAATTATGTCTTTATTTGTATCGTGGTAGCATCTGGGAGCCCTAGTCACGGCCAGCATCCCATTGTGCAAGGCACTGTACAAACAGAACAAAAAGATGGTCCCTGAACCAAAGAGTTTATAAGCTAAGTATAAGACAAGGGACACCAGATAGATGGGGTAGCACATGGAACCAATAAGATGGTCATCCTTCCTGATCTCCCAGGGATTCCCTGGGCCTGATTCTCCTCCCAAGATAACCACAATAACACCTCTTATACAGCACTTTCCATCTGTTGTTCTCAAAGCACTTCACAAAGCAGATCAGTATCATTATCCTCCTTTTACAGCGAGGGAAACTAAGGCACGGAAGGGTGACATGACTTGCCCAAGGTCACCCATCAGCAGAGCCAGGAAGAGAGCCCAGCTCTCCTGAGTTGCAGATCAATGCTGTATTTACTAGGTCACGCTGCCTCCCTAGCACACGAGTGAAACATCTCCTGATTTACACTGGCATAAAGTGACTTCAGAATTAGGCCCATCAACAATTGCGAGGGGCTCGTCTTGCTGTGGAGATGGAGGTCGCGGAAGAACCTGCATAATTCTGGGTGAACCCACTACCATCCTCTGAGTTCCCCCCACCCTGGCCAGGACCAGGAATGGAGGAGGAAGAGGAGGAGAAAACAATGCTGGCTAGGAGAAGCAGCTCCCCACATTTTAGACCTGAGGGATTTGCAATGGGATCCAGCTGTCAGTTCCCCGGCGGCCACAACCCTGACTTGGGTGGAGTCCCTCCAGCTTTACAAATATTGTACCTGGGTGCAGGGCTCCCCCTAGAGGTGGAATCTGGCAAAGCCCTTCGCCTCCAGCCCAGCCAGCCGAGAACAAAGCAGGGCTTGTGTGAAGTGTTCTGAAATGAAGGGTGCATGAAAGCTGGAGGATTAATGACCAAGCTCTGAATAGCACCAGCCTCTCTCGATGGCAGGGTGGGGCTGAGGTGCTGCAGAGAGACGGAATGAAAAAGGTCGTATTTCCAAAAAAAGGAAGAAATAGCTAATTGTTTGGAGGGCAGGGGTGGGGTGGATTTGCACATTTGACTCTGGGCGAAATGGGGGCAGTTTGAGACGTGAGATCATGGGAGGGTTGTAAGCATCCCAGTCTCTGCCAGCAGCCACGGCTCTGTGTTGTAAGACAGGGTCTGCTCCTAGGGCCAGCCTCCCTTGCTAGCCTGATTGTTGCTTGCATATTTATACCTGCCTCTGGGAATGTCCACTACATGCATCCAATGAAGCGGGTATTCACCCACGAAAGTTTATGCTCCAATACGTCTGTTAGTCTATAAGGTGCCACAGGACTCTTTGCCACTTTTACAGATCCAGACTAACACGGCTACCCCTCTGCTACTTGACACCCCTTTGTGTCTCAGCCTCCTGGGAGCTGGACGGTGGAGAGGAGACAGGAGTCTAGGAGTGAAAGCAGGGGATTGGGAGATAAGCCGCCTGGGTTCTAGTCTCAGCTGTGGGAGGGAACAGGGCTGAAACAGAGGACTGGACCTCAGGATTTCTGTGTTTTATTCCTAGGTCTGAGAGGGGAGTGACGTCTAGTGGTTGCAACAGCGAAGTCAGGATTCCTGGGTTCTATTCTTAGGTCTGGAAGAAGCCAGGAAGGGGACTGGAAATTAGGACTCCCGGGTTCCCATGTCTTCCAGTGACTCAGTGGGTGACCTTCGGCAGGTCTCGGCTCTAATTATGCCTCAGTTTCCCCCATCTGCAATGGGAAGAATAAAACAGACCTTACTGGGGGTGGGAGGCAGTTTAATTCATCTTTGGCCTCTTCCGACGGAAGGAATAACAACTGACAGCCCCACTGTGATGTGCCCAAGCCTGGAGAGAGTCAGTCTAACTTTATTGCTCTGATTCTTGCCCTTCCCCCTCCATGCCATTATCCCTGCTTCTCCTGCCGACTCTAAGGGCCAGATAGCCTCAGCTGGAGTAAATCAGCATAGCTCCTCTTATACCAGCTGAGGATCTGGCCCAAAATTTAGCTCTTAAGCACTCCATGATGGGGACCAGATTTCAATTCATTTCAATGGGAGTTTGGCGCCTAAATGCCTTTTGACGATGCAGACTGTATCTTTTTGATTGTCCAATCGAGCACTGTGTCAGCTAGGGATATTGACACAGCTCTGGAGAATAGACTGAAGGATCGGCCCTGCTCCTGCTTGGCTCCTCAGGAGCATACAGGTCTAACTCCTAGGAAGGGACTTTGTTTGGCCTGCTGGCGTCTGTAAATTGCCTTCTATTTACCAAAGAGGCACCTGAGTGTAGTAATGTCTGGTATGGGGCCAGCTTCTGTTGGTGAAAGAGACAAACTGTGGGCCAGAAGAAGAGCTCTGTGTAAATTTGAAAGCTTGGCTTCCTCACCCACCTTGTCTCTTTAACATCCTGGGACCAACCTGGCAATCACAACACTGCAAACTTCCCTTTACTGACATTTCAAACCCCGCTACTCCACTGTAGAAGCCACTTCAGTCTCAGCTGGGAAAGGTTTCTCTCCCTGAAGACCTTGGCTGGAGGCAAAGACAGGACTTGTACCATCTGCCCAGTGCAAGGGATGGGGACCTCCCAAGGCCAGGGACAGTGCCCCGGCTTCTGGAAGACACGCTAGGCAGGGTATTGTGGCTGAACCAAGAGACAAATAAAACTCCACTTCTGTGGGAGATCACCGGGAAAATATTCATCTCTGAATAGCACCATCTGGAAAGGAATCTGGAGGATGTGCCCAGGCAGATCCGAGTGGAAATATCAGGGCTCGGCCCATGTTTTCAGGCGTGGGGAGTCAGTGCACCAGACCACATCTAAGCTATAGCTGCATTCTTGGGCAATGCTGTCTCTGGGTGCAAAGGTGCGTCTAAGTGTGAGCATCAGGCTCCCCCTAGTGGCCAGGTGTGGTCAGTGCAAGTGTACCTAAGAGGATTTGGAGGACTGGATGCAGACTGCAGCACTTCACAGCCCATGTTCCAGGCCCTCCGTCAACCCTGAGCTTTGGTGGGAAGGGAAACCAGCCTCCCTGAGCCTGTAGCATGATCCTCTCATATGCATCCAAATAAAGCTGCTAAATGTGGAGAGATTAGATTCTTGACCCTCTCCCAACCCCACAGCTACCTCCGGGTCCAAGTCTTTCAGAAACATATAGGTGGGGCATGGGAACAGAGCACAAAAAGTGACCTCACCCCACAGTCCCTGCCTTCAGAATAAGCCTGTTAGTGCCCATAAGTATCAAGTAGGATTAGAACTAACTCTAGGCTTTGATGGATAATTGCAAAGTGGAAACCCCCCTGCCCCCCACCCCCAGTACAGGAAGAGAAACAACAGTGGGCCAGTGGTGAGGGCCCTTTCCTGGGACTTAAGATCACTGGGTTCAGGTTCCTGATCTACCATTGACTTCCTCTGGGCTCTTGGGCAAGTCATTTAGCCCCTCCTTGCCTCAGTTTCCCCATCTATCAAAGGGGGATAATGATGCTGCCCTACCTCCCAGGGTGTTGTGAGATGCTCGGACACTATGGTGATGGATGGGCTTTAGACAGATCCCTCCCTTACAAGGAGTCCCTTTTTGGGTTTACCGTGCACACACTCTTCTGCTGTTTGTACCAGTGACACAGCAACCTTTTGAGGGGACAAAATAACATTTATGCAGTGGGGGCTGCTAGGAACAAGCCATCTGTGCTAGGCACTGTCCAGCTTACAATCTAGTACTTTTCACCTGCCGACCACAGAGCATTTTACAAAGACAAGTCAGTATCATTAGTCCTCATTTTATGGGGGAAAGCCTCAGGAACGGCAAATTGCCTAAGATCATTAGTGGCAGACTCAGGAAAAGATCCCAGAGAGCCTGAGGCCAGTGTCCTAACCACGAGACCACACTGCACCCCCAGAGCTGAAGCCCAGATGGAATACATTTATAATTTGGTTTCAGAGTAGCAGCCGTGTTAGTCTGTATTCGCAAAAAGAAAAGGAGTACTTGTGGCACCTTAGAGACTAACAAATTTATTAGAGCATAAGCTTTCGTGAGCTACAGCTCACTTCATCGGATGCATTCTGTAGCTCACGAAAGCTTATGCTCAAATAAATGTGTTAGTCTCTAAGGTGCCACAAGTACTCCTTTTCTATTTATAATTTGCAAACTGGATACAATTAATTTAGGCTTGAATAAAGACTGGGAGTGGATGTGTCATT
This sequence comes from Dermochelys coriacea, assembly GCF_009764565.3. NCBI lineage: Eukaryota > Metazoa > Chordata > Testudines > Dermochelyidae > Dermochelys > Dermochelys coriacea. The sequence goes on along the minus strand of NC_050087.2, from coordinate 4,753,836 downwards.
ACACAAAGTAAAACTATTTCCCCATGTTTATTCTTCCCCCCCACCCCCCCGCCCCACTACTGTTCCTCACAGGTTCTTGTCAACGGCTGGAAATGGCCCACCTTGATTATCACTACAAAAGGTTCCCCCGCCCACCCGCTCTCCTGCTGGTAATAGCTCACCTTACCTGATCACTCTCATTAGAGTGTGTATGGTAACACCCATTGTCTCATGTTCTCTATGTATATAAATCTCCCCACTGTATTTTCCACTGCATGCATCCGATGAGCTGAGCTGTCGCTCATGAAAGCTTATGCTCAAATACATTTGTTAGCCTCTAACGTGCCACAAGTCCTCCTTTTTTTACAGATACAGACTAACACGGCTGCTACTCTGAAACCAACCATTTACATTCTTGTAACTCTTGCAGCCCTAGATTGGTTGATAATTTGCCTAGGGAGGTTGTGGAATCTCCACCACTGGAGATTTTTAAGAGCAGGTTAGACAAACACCTGTCAGGGATGGGATAGATAATACTTAGTCCTGCCTTGAGTGCAGGGGACTGGACTAGATGACCTCTCGAGGTCTCTTCCAGTCCTATGATGTTTACACACATGCACAATCCCTCTCTTCCCCTGCCCATTCCTCAAACCCAGAAATCCACCCTCTGTCTCTGCTGTGAGCAGGGAAATTGATTCCCAGCGGGACCAATGACACCAAGACACATTCCTCTGGATCAAATGAATGAACCAATTGTTTCCCACTCCTTGGTGTTTGGCAGAGGTACTTGTGAGTCATCCAAGCGCTGAAAGCACAGGTTGGTGTTTGTGCTTAGAGCCAAGAGGTTAGTTTACACAAGACCTGAGACCCTTTCTGGATTCTAGACAAATGAGCACATCGAATATCGGCCATTTGTCTCTATTAAAAACCATAGGCTTGGCCCTGCCCCAGTTACACAAGAATGCACTAAGAATGGTCCACAGGGAATGAAAGCCCTGAGGCTGGGAGCAGTAAACCCCAAACGGTTTTCGGTGCCCAAATCCCTTCACAACAGGGCATCTAACTCTCATAGATTCCTTGAAAGGCCCAGCCTTTAGACTCCCTCTACCTGCTGCCCGGCGAGCATGCCCGGGGAGCTGCTTTCTGGTTCCTCTAACGGCTTTTTTTCCCTCCACAAATATAACAAACTGATCAGCCCAGTCTGTGCAGAGACAGAGCAAACTCTCAAGGTCCAGCTCATATAGGCAAGGGGGACAAGAGTCCTGTCCAATGCAAACCATTCCAATCCAGTTCAATCCCATGCAATCCAGCCCGGGATCACTGAAACCAGCACAGCTCCATCCATTCCAAGCCAATCCAATCCGGTCTCACCAAGGCCACGCCAAATCAGTACGTTGCAGGGTCGTTTATTCACACCGGATCCTGTCCTCTAACCCAGGGGTTCTCAACATGGGGGGGGGTGGCAGAGAGGATTGCCCTCGCCCTTCTTACATCGCTAAGTGGGCTAGATTGGGGCCAGACTGGAGCAGGTTCTGCTCCACATGGAGTTCTGCTCCACACACATTCCTCGCCAACCTAAACCAGTTTCACTCCTTCCAGACTCAGTCCAGTCTGTTCTCACCCACCCTGACGCAGTCTCGCCCGCTTGAGCCCATTCCCGGCCTAAAGCCAATGCAACCTATTCCAATCTACTCTTGCATTACAGGCCCACGGGCAATATGCAAACCAAAGTGGGGGTGCATCCCCACGGGACAAGGGGTACATTGCAAAGAGATTGGAAACGGCCTGTCGTCAGTGTCAGAGCAGCAGCCTCAGGAAGCCGAAAGGGTTAACCCTTAGCAACTCAGCTGTCAGGGAACACCCGGGGTTAGAAAAGGGGGGCAGGGTTCTAGATTAGCCTTCAATCCCATTCCCAGTGCAGGGAGCTGCAGGGAACAGGTATGGGAAGGTAGCCTTCAGCGCCAGGCTGATTTGTCTTGTCAGGTGCTGGTCACGGTGTTAGGGGACAAAGGAGGCCGAGAGATGGCCTTAGAGAGCTGTTCTACCCCATCTCCCTATGTAGCAGGGGATTCCCACCCCGGCTCCCCTTTGTTCCTTCCCTGCCCTTTCAGTTAACGTGTGTCTGGGTGGAGAATCTCACTGTAAAAATGCTGTAAAGTCCTCCAGGGCACCTCGCTGGGGACCCAGGGGAAGGGCAGGGAGGGCAACAGGTCCAGCAGCACCATTCCAGACATGTTCCCCCTCTGCCGAGGAGGTGGAGCAAGTGGAGTGACTTTTTTTTTGCCCGTATAAGGCGATCTGTCTCTCCTAGCAGCCGAGGAATGCAAACACCTCAGCACTGAGACCTGGATCATCTGCCAGGGACGTTTTCCCCTCCCTGCCTAGCCAGGTGTGGGGATTTGAACCTAGGGATGCAGGACTTGGGGGGAGGGGGGCGGAGGGGGTCACCGCTGAACTTCTGGAGCTCACCTCTGTTCAGGACATGAGCCAAAAGTGGGGGAGCCTCAGCTCTGTCTAAAGCCCCCCCGCCCCGCCTTTGCAGCATGAGGCCTGGGCACCACTGAAGTCCTTAGTGCTGCAGCAGAGTTTTGGGGGGCTCTGCACAGGGGTGAATAGCCCTCATATCGGTCTCTGGCTCACCCTACAGCCTAGGAGAACCTACTCCATCCCCTTGGCAATGGGGCTGGGTGTTTTCCATACATTGTTCCTGCCAAGCGGTTGCAACACCCAGGGCAAGGTCCTTTGCTCAGGCCCGGCTGAGCTGGCAGGGTCTGCAAGCCATAAGCACCACAGCTGCCGTTCAGCCAGGCTTCCTAATTCCGTCCCACCAGGCCCTGCACTGGGAGCAGAACGGACGACCCCCAAACCCTGCTCCGTGCACACAGCCATGCTTCGGGACTCCCGGAGGGCAGCCCTGGTTGTAAGGCATGTCATGATCTGCGAAGAAGGGTGTCCGTGGTGCGAGAGGCGCTGAATTGTCACAGGGCCAAGTAACCAGTGGGCCTGACCCTGTCCAGCGGGGGTTGAGTGTTTCGATCCCGCTTCGGGGCAATGGAAGCTCTGCAGCTGTGCGCAGCTCCCAGCAAGGACGCTGGTCCGGCCATAAACGAGGCAGGCGGTATTTCACACCCTTGTCAGGCCACAAAGCACTTTGGGAGGACCCAACCTTGCAATGAGCACAGAATGATAGCAAAGGCTGGAGATAGGCAGGCAAACAGCAGCATTCCCGCCCCCACACCGCATCTCACTCCAGACCTGCAGCCTCCGTACAACAGCCTTGGGCTCCCCGACACAGCTCTGCCAGTGCCCCTCACTCCTGCCCTGAAGCTGCCCACTGAAGCTTCCAGTCCTGCACTCCCCACACAACGTTCTGCCAATGACCCTCAAGCCTGGCCTGCTACCCTGCCCCCCATCCCCCCAGTTCCAGCCCTGAGCTCCCCAACTTCATCTCTGCAGCTTCACCTCAATCACTGCTCCAGTCCTGTTGCCTCACCGGACACACATACACACACACGGACACACATCTCGGCAGCTGCCCGCACCCCGACCTGCAGGCCCCTGCTATTCTTGCCTCAGTTCTTGCCTCTCAGCTGCCCCCCTGGCCTAGACATCCATTCAGCAACCACCTCTTGACCCCCCCTCCGCATCCGCATGGACATCCAACCCTCTGCATGGCCCCCTTCCCCACTGACGCCCACAAACACACACTCCCCAGCTACTGACGGGCGTGGGCAGCAGTCCAGGTAGCCTGTGGCTGGCTCAGCTTTTCGGCTGGGGCCTGCAAAGAGCCGAGGGCTCCCCTTGGGGGAACAAGCAGGCAGGGGTGCTGTGGCTCTGGGGAAGAGCACAGTGCCAGGAGTGTTCACCGAGTCTCTGTTCCTTCCCACACCCAGGCTGTCCAGGCCGCCTTGACGGCCATGCGCAGCATGGGACTATGGGGCTATACAGTGGGGCCACACTGGGGAAGGGAAGGAAGACCCTGCAGGTGTGTGTATGTGCGTGGAGTCCTGCATGGAGCAGCTGGAAAGCCGCTCAGTCAGGGCTGGGGATACTTTGGGGCCCGGCTCTGGTTCAGCAGGAGCATGGGCTACACCGAAGCCTCAGCCGGACTGAGGATCATGCACTAAAGGACTGTTCCCCCCCTGCCCCTGCCATGCTGCCCCACTGAAGGCAGGTTCGAGCAAAGAGCAGGGGGTCTTGGCTCCTCCATGCCCCAGCGACTGCTGGAACGGCTCTCCCAGGGCACCGCGCGGCGCCCTCTGCCCACCAGCCCGGGCCTGGGGGACTCCGACCCCAGCTGCAAGGCTGGGCCCGGCGCCGGCCTTGCAGCTGCCGCAGGAATGCACTCACCAAGCCCGCCGTGACTCTGCATGCCAGGGCACGGATCGGGCGAGCCCAGGAAATTCTGAGAAGCGCCACAACCCTTGTTGTGCCGCCAAGACGCAGCGTCCTGCCTTGCCAAAGAGCGGGACGGCTTCCAGAGGGGTTGTGTCAGCCCACGCCGCACACACATACACACACCCTGCACCTTTGCCGGAAGACATGCCAAGGCACTCTCTCTCTCTCTCTCTCTCTCTCACACACACACACCCCAGCAGCAGCCGCCCCTGAACAGCCTGCCCAGCCCAGTCCATCAGCTAGGCCTGAAAGAAGCCTCTGCATGGGAGAGGGGCTCGTGGGCAGAGGGGGCCAGCCCTGGGTAATGCCCGTTGCCCATGTGTACCCTGGAGAGCCTTGGTGTGGGGGGGGAAGGGGGCAGAGAGGTGTGGAGCTGCTAGTGTGGGTGGCGAGGGTTTCATGTCTCTGGAGGCAACAGGAAGGCAGGGCCCAGTCGCCCAAGCGCTGGCCCTTTGTAATTGCCTCCCCCATGGGATGGCGTGGCGCTGAGATCAGGGCCCCATTGTGCGAGGTGCTGCACAGACCCCAGCTGAGATCAGGGCCCCATTGTGCAAACTCAAAGCAAGAGGCAGCTCTCACCAGGCCAAGGGAGGCTGGACACCCAGGCATTGGAGGAGTCCATACTCCCTTGCATGTTGGGAAGCCAGCTTCACCTTCCACCAGGGGCAACAGACAAGGCAGGCAAAGGACAGGAGGCTGCGCTGAGGGGAAGCGACTTGCCCGAGGCCCCCAGTTGGTCAGAGGCAGAGGAATAGAACCCGGGTCTCCTAACCACCTAGCCAGTACCCTCCCCACTGCCCAAGCCTCCATGTAGGACCAGGAGTGAGCAGCGGCCCCAAGTGTGTTGCAACCTTGCCCATTTCACTTGTCTCTTCCAGGTACAACTCAAGAATAAACCCAGGATCGAGTCAGAGCTATCTCAGTGGGTCACAGCAAGCCAAGGACATAGAGGTGGTGTCATGGGTGGTGGGGTTCAAGTGGGCACTTGGGCCCCAGCAGTAGCCTCCAGTCCCCCAGGCTGAAGCTGCCATCCGAGCAGAGAGGATATGGGGCATGGTGAACCGGGGCGGCGGCCACGGGTAGGGCAAGGTGGAGAAAGTATTTGAAATTGAAGGTTAGGCAAGATGAGTCACAGGGAACTTCAGCTGCCGTTGCAGGACCCAGTCGTGGGAACGGAGACTGTGCAGCGGGGCGCAAGGGGGCAAATGGGTGGCTGTTGTCGAGAGAGGGGTAAAATCAACCTTCCTTCCAAAACAGCGACTTAAGGAGGAGCAAACCCCAAGCGCTCAGGGGTCTGGGTGCTGTGGGGTTGGACAGCTGGGCTGGCAGAGCCCTGGAGGCGCTGGGCTAGGTATTCATCTCACAGTGAGAAAGGCTCTTGCTTCTTTCCTGCCGCGGCCTGTGTGTTTGGGAGATTGGGGGCCACACCCTCTGATTCAGGGCTTTGAACAATATTAAACACACACCAGGGGGGGGGGGCAGCGCGCGGTAGGGGAGAGGAACCACCTCACAGCTGAGGAATCCCAGGGTGAGTCACCCACCGCAGAGGGCCTGGAGCTGGACTAGCCGGAGCAAGGCTGCACACGCTGGAGAAACTGTCAATAGGGAGGCTGGACTTCCCCGGTGCAAGGGAGTCAGTCCGACCCGATGCAAAGGGAGACTGGCCGCCTTGAGTCCAAGGGTGTCCAGTCTCTCCCGGTGCAAAGGGAGACTGGTGTCTTCAAATGCAAGGACGTCAGGCTTGTGCTAATGAGTCGGATTGCTTCCCAGCGCAAGGGAGTGTGGTCTCTTCTGCTACACGTGCTCCTGGCCTCCCCTAGTGCTGATGTGCCTTGCCTCACCTCCTGCACTGATGGCGGGAGGAGGAGTGACTCCGGCCAGCTCCCATCCCAGCTCGGCTCTCTGCCTCTCCATGGTGACTTCTCCACCATGCAGTGGGGTGAGAACCCAGGAAAGCTGGGGCCTCAGTTTCTAGCACATGTGGGTGCAGAGAAAAGCTTAAGAACATGAGCCGTGAAGCCTCAAAAAATAGAAGGCCAAGGAAAAGACCCCCAAATTATTTATATTGAATCCCATGATTTTAAGCCAGTCTCATGATGGCGCAAGCCCTGACTCCTGGTTCGGATCTGGCAATGCTGTTTACATCACCGGCAACTCTGGCCCGCGTTGGACCCAGACTAACCTTTCTACATCACTTCTTGGCCACCTGGCCCCCCACCAGGAATTGCTCCCTAGCATCTGGTTCCCCATACTTTGCTTTCAGTGTAGCAAGATGAGGGAGGCACTGGGTCCTTCTGCATTTGGAGGGAGGGAGATGAAACTGCAGACCCCATGTGTCCGTGTTCCAGAAGCAATTCCCAGCCCTTGTTAATCGCACCAGCATCTAACAAGCACGTTCCAGCCTGAGCACCCAGTTTAGTGTGCCCCCGGGGGGACTCACCCACATATGTACGTGGAACATGTTCTGCAGGTTACACAACGCAACTATGTAGAACACGGGCAGGAAGTGTCTCCAGGTACCCTGCAGAGATTGGCCCCAATCCTGCAAGGTGCTGAGCAACTGCACAGAAGGGCTGAGCACTGGCAGCTCCCATGGGCTTTGAATGGCCGCTGGTGGGCTCTTGGCAGCTCCAAGGTGGGACTGCAGGATCGAGCTCTACAGAGTGAAATTCGCCCCTGTGCAAAGGGCCCATGCACTGGAACATCAAGGGTGCATAGAGCTCAGGCTGGCCCTTAGGAAGAGCAGCTACTATCTCAGGGGCAAATCCTCAGCGAAGGTCAATCAGTATCGCTCCATTGACTCCAATGGAGCTGTGGGCCCACAATTGGAAAATGTCCCGTTGCTGCTTGCAGCGATTGAAGAGAACCAAATTCAGTGCCTTGCTGTGCCACAGGCTTCCCTATTAGACCTTGGGTAAGTCACTTATTCACTCTTGGCTTCAGTTCACCATCCGTACAATGGACACAATAGCACAGTCCTACCTCATGGGGCTGGGAGCTGCTAAGATACTGTGATGACTGGGACCACCTAAGTACCTTAGACAGGGGTTGAAAGTGCTAGTGGAAATGGACTGCTGAAAGCAGGGAAGAGACCTGGTGGGATCTGGGTCCTGACTCCATTGATGACTCTGCTTCTGCTCTCAAGTGCAGCAGTGTAAATCAGGAGTGACTCCAGTTCTTCTGCTTACCTGAGTGCAATTCCATTGACAGAAGTGGAGTTATTCCTGGTTTACCCTAAAAAGAAAAGGAGTACTTGTGGCACCTTAGAGACTAACAAATTTATTAGAGCATAAGCTTTCGTGAGCTACAGCTCACTTCATCGGATGCATTTGGTGGAAAAAACAGAGGAGAGATTTATATACACACACACAGAGAACATGAAACAATGGGTTTATCATACACACTGTAAGGAGAGTGATCACTTAAGATAAGCCAACACCAACAGCAGGGGGGGGAAAGGAGGAAAACCTTCCATGGTGACAAGCAGGTAGGCTAATTCCAGCAGTTAACAAGAATATCAGAGGAACAGTGGGGGGTGGGGTGGGAGGGAGAAATACCATGGGGAAATAGTTTTACTTTGTGTAATGACTCATCCATTCCCAGTCTCTATTCAAGCCTAAGTTAATTGTATCCAGTTTGCAAATTAATTCCAATTCAGCAGTCTCTCGTTGGAGTCTGGGGCTGCTACTCTGAAACCTGGTTTACCCTAGTGAAATCAGAATCTGGACCTCCATAGAAGTTGCAACTAGGAACACCTGGGTGTATGTGAGGTCTTAGAAAGGCCTGATCATCTGAAGGTCTGTTCTGGTTCCCAGTAGCAAACCCCCTCCTGTCCCGGATTCAGTGGGAACAGAATTGGGCCCCTGGCTTGTGAGCGGACACGTGTTTCATTTGTGCTGCTCTCTCCGCAGTGTGCCAAAAAGCCTGTGTTTTGTTGCAAACTATCCCTGCCATGCGAGGAATGGGGTGGGAATGTTGTGACACAGCGGGCAGGACCATTTACAGATCACCTCCCTCCGCAGTCATCTTTGAATGCTCTCTTAAGTGTTTTTCTTTCTTGATAGCATCTGGAAGTGGGTGACTCCAACAGCTAGACACCAGTTATTAAAACACAGCTAGTGATCTTAAGAAGCATAAATTCACAAGTACAGGGAGCAGGAGATTATAGGCTGTTGGGGACTATGCCTGGGATTGCAAAAAATCTTATGCATGTTGGATTGCCAGGGACAACATGCGTGATTTGGGGTGTGGGCATATTTGTGTGTATATCCCTAGTTCCCACGGGTCTAAGTGTGCAAAGAAAGGTTTCAGAGTAGCAGCCGTGTTAGTCTGTATTCGCAAAAAGAAAAGGAGTACTTGTGGCACCTTAGAGACTAACGCATTTATTTGAGCATAAGCTTTCGTGAGCTACAGCTCACTTCATCAGATGCATTCGGTGGAAAATACAGTGGGAAGATTTGTATACACACACAGAGAACATGAAACAACAGGTTTTATCATACACACTGTAAGGAGAGTGATCACTTAAGATGAGCTATTACCAGCAGTAAGGGTGGGGGGGGAAGGAGGAAAACCTTTTATGGTGATAATCAAGGTGGGCCATTTCATCTTTGAGTGTGAGTTTGTGTGTGGGTGCGCGCACACACATGAGCTCGTGAGTGGGCACAAGATCTTCCTCCTTGAGTCTAAGGCCGGACTCTCAGCGGGGCGTAACATTGCATGGATGTCAACGGAGCTTCACCAATTTACAGCGGCTGATGGTCTGGCCCATGGAGAGAAGCATTCCACCACCTTGACATGCAAGAAGACCCCTGAACACCCTAATACCGAGAGCAGGGCCTCAGCTATGGCCAGCAAGAAGCAAAGAGAGGGGAGGCTTCAGGGCCAGTTCTGGCCGCTGCAAAGTAGAAGGAGCAGTGATAGGGAAAGCTGCTAATTCAGCAAGCACAGTGAATTCCTCTCAGGCTGTAGGGCCTACCTACACCAGGAGAGGACCTGCTGTTGGCAGTGAGTCTCTTATGTACCCCTTGGCTGCTGTTAAAAACAGTTTAGCTGCTAGAGTAGACAGAACAAAACCATTTTCACTTCTGTTACAAGAAGCAGTTTGGACAGAGAGTCAGGAGTCACTCCAGTGATGTCATTGGTCCTGATTCCGATCCCCCTTACATCAGCAGACCTCCAACAGCCTAGAGCCTCAGCTGGTGCAGATCAGCCTAGCCCTGATTTCCCCTAGCTGAGGATCCGTCCTGCTGATTTAATTGGCGTTACTCCTGATTTACACCACTGCAAGGGCGATCAGAACCATGGTCAATGGAGTCACACCGGTTTAATCTGGTGCGAGAGCAGAATCAGGCCTCAATTCTGGATCCAGATTTCGAAATCAGCCCATATCCTGATAATCAGCTGCCCTAACCCTTCCACCTCCCCCTGATCCAACTGCTCCAGAACTCTGCAAGCAGGGGAGAGGGAGGTTTGGAATCCAGACCCGAATCCAGGTGTGAATGTTGCATCTATAATCCACTCCCACAAGATTATTATGCCACAGGCCGAGTTCTGCAAGGTGCAAGGTTGCCTTCAGCTCCCATGGAAGCAGATGTAAGTTGGGGGCTCTTGACTGAGCTACTCCTTATTAGCAATGCACCCAGAGTTTGCCAAGGCAATGCACTGGGTAACAGCAGGCTTAGCTTGGGTGTGATTTCTGCTACCCCCCTGTCATTGCATGCTCTGGGGAGAAGCCAAATTGGGTGCCAGTACCCAATTCCTGCTTCCCTCCCCTGCCATGCCCCCCCCAACACACACACACCCCATGCAAACACTGCTGTACGGTCTACAGCCCCATGATCCAACTCTTCAACTCTGTACAGGCAGGGGTCTTTGGGCAGGAGAACTGAGAACACTGACAGCCCAAGGCCTCTCGCTTCCCTTTCCACCTCCCTGGGAAGGGAGAATTCATGCTCCTCAGAGGCTGGTCCACCCTGGCCCAAAGGGTTTGTTTCTGGGGGGGTTTTTTGGTTTGTTTGTTTTTTTTCTTTCTTTTTTTTGTCAGCGTAGTTCCCAGCACAGGGGCGGGCCCTGAGCCCTGCCCTGCATTTCCCTTTGCGTTTGCTGAGCTGCGAGCTCCCAGCTCTGGGAGTGGGGTGACTGCAGCAGGAGCGGGCGGCTCTAACCCATTTTCCCTGGTTTAGACACCTATGGAGAATCTTCCAGGCTTCAAAGCGTCTCCATCAGCAAATCAGCTTGATCGGTGACTAGCATTTCCCTGACAGCAGGATTTGTCCTAGATATGCATCTCCCCCTGCTAATGCGCCTCCCCCTGCTAAGCTAATGCGCCAGACCTGACAGGGTGTAATGTTATGGGGATTCATTCACAGTCCTTGGCTTGCCTGTACTGACTACCAGCAAGGAGGGCCTCTTAGCACCCCCTAGGTGGGTTGGCAGCAGCTGTCAAACCTGGAGCCTCGGGATCTAGACACGGACTGAACGAGGAGGCCCAACTCTGTTAGCACAAGAGCAGCAGCAGATTCATAAACCCCTGTGTGGTCTAGGGAGGCCAGAGCCACACTGCATGCGGGGGACACTAGGAACAAGGCTGAGACCTGCCAACCTCACTTCACCCAACAGCTGTCAGACAGAAATGGCTTTGGGTTCTCAACTCACCTGGGCTAGACTCAAATGGCCAACCTAGGAATGAGAGGTTCAGGGAAACACAAGGAGAATGTCGTCGATAAATAAACGTTGGGAGTCACCTCATCTGCATGAGAATAAAAAAAAAAATCTGAATCTGAGTGTCTTTAGAGCTTCCAGGTCTTGTTGTCCTTGAAGTTTGAGACAGTATCAGGCCCGATCCTTCCAAATTTCAGCCCGAGTGGATCAGCTAGGATTTCCCTGGAGGAGAACGTTCACCTCTCAGTTATCAAAGGCGAAATCCTACTACAGTGAAGTCATTGGCCAAATTCCATGGTCATGATTTCATCTATAGATTTGAAGGCCAGAAGGAATGATTATGATTATCTAGTCTGACCTCCCGGCTTTACACAGGCCCCAGACTTTCATCCAGCGAGGCTGCCTCCAGCCCACATCTTGTGGTTGAGCTAGAGCATATTTTCTAGGAAGACAATCCAATGTTGGTTTAAAAGACTTCGGTTAACGGAGAACCCACCACATCCCCTCAGGAAGCTGCAAGTCCCCCACTAACACATCCCTCCATTATGTAGCAGGAGCACAGAATGATTTTGTTTTAACAGTGGCTGCTCTCTGGGAGCTAGCAATGCCTTCTGGGTAACAGTATGCAAATAAGCACCCTGCTTTGGGTGCACTAGAATCCCATAGCTAGTGAAGGAGCAAAGTGGTCATAGCCAGTGGAAACACACAGGAACATTTGTCTGAGACCCATGACTGAACAGAGGTCTAGTGATGGGAGCAAGGGGCGTAGGTTCTAGCCCCCTCTACCGCCGATTTCCATCAGAGCCCTTCAATGCCCTCTGGTAGAGGACCCAATATATTGTAACCAATCTCAGGACTGACTCTCTCACTACCTCCAACATATTTGTCATGTATTGGATGTAAACTGGTGATAGTTCATCTGTGTCTGAGTTTTCCCAGCTGTAAAATGTACTTTGAGTGCCTCAAATAACAGCTGCCATGTAGGATGGAAAGTGTTGGACCCTTTTCTTGACCGTGCTTTGCAGCCACTCATGGTAGCTGATTTTTTCCATGTGGCTGCACACCTCACACACAGGGAGGGACACATGCTCTCACACAAACACCCCGCATGATCCACTTCGTGTGCGCACACACACAGTGTGTATGCCACATGCAAACACATTTACCTGGGACCTTACAGATATGGTTTAGAGCTACACCCTTTAGCCAAAGTTCATTCCTCTGTCCTGTGCAGTGTTTTTACTCTGCTCATTTTAACTCTGCAAAGAAAATAAGAAACCTTTGCAAATATTTTCATTAGTAACTTTACTTGTAACCCTTTAAAGAGCCTTCCACCCCCCAACCCCCACACACATACCCCCCATGAGCCAGCCACCCACTCCCCCGGACGCCTGAAGTCAGTACTTTGCACAAACCAGCTGAAGCTGGTCTCTGTTGTTGGAAAAAATAACTCACACATGCACACACAAACCAGAGAGCCGATACCAGCCAGGGCCTGCAGCCTTGGCAGGGAACGGACACGTTCTGCTGGTGACACGCCAGTCAGAAATGCAGAACCAGAGAGAACACGGCGCAGCAGGGTTAGGTCTCCCATTTATACCTATCCCTCCAGGCGAAGCCCACTGTGTTTGGGTTAATAGCTAATCATTTGGGAATCTTGCCAGGGGAATGGCCTGACAGGACCCTGCTTGTCTTTACACCCCTCTTAGCTCCATACGCTACAGCCCAGAGAGCAACTAAGGACTCTGGTTCCATTGTATTGTTCAGGTGAAGGAAACTGATTGCAAAGCCCAGAACAACCCCACAGAACAGGACCTACCGACTCATAGCGGCACCAGACTCTGCCAGGACGACAGCAGCCGAACCTGCAGGCGTAGCTCCATGCAACGGTGTTCACAACACACCTTTCACGATTCATGGGTCCCACATGTGCCTATCACAATGCATGGTGCGCCTCAGCCAGGGGAGCAAATGCTCCACAACCACTGTGTGGGTGGAACCAGACAATCCTAATGCTTGCAAACAAACTCATACAGAAAAATGATAAAAGTTGCAAAAAACCCTATATCGCCCACGGGAAAACACTTTTCGCAGAGTGATCACTCCATAGCTGACCTCTCAGTCCTTGTCCTCAAAGGAAAACTGCACAACACCTTCAAATGGCCGACCTGAGAACTTCAATTCATAACTCCACTAGACACCAAAAATGCTAGACTAAACAGGGACTCTGGTTTCATGGCTCATTACAACAATTTGTAACACATCTCACTGCCGGCTACCCTTAATTGCCCACTTCAAACCCATTATGCATAACAAGCTAATCCCCAATTTCCCACTTCGTTTCATGTGCCTGCCTACGCCAAGCGTTACCCCTTCTGCTTAACAATCTGTCCCAACCTGTACGCAGCTCAGGCTAAGTCTACACTGGAAACGCTACAGCAGAACTGGAATGTGCGTTTTAGGTAGAAAAAGTTTGGAACTTGCAGATAAAGCATTCTGCTGAAATCCGAAAACAGAGAGAAATCTGTGATGTGCCCCAGAGAGGGCCTAGATAATGCAATGCTGGTTCTAGATACCCGCTCTGGGAAATTCAGGATAACAGAGAATGCAGTGTTGGTTCTAGGTGCCCACTCTGGGACTTTCAGGATAACAGAAAATGAAATGTTGGTTCTAGACACCTGCTCTGGGAAATTCAGAACAGAGAATGCAGTGTTGGTTCTAGGTATCAGCCCTAGGAATTTCAAGAACTTTTATAATATTCACTGCACATATTCCTGAAAAGTCACTGCAACTTTTTGAAAATGCTCCTGCTAATTCATGTGTCTCTGTGGTCTGTGCTTTTTTAAGACCTGACTGTGCACCCTACATCATGTGACACAAACTCTCAGAGCAGAACTCACATTCTGGATCATCTTCCCAGCAGAGAAGCAGCAGGGAGAAATGCATCAGCGAGACAGCAAGGAGCTCTGCAGTTCAAAAACAGTACCAGAGCACGGGCCTTCATTTCTGTCGTCTATGGTCAATGAATAATTACCCTGGCACCCTCTATGCTCATGCCAGATCCATTTCTCAGTTGGTTCATTATGATGTGCACGGCCCTGTAAATTATTTCTGAGCTTTGCATTCCTCCACTGCACCCCCCATGCAATTCTGCAATGGATGCCACTCTCCGGGCACCAAGGAAGGGAAAATTCTTCCCCAAAAGAGCATCCCACTTGAGATATCCTCCCTTGCAGAACAGAAATAATGGACAACTCAAGGGGCAAAGCACAAGGACCTCACCCACACACCTGAAACAGTGCCCTTCTGGGATGTAGCTGAGATTAAAGGGACACAGAGAGCAGGAGCTGAGAAATCTCATCCTCCAACCAGGAGAGGAGACGCCCTGCTTCTTTCTTTTGATCTCAGCAGCGAAGACAACAGATCTACCCCTCTCCTTTGATGTGTCATCCGCAGCTTGTTCTTCCTGGGGAAGGCAGGCCTGTTGCAGCATGATGAGCATGTTCATTCAGGCACCCGGATTCTTATCTCTGGGTTTCAGCATCTTTGCTGCCCTTTGCAGACCTCAGTGTTTCTGGGCTGACCCCCGCCCCCCACACACACAAGAGGCCAAGAATGGCCAACACTCCAACAGCCAGGTACACCAAATCCACTTGTGTGGATGCCATGTAACTTACAAGCACAGCAATAAAACTATGATCCCCCTTTAGGAACTAGGCCATAGGATTTCTCCTGCCAGGTCTGGTTACGGGCCCAGCAAGTCCTGCCTGTCCTAGGGGGCAATCTTAGCTGCTCCGGGGGTGGCCATCTCACCCTGCTGCGCATGCACACACACATAGATGCTGAACCTAGCAAATTGTGCCCTGCTGTGCACGAAGGAGTAAGCACTAAAGCTGGCTGGGACACTCTCCATGACATTCCTTCTCACTGAAATATATGGATTCATTGAAGTTAAAACATTTTGCAGAGATGTTTTGATGATGTTTTCATGGCAAAGGGTCGAGAAAGAAATAGAGAGAGACTCACTTTCTGTGGCCTGGTGGCATAGCACTTGCCTGGACATGGGAAACATACACACTCATCCACCCCAGCGTGGAGGGCTGGACTACATCTGCCTCTCCAGGTCCCTTCCAGGTCTACATTTCTGTTTTATGAATCAAAAAGCTCACGTTTCAGTAGAGGGTGTGGGCACATCAATACGGAGATCAAAGACCCTTGGCATGGCCACAGCTTGCCTGGGTCAGCTGATTCGGGCTCGAGCTGCAGGGCTGTAAAATTGCAGTGGAGACATTCTGGCTTAGGCTGGAGCCTGAGCTCCGAGACCTCACGAGGTGGGGAGGGAACCAGCATTCTCCGATCAGCTCTAGTAAGAATCCTGCCCTGACATGCTGGCTCCGTGGCAATGAGCTAACACTCTGGCACATGAGCTTTGAGAACTAATGCTGCAAAACTTATTGCTTGTAATAAGACCTCCCCTCCAGCCCCAAAGAATCCAACTTCCCTGTGAAGGACCTAAGGACTCAGATCTCTGCACGGCACTGGGGCAAACATCAAGGCAACCAATAACAGTCCTTAGCTTCTAGGCCTGATCTGAATTCCAGTGAAGTCAGTGGAAGTCTTCCCATGGATTGCGGATCGGGTCTGTACGTAACACTTTCCATCCCGAGATCTCCAAGCACTTTGCAACCGCAAATCCGCTTCCCCGTCCCACTGAGATAAAGAGGGAGGAAACTGTAGTGCTGTGAGTAGGAACGGCTTGTCCAAAGTCACGCAGCAGAGGTAGCAACAGAACTCATGACACTTAGATCTTAGCAAAGCGCCCCAGCCACTGTCCCGCAGCGGCCTCCCTTAGCATTAGAAAGGGGAGCTCGCTCCCTCCAGGCATTCACTCAACTGGTAACTTTTAATCATCTCGGAGTCTTGCAAGGGGGTGGCACAAAAACAGGCAGCGGGGAGGGAGAGTCTGAGCTGGGTAGGAACCAGCTTTTTCCCTAATCAGGAGGAAACTGAGACCTCCCCAGAGTTCTCACCAAAACACAGAGCCAAGAGCAACCCGCCCCATAATGACCCAGGCACTTGCTCGGCATGCATAAGACCCAGGTTCAAATCCCTGCTCTGCGTCAGGCAAAGCAGGGGGTTGAGAATCTGGCTTTCCCACATGAAAGTTACCAAACCATTGGCTGTTCTGAGATCTCTCGCGCTCCGGCTTTGACCAAAAATTCCATTCGTGACCAGAGAAACCATCCCCATGAAAACTTTGTCAAAACCGATACGCTCCGGTGAGACCTTTTGGGGCTGACAAATCACCATTTTCCAGCAGGAAAAAAATGTTTTGTTGGAAAAATCCCAACCAGCTCAGGGGCGGGGGAAGACCGTATATGTGTGTATTTCTGAGCGCACATCTGGGTGATTTGGTGGGGGTTGGGGGGCTGACTGCTCAAGGGGTCCCCATGCTCCACATCCCTTCCAGGCAGGAGGAGATATATGGGTCAGCAGCTCCCAAACCTCCTCAGCTAATCACTGGCAATGAGAAGAACTTGTTCCCAGAGCGATGAGGGAAATCACGCCCATAAAGCAGAACACAGGAGAACTGTAGCCTCTGCCATGAGGAGCTTGTAGCAACAAGCTACCAAGCCTTCAGCTACAGGAAGCTGCTTGCCAGGGCTGGGAGGGGAAGCTGCTTGCCAGGGGGTGAGCAGCAGAGGTGTCTTTGCTGATTCTTGTTTCCCAAACTTGAATATTACACCTCTAGCCAGCTTGGGCTGTCCGGCAGGAGCTGAATTAATTGACCTATGCATTGCCAATGCTTTATTTGTCAAGAAAGCTGGGATCAAGAGAGGGGGGAGTAGTTGTCACATGTTAAACAAGCACCGTATTAAAATCATTTTCCTTCCCATGTCTGCTCTTTGACAAGTTCAGCTCTAACCCTCCAGCAGGCAGAAATCCCTAGTCCAAACCAAACCAGCCCTGGCTCCCACCCCTTGAGTCTACAAAGCCAGCCTGCCACCCCTTTCCACTCTTCCCCTTAGAATCATAGAATCATAGAATCATAGAATATCAGGGTTGGAAGGGACCCCAGAAGGTCATCTAGTCCAACCCCCTGCTCAAAGCAGGACCAAGTCCCAGTTAAATCATCCCAGCCAGGGCTTTGTCAAGCCTGACCTTAAAAACCTCTAAGGAAGGAGATTCTACCACCTCCCTAGGTAACGCATTCCAGTGTTTCACCACCCTCTTAGTGAAAAAGTTTTTCCTAATATCCAATCTAAACCTCCCCCATTGCAACTTGAGACCATTACTCCTCGTTCTGTCATCTGCTACCATTGAGAACAGTCTAGAGCCATCCTCTTTGAAACCCCCTTTCAGGTAGTTGAAAGCAGCTATCAAATCCCCCCTCATTCTTCTCTTCTGCAGACTAAACAATCCCAGCTCCCTCAGCCTCTCCTCATAAGTCATGTGCTCTAGACCCCTAATCATTTTCGTTGCCCTTCGTTGTACTCTTTCCAATTTATCCACATCCTTCCTGTAGTGTGGGGCCCAAAACTGGACACAGTACTCCAGATGAGGCCTCACCAGTGTCGAATAGAGGGGAACGATCACGTCCCTCGATCTGCTCGCTATGCCCCTACTTATACATCCCAAAATGCCATTGGCCTTCTTGGCAACAAGGGCACACTGCTGACTCATATCCAGCTTCTCGTCCACTGTCACCCCTAGGTCCTTTTCCGCAGAACTGCTGCCGAGCCATTCGGTCCCTAGTCTGTAGCGGTGCATTGGATTCTTCCATCCTAAGTGCAGGACCCTGCACTTATCCTTATTGAACCTCATTAGATTTCTTTTGGCCCAATCCTCCAATTTGTCTAGGTCCTTCTGTATCCTATCCCTCCCCTCCAGCGTATCTACCACTCCTCCCAGTTTAGTATCATCCGCAAATTTGCTGAGAGTGCAATCCACACCATCTTCCAGATCATTTATGAAGATATTGAACAAAACGGGCCCCAGGACCGACCCCTGGGGCACTCCACTTGACACCGGCTGCCAACTAGACATGGAGCCATTGATCACTACCCGTTGAGCCCGACAATCTAGCCAGCTTTCTACCCACCTTATAGTGCATTCATCCAGCCCATACTTCCTTAACTTGCTGACAAGAATGCAGTGGGAGACCGTGTCAAAAGCTTTGCTAAAGTCAAGAAACAATACATCCACTGCTTTCCCTTCATCCACAGAACCAGTAATCTCATCATAAAAGGCGATTAGATTAGTCAGGCATGACCTTCCCTTGGTGAATCCATGCTGACTGTTCCTGATCACTTTCCTCTCCTCTAAGTGCTTCAGGATTGATTCTTTGAGGACCTGCTCCATGATTTTTCCAGGGACTGAGGTGAGGCTGACCGGCCTGTAGTTCCCAGGATCCTCCTTCTTCCCTTTTTTAAAGATGGGCACTACATTAGCCTTTTTCCAGTCATCCGGGACTTCCCCCGTTCGCCACGAGTTTTCAAAGATAACCTTCCCCAGGTTGCTGTCCACACATCTCCCTCTGTCCCATGTCAGGGTGAGGAATTTGTCTCCTAATCAGACAGGTTCCTGCATCAACCCTTGTTCCCTGCCTGGGCTCACAGAGCTTCATTCTGTTCTCCTTTATGCTGGGTAATTCCACATACTTCAATGGTGCTGCTACTGATCCACCCAGGCATTAATTAAAGGGCAATCCTAGAACCCAGGAACTTTGGCCTTCTTTCTTCAGGGGGAATCAACCCAATGCCCATGGCACTGGAGGTGACCAGAATCCCCATAACTGGAGGCTTTTAAGAACTGGCCGGGCAAACCCCGGCCAGAGATGACCTAGGTTTATTTGATCCTGCCTCTCTGGCACCTCATTTCTGTGACTGAGCAGCTCTTATTTTTGAGCACAATGCTGAGCTCACACAATTGTTTCAGAGAAAGCCAGCGAACAAGCTGATCAGAAATCCGGGTTAGCTGAGTTCTGTCTATACAGGGACCTGAGGGAGCTAGCTGGTCAGGGAACAAGCAGCTCCTCCACGCTGTATCTACGTCCTTGGTATTCAAATACCACCCGTTGCCCAATCTTTAACGTAGTCACCCACAAAGCCCAGCTGCGAGGTAGGGAAGGGTTATCCTTATTGTACAGCTGGAGAACTAACACACAGAGAGGCCGAGGGACTTTGCCAAGATCTCACAGGAAGCCTATGTTGGAGCAGGGAATTGACTGTGTTCAGGATCAAACCTTTGGACCATCCTTCCTCTCATATGCATAATGCCTTGGAAAGCTTCTATCCTATCCAATCTCCATCCAGCTCATCACGGCGGTAGCTGCAGTGGCAGTTTCCTGAGATGATGCTTGGATCAGCCAGTAGGCGACTTGACTTCCACAAGCACCCAGCTGACACCAACGCAGCGGGAGATTGTCGCCTCTAAACATCAGGCCCCAAGGGGAGGAAACCAGTGGTTTCCAAGTAATTTCCAAGGCTGTGAAGGCTGGCCCGCAGAAGAGAGCTTGGAGGGTGACTGCAGATCAAGAGTTAAACTAGGGTCGTAATTAGCGCTGGCTGGAAATTGTCTGTTGAAACATGGGGGTTTTTTTTCTAATGGAAAGAAAAACATTCCTGGGAGGTGTGCCCGTTCCAAAAAATGTTCAATCTGAAAAATGAAAATTCGTGGTGGAAAATCAGCAGGTTGCACCCCAAAATTGTCCATTTTCATCCCCCCCAAAACTGATTTTTTTTTCCAGTTTTTAACCAAAAAAGTGTGGGTTTTCAGTTTTTCAACCAAAAGGTCAAAATTTTCTGCATTAAAAAAAAACCATTCCAACTAGCTCTAGACACAAGGCCAGAAGATTCTCGGGTTTCTTTCTATTTCAGCCACAAGACTCCTCTATCCAGCCAGGCAAAGACACTCACATAGCTTGCCACTGATCCATCAACAGTCGTTTGATTTGCCCCACGTGGCAGGACAGTAGCTATGTCTGATCCAGTTTGACACATAGGGGTTGGAGTCATCATCATGACTGGATCTTGATCCCCTACAGGGAGCCGCTGGACTGACAGCTATTACTGTTAAACGAGTGACCATGATGATGCATCTCTGCAACACTACAAACCCAGCTGCCCCATGGCCACCCACGCCTTACCAGCCCATATTCTAATGGCCTAGAGCAGAGGTGGGCAAACTATGGCCCGAGGGACCGTCCTGCCCGGCCCCTGAGCTCCCGGCCAGGGAGGCTCACCCCGGCCCCTCCCCCACAGCGATGCCGCTGCGCGGGCCGCGCTCTGGCCCACCGCTCCTACCAGGAAGTGCGGCTGGCTCTGGCCCGGCGGCGCGCTCCTGCTGCTCTGAGCAGCATGGTAAGGGGGCGGGAGGTTCTGATGGGGTAGTCAGGGGATGAGGAAGAGGGAGGGTTGGGAGTGGGAGTCCCAGGGGGCCTGTCAGGAGGCGGGGGTGTGGATAGGGCTCAGGGCAATTGGGACAGGAAGCAGTGGGGGTTGGGTAGCGGGTGGGAGTCCCTGTAAGGGGGCGGGGTGTGGATAGGAGTTGGGGGGGCAGTCAGGGGACAGGGAGCAGGGGGGTTGGATAAGGGGGTGGGATCCTGGGGGGCAGTTAGGGGTGGGGAGTCCCAGGAGAGGATGGTCAGGGGACAAGGAGCAAATGGAGATTGGATGGGGGTGGGAGTCCTGGGGGGGCTGTCAGGGGGGCAGGAGCGTGGATAGGGGTCAGGGGACAGGAAGCAGGGGGGGTTGGGTAGGGGGTGGGATCCCAAGGGGTGATTAGGGGCAGGGGTCCTGGGAGGGGGCGGTCAGGGGACAAGAAGCAGGGGGGTTGGATGGGTTGGGGATTCTGAAGGGGGCAGTCAGGGGGCGGGGGCGGAGGCAAGGGCCAGGCTGTTTGGGGAGGCACAGCCTTCCCTTTCCAGCCCTCCACAGTTTTGCAACCCCAATGTGGCCCTCGGGCCAAAAAGTTTGCCCACCCCTGACCTAGAGGCTCCACAATCAGGGACCATTTGCTATGAGCCATAAAGGGAAAGTTCAACAGACACATCCCTTCTTAACACGCATCTAGCACTTCCATTTTCTGCCTTTGTCAAAGGCATGCCACAGCCGCTGGACCCTGGGAACCAGGAAACCCGAGTTCTAATCCCAGTTCCTTCCTTGGCGCTGGGGTGGCTTCACCGCACTGCCTTGGTTTCTCCCTCTCGCCCTCATGGGGATAATGAACCTCCTACTTGCCACCCATGGGTGGCATGAGGCTTAATTAGTTAAAGCACTTTGAAGGTGTAAAATGTAATTATGCTTCAAAGTGCCTGCAAATGGAGATGATAAACCAGCTTGTAAAAAGAAAAGGAGTACTTGTGGCACCTTAGAGACTAACAAATTTATTAGAGCATAAGCTTTCGTGAGCTACAGCTCACTTCATCGGATGCATCCGATGAAGTGAGCTGTAGCTCACGAAAGCTTATGCTCTAATAAATTTGTTAGTCTCTAAGGTGCCACAAATACTCCTTTTCTTTTTGCGAATACAGACTAACACGGCTGCTACTCTGAAACCAGCTTGTGACGCTCTCCAGCACCTTTCAGCTGAGAGTCCCCAGAATGCTTTGCAAACATTAGACCATTAAACTGCCAAAAAAAAAAACCTCCCCGACAGGGGGTGGGAAGTATTGGCTCCATTTTGTAAATGGGGAAACCAAGTCACAGGGAGGCTACGTCGCATGGCAACAACAACAAATTGCATTTAACAGTGCAACTGTCCGCCAGGGCGCCTGGCAGAGCACTTATGCAGCAATGGCTAGGCCCACCGCCAGGGGTGGAGCGCAGCTGTGTTGCGGTGGCCCCCCCCCAGCCGTACCACCCACTGGTTTGGGACAGGATGTGGCCATCTCTGCGGTCACCTTGCTTTACCCCATTCTGTAAATCAGGGATAAGGACGCAAAGCCAAAACTGTGGGGGGTACTAGCGAGAGGATTAGGAAAAGGACAAAGCCAGACGCTTCCCCTAATTCCCCTGTGTTGTTCCAGCAGGGGAAGTGGAGTTTGCCCCCCACCCCTCACCCCTAGTTCTACAACTGGTCAGAACCATCTGCACAGAGGCCTCCACACCAGCACCACAGCCCCAGTGCCCCCCGAACCCTGGTCCCTTGGGACATAGGTCCTCAGCTGCCTCCAGAGCCCCATTCCAGGGATAGCCCCCGCCTCAGAGAGAAGGGCATAGCTCCAGGCTGAGTCACCTGCTCTACATGATCTCCGCAAGGCTGGTGGGGCGACCACATGATTTACTCCCGCCCTGCCCCACCCCCAATGCAATGCAAAGGTGGGCTGGTATCATTTTTACACACATGATCCATGCATGGAGGGATCCCCCTGCACATGGGTGTTGGAGGCACAGGACACCTAACCTTCCTACAGTCTTGACTCCTCCTCGTCCCCTCTTTCCCCCCTCCCGCCCACCTGCTGCTCTATATTACAAGGAGGTGGGTCGGAGAGAAGGCATGGTCTGGTGCAGCGGTTCTCAATCTTTTCCTTTACCAACCTCTCCCTGTACATCCTGGGACACCTAAGGCCCCCTTTCCTATCTAGCCAGGAAAACTAAAATGATTAGCAGGCTGGGGCGCATGATTTACGAGGAAAGGCTGAAGGAACTGGGGTTATATAGTCTGCAGAAAAGAAGAGTGAGGGGCGATTTGATATTCAAAGGGGGTTCCAAAGAAGATGGAGCTCAGCTGTTCTCAGTGGTGGCAAATGATAGAACAAGGAGCAATGGTCTCAAGTTGCAGTGGGGGCGGTCTAGGTTGGATATTAGGAAACACTATTTCACTAGGAGGGCAATGAAGCACTAGAATGGGTTACCTAGGGAGGTGGTGGAATCTCCATCCCTTAGAGTTTTTTAAGGCCCGGCTTGACAAAACCCTGACTGGGATGATTTAGTTAGTGTTGGTCCTGCTTTGAGCAGGGGATTGGACTAAATGACCTCCTTAGGTCTCTTTCAACCCTAATATTCTATGATTTTATGACACCCTCATCTTCAGTAATATGGAAAAGAGTGGTTGTGACCCACCGACATCTGCTCACAACCCTCGTGGGGATCAAGACCTCACCGTCTAATGGTTAGACCAGGATACTAGATGCTAGTGCTCCTGAGTTGCAGCTACAAACCTGCTACTTTGGGCGCCACTCTGTGCCTCAGTGGGTCTACCTGTAAAATGGGGGAATAATGATACTGGCCCACCTTTGCAAAGGGCTTTGACATTGAGGAAGAAAAAGTGCTAGGCCAGCACAAGCTAGTATTAATTTCACTTTGCTACCTCAGGAGAGTCATATAATTAAAGTACTTTGGAATCCCCAGTGGGAAAGTGCTAGCAAAGAGAGTATCATCATAAAAATACGTCAGAGCCTTCTGTACGCACGGCAGTTAGGATGCACTAGGTCTTTCTTGCTGTTGGACCCCAGAGTTGAACATTCCCGTAAAGCTGCGTGGGAGCCGCAACTTCCATTTCATTGGATTTCAAAAATTAGTTTTGTGCGGAGTCTGAACAAAAACAAAGAATTTCAAAGTTTCCCCCCAAAAAGAAATTTCCGAAAGGCTTTTCTTCAATTTTTTTCCCCCTAAATGGACACGTTCCTACAGAGTTGCGTCACTTTTATTTTGAACATGGGGAAGTGGTTTTGAATTTTTAAAAATAAAATGAAAAGAAATTTCAAAATGAAAACTCATTTTGAACCCTCCCCCCCAATCAAAACATTTCGTTTAGAATCTGTCAAAACCAAACTTTTTGACTTCTTCCGACGTTCATTTGTTTTTTAAAGGAACAACAGGGAAAACCGGCTACGTCAGCAAATCTGCTTTTTTGGCCGGGGGGGGTTGGGTTGGGGGGAAGAGAGAGAGAGAGTTTTGGTCCAGAGATTTCTCTCATCTCCAGCTGTGACCAATCTGAGCACCGGTCCTGCTCTTGCGTGAGCACGTTCCTGTGCATAATACATGCGTATGCATGTGGACAAGCCTTTCTGAGCCATCCCTACACTCAAACTGTATTGGACCAGATTCTGATCTCAGCCCCACTGATGTAAATCCAGAGTTAATTCCACTGAATGCAGCAGGACTTACCCCCCCATTCACACTGGTGTAGGCCCCTATGAATCCATCTAAACCCGCTGCTTGTACTGTTTCAGAGTAGCAGCCGTGTTAGTCTGTATTCGCAAAAAGAAAAGGAGGACTTGTAGTACCTTAGAGACTAACTGTACTGTGTCATCCACAAAGGGGATGAAACCAGGTGGGGAATCACAGAGAAGATGAGAAATAGCATGGGCCAGGGGTCTCTTCAGAGGAGTGGAGGGCAAGTATCCCCAGATGGACAATTTGGCTAATTCCTGCCACCGTCTTGGCACATTGCTCTCCAGAAGTTTCTTGGTGGGCTAAGAATACAAATCATCCCATGGGGCCAGGGGGTGGGGGGGGTTGCAGTGGTAACCGGGAAGCAGAGCAAGCGAGCCTGAGCTGCGCTGCAGAGGAGGGAGCCGCTTCTCCTTCCTTTCCCCCGCCTACCTGTTGTACTGTGAACCTTGTATCTGCCTGATCTGAAAGGTTGAGAGAGAGAGAGAAACGCTAGAAAAAAAAGGAGCAGCAGCAAATACTGAACTAAAAGAAAAGGAGGACTTGTGGCACCTTAGAGACTAACAAATTTATTTGAGCATAAGCTTAAACTAAAATAGATTTCCAAGAGCCAGGCTTGTGTGGTGCATCAGCGCCACCAACTGGACAATTTAGGTCACATCATCAAGGGTCTGCAACCTATCCTGAAGGACGACCCATCACTCTCACAGATCTTGGGAGACAGGCCAGTCCTCGCCTACAGACAGCCCCCCAACCTGAAGCAAATACTCACCAGCAACCACACACCACACCACAGAAACACTAACCCGGGAACCTATCCCTGCAACAAACCCCAGCGCCAACTCTGTCCGCATATCTATTCAAAGGACACCATCATAGGGCCGAACCACTTTAGCCACACCATCAGGAGCTTCTCCCGCCGACATAGCTTCCGCCACTTGGCGCAGAGCATCTTCACCACACACACTGCAACAGCGCCGTTGTACCAGTCCGGCTACGCCACTGCAGCGCTGTACCTATAGACGTGCCCTTAACTACCCAGGTGATAGGCACTAGAGAAAAACCTAGGGCAGAGAGACTGAGGGGTGGGTTGACTCTTTAGGGAAAGAGATGGCAGATTCATTTCCCACCCCCCATCAATAGCTAACACTGTCAACGTTTTAAAATCTGTTGTAACAAGATTAATAATAATGAGCTGTGGAAACTTGTTTACTCCACACTGAAAAGCTGGAGGATCTAGCTACCTGGAATAAAACAAGCCCTTTGGGGCTCACAATCCAACCACTCTGCCCAGCTGACTTCCCCATAGGACAAGGGGTAGAGGAAGTTAACTCTTTGGAGACTGAAAATCCATACTACTACTGACCAGTTACTGGGATTAAAATATTTTCCTGCTAGTCACACAGAAAAGAAACTGTGTAGCTTTTATACAGCAGCCACAAAATTATTATTGCAATTGTATGACGGGGTTGCTTGTGATGGTGGAGGGTAGGGCTCACTTCTGATTTATGTCTTATACTCCTAAAGCTCATGCTTCAAGGTTTTATCCAGATACTAGCAGGGGTCAGGAAGGGATATTTCCTCCCCCTGTATTCTGGGAGAGCTTTTAAAATCACCTTCCCCTGAAGCATCAGGGATGGCCATGGCTGGATATGGGATATTGAGCAGTGTGAGTCAGGGCTCTGCGGTGGCTGCTTGGTTCTTGCTCACCTGCACAGGTTCTGATTGCCATGCATGGGTATGGGAAGGAATTTTCCCTCAGATCAGATTGGCAGTGACCTTCAGGGGTTTTGCCTTCTTCTGCAGTCTGTGGATGTGGGTCACTTTCCACAATTATCAGGGTATATCTCATGTAATCGATCACCTGCCATTGCAGGGGACTCAAGCATTGGTGCACCACGATCCCTCCTACTCTCTGCCTGTGGCAAATAATGATCTAATCCAGTCTCCTGGGAGCTGTAATATTTTCAGCTCATTTCAATTATTGGGTTTAGCATCCAAGTGCAGGAGGGCATTCATGGCCTGTGACAAGCCAGACAATCTAGTGGGCTCTTTAACTCTAGGACATCAGAACGAATCATGGATTTCTGTAGGAGGCTCGAATCACTTAAGTGGAATAAAAAGAGGTCCGAATTACGGAGATGGTATGAGGGCTGGGTCAGTCTATGCGGACTGAAGACCTCCCTCCAAGCAAAAGCCACAGTTGGTACTACAGGAAGTAGGGCTGGTGATCGAGTCATGGTCTCCGAGTCAGCAATGAAACAAGGCCTCGGCATGATGCTAGGAGAGGTGCTGTAAACTGGGAAGGCTGTTTATTAAGTGAGATGTGCCAGCCCCCTGTCCATTAAAAAAAAAATCACACAGAACTTTATGGAACAGCAGTTTTTATTGCTAGCTTTAGAATCATAGACTATCAGGATTGTAAGGGACCCCAGGAGATCACAGAGTCCAAGCCCCTGCTCAAAGCAGGACCAATCCCCAACTAAATCATCCTAGCCAGGGCTTTGTCAAGCCAGGCCTTAAAAACCTCTAAGGAAGGAGATTCCACCACCTCTCTAGGTAACCCATTCCAGTGCTTCACCACCCTCCTAGTGACAAAGTTTTTCCTAATATCCAACCTAAACCTCCCCCACTGTAACTTGAGACCATTACTCCTCACTCTGTAATCTGCTACCACTGAGAACAGTCTAGATCCATCCTCTTTGGAACCTCCTTTCAGGTAGTCAAAAGCAGCTATCAAATCCCCCCTCAATCTTCTCTTCTGCAGACTAAATAATCCCAGTTCCCTCAGCCTCTCCTCATAAATCATGTGCTCCAGCCCCCTAGTCATTTTTGTTGCCCTCCACTGGATTCTTTCCAATTTTTCCACATCCTTCTTGTAGTGTGGGGCCCAAAACTGGACATGGTACTCCAGCTGAGCCCTCTCCAATGCCGAATAGAGGGGAATGATCACGTCTCTCGAACTGCTGGCAATGCTCCTACTTACACAGCCCAAAATGCTGTTAGCCTTCTTAGCAACAAGGGCACACTGTTGACTCACATCCAGTTTCTTGTCCATCGTAAGCCCTAGATCCTTTTCTGCAGAACTGTTGTCTAGCCACTCCGTCCCTAGGTTGTAGCAGTGCATGGGATTCTTCCATCCTAAGTGCAAGACCCTGCACTTGTCCTTGTTGAACCTCATCAGATTTCTTTTGGCCCAATCCTCTAATTTCTCTAGATCCCTCTGTATCCTATCCCTACCCTCCAGCATATCTACCACTCCTCCCAGTTTAGTGTCATCTGCAAACACGCCATCCTCCAGATCATTAATAAGGATATTGAACAAAACCGGCCCCAGGACAGATCCCTGGGGCACTCCACTTGATACTGGCTACCAACTAGTCATGGAGCCATTGATCACTACCCATCGAGCCCGATGATCTAGCCAGCTTTCTATCCACCTTATAGTCCATTCATCCAGCCCGTACTTCAACTTGCTGGCAAGGATACTGTGGGAGAGCATATCAAAAGCTTTGCTAAAGTCAAGGAATAACACGTCCACTGCTTTAGGTGCTGACCATGGGCCAGCATGGGTAACTACATATCACCTCCCCACTTCTCCTTGGAGTTCTGATTGGATACAGTGGTCTTCACTCTGTCCTAAGCTGTGCTCTAGAATTGTGCACTACACCTCATAGGTTCAACCTCATGGGTCGCTGCATTTTAGTGGGGGGCAAAGTGATCACCAGAGCATGGGAGAGATTTGGGGATTGCTGGGTGAAAGGAGGTTTTATAACAGTCAATTACTATTACTTCACTTTTTCTTTGAACAAATTTGTATTTCTGAAAGCAACAATTTAACGAAAACTATTATGATTGACAGCAATTGATGGATGCCTTTGAACATTAGCCATGAGGATTTTGTGTGATCCCTGCCCATCCATGTCTTCAAAAGGAAATATACCTTTGTTTGCCAATAATTATTCAGAGATTCCAACAGCTAGTTTTGCTCACCCTTTGCCTTTAGAACTCTCTAGCTGGCTGTGTATGGCTGTCACAGGGCTTGGTTTAAAATTTAAGCTCATTATGGGTTTCTTAATGCACTACACACACAATTATACTGTCACTTATAACGCTCCAATAAGGAAAAAAAAGCCAGTGTCATATAGATATGTAAACTGTGGCATCCTGCCAAACTGCATTAAAAGTGAGACAAGAATTCCTCCTAGTGCAAGGTTGTGTCAATGCAGTCAATTTTCCCTTTCTTTGTTTATATCAGTACATTTCCTTTAATGATACTAATAACTTACAATACATACCCAGGTTTAACTCCAACTATAC
Source organism: Dermochelys coriacea (assembly GCF_009764565.3). Lineage (NCBI taxonomy): Eukaryota > Metazoa > Chordata > Testudines > Dermochelyidae > Dermochelys > Dermochelys coriacea. Next base: position 4,725,358 of record NC_050087.2, on the reverse strand, counting down.
TGTAAGAAAACAGTGGAACATGTAACTTGAGTACCTTACAACTTGCACCTACCTAAAATTTTTGAAGAAGTGTGCAAATTATAATTAAACAAGATACTTTTAATCAGTTTTTTCAGAATACATGTAAATCTTACTAATTATCAAAAGTACTAGAAATGTTTACTATCTTTATTATACATAGAAGAATAAAAAGAGCTAAGATTGGAAATATGTTGAAAATCATTAGTATCATTAAAGAAAATGTAATGAGAAAAAATGAAACGTAGAATTGCTAAAAAGCATTGAAATATTTCTTGATATAAAAAAAATATTTTGACAATTCCTTAACTGTATTTCCCACATTTTAAGGCTTTTTAAATTTGATTAGAGCTGTCTTACCTGAAAATATAGTTTTTTCCTATTAATTTAAAGTAAGATATTTCAACCAAGCCCCCTGATTTCATGAAGTATTAATGATCTTCCTATGACTAATATACAGGCAAAGGCATTGCTTTTATTATGCAATTGTACTATAAACTCCATTAGCAGAACCCTTGATTCCTAAAATGTAATTGGATACACTCATTGGTTGAGTGGAAAGTTTGATGAGAAAAAATAAAATGCATGTTTGATTAAAAATAAAAAAAAGTTTATCTCAAGATTATTTATCAAAGAGCTCTCACTTTTGTTACAGAATTATATGGATACACGCCCCACAAAAACTTCATTCCATGGGACAATCAAAGTCCACACACTTTGGCGGACTGCTGAAGTTTCCTTATGAGACAAATGGCAGCAAAGATGCCTTGATACTGTTTGAACGGCTCTTAACGCTAGCCAAATCCACCCCCTTTTGGAACTGTCCATCAGTTATCACTTACAAACAGCTCGGAAGCGCAGTCATAAAACAGAACTATATAAAATACTACATGAGGCGAGAAACGGATTATCACATGTGATAAATGGAAGTGTATTTTTGTTCTCCTTTCTTAAAACCCCCTGGGGAAAGGCAAAGGCACCATCATAGAATATCAGGGTTGGAAGGGACCTCAGGAGGTCATCTAGTCCAACTCACTGCTCAAAGCAGGACCGACCCCCAACTAATTCAACAAAATCTGTCCTTCCATGAAATAACCTGTGTATGTACAAAGAACTTATATGGCACTTTTTATCTTCAAAAGCACTTTAACAGAACACCTCAAGAGATAGGTCACAATCATCATCCTCATTCTGCCGATGGAGATACTGAGGCAGAGAGGGGTGAGAGGAATCAGCGCGAGATCAGAGATGCAGATTCAGAAGCTCCTGGCTCCCAGTTCTATGTTCAGACCATTACTTCTCTCTCCCTCTCCCCCACCCCCTCTGCATGGGTGCAGGATGATTTTTATATCAGGCACAGGGCTGCCCTTTCTCAGAGTTGCTTTTGAGTCAATCTCTTTGATTTAAAAAGCAAGAGACTCCTGTCCCAGTTTGTGCTTCCAAAGCAGCACACCAGTTCCATGGCACCGTCTTCGGTTAAGATCTGAGTTATCCTCTCTGCCATGTCTCCATTGATGGCAAGAGAGCGGAAGTGGTCAAAATCGTTCCTACCCAGCTTCCGGAGGCGCCGAGCGGCTGCTCTATAACACTTCCATGGCTGGGGTTCAATAAGCAGGTACTTGCACAGAGATGAAAGGTAGGATAAGAACTCCACCAGGCCATCATCCCCGTGGTTCAGGTGGATCCACATGGTCACTGACATACAAAAGCCAATGTCAAAAGTGGAACGGCTGAACCTGCTCAGATAGGAGCTCAAGAATAACTCCCGGGCACCAGCATCCATGACATCCAGGGTGGCATAGGAGATGGAGCTAGGAAAGGGACTGCATCGCTCAGCTCTCTCAATCAGTGCTGCATCGATATCACAGCATAGGAGGTTTAGGATCTTTCCAACAACAGGCTGATCAGGGCTGGCCTCGTTCTTCTGAAGACCAAGGAGGTGTCTGTACAGAGCAACACTTAGCTCCTGCAGAAGGAAAAACAGCATGGATTCATTCAGCATGCCCTGTTCAGTAACAGATCACCAAGGTATACGGGCCCACGGAGATAAGGATCAGGTCTCAGATTTATCTTGAGGTTTCAAAGTCCAGCAGAGTAGGGCAACCCACTGATGGATTCATCCTTTCTGGAACCAGGACAAAAAAATGTCACTGCGCTTTCCATTTGAAGATCTCTAAGGGCTTTCAAAGACATTCATTATCCAAGCCTCACAACCTCCCTGTGCGTTATCCCCATTTTAGAGGCATTAAAGTGACTTAATCAGGATCACACAGCAAGGACCTTTCCATTGATTCAGCTGGGTTTTGAATCATGCCTCAAATCAGCAGCAGAGCCAGGAACAGAAGCCAGGTCCCTTGACACCCAGGATCCTACCCTAACTACTATGGGGGAAGCTTAGTTCTACCAATATATATCTTGCTGAATACCCCCTTCCTTTGGAGAGGTGGATGCTATATTTGGCTCTCTAGATAAGCCTCGGAAAGTCTCTAATAACCTGAATAGAGATTTAGAAGGCCATATTGATAATAATGCACTTCCTCCTCCTAATTACTTATGGAAAAATATTTATAAAGCCATAAGATGGGTACTGTCAGGGCTTTCCCTTCCATTTCCTTTTTCAGGCTGTCCCATTGAATGTGTCTCCTACCATCAAAGTTGCTGGTGAAATTCCCAAATGATATGATACCAAGGAATATACACAGCTGTGTTTAGCTCTAGTGTGCAAGTAAAGAGAGTATTAGGTTATGTAGGGATACGGTGCCCCTCTAGTGATCAAACATTTCCCCATTGGCTTCTGTATTTTAGACCAGCCGTTTTCAACCAGGGGTCCAGGCCTGCCCCCGAGCTGGTTTCAGGGGGTCCACCATGCAGGGCCAGTGTCCGACTCGCTGGGGTCCAGGGCAGAAAGACAAACTCATGCGGCACAGTTCTGAAGCCTGGAGTTCTGAGCCCTGACACCCAGGACCGAAGCTGAAGCTGAGCAACTTAGCTTCGCAGGGCCCCCTGTGGCGTAGGACCCGATGTAATTGCCCTGATTGCTACCCACCAGTGCTGGCTCTGGCTTTTATATGCAGAAAAAAAATTGTTGCAGCACAGGTGGACCATAGAGTTTTTATAGCATGTTGGGGGGGGGGGGAAGGGGCCTCAGAAAGAAAGGTTGAGAACCCCTGTTTTAGACACTGGCCTTATGACCAGATGTTTAGTTGATCTCTTGAACGCTCATCTGAAATGAGGTCTAGAATCACTCACTTATCCCTCAGATAATGCAAGGAGATTAAGAAACATTTGTTATGGTTGTAACACAAATGCATCCAAAGCAGAATGGAAAGTAGCACTTTTACACAAATGCATTTTTTTTTAATACAGTTCTCAGTCTAATATAGTCCTCTTTATCCACAAATGCCATTTTAAAGCCAGGTCCAACTTATACACTGGATCATTTCTCTGTGTACTAAAGAAAAACAGCCACTTCTGGAGTAGAATGCACCACATCTACACACAGGTCAGGGCAAAAAAATCTCTCTCTCAAAGAATATTCCAGGTAAAATTCAGGGGGAATTTAGAGAAATAGAATGTAGGTAGGAGCCTTAAAATTCTGCCAAAACACCAGCCTTTATGAAAATTACCATGAGATTTTAAAATAACCACAAGTGGTCAGGACTACAGCTGTCATTTCATTTCATCCCAAAACATTGTTTCAACTTTCAGGCATTAGGGCAAAAGAAAGCAAAACTAGATTCGCAAAACTAGATTCCAGTGGTTCCCGGCCAATGGGAGCTGCGGAATCGGCGCTCGGGCTGGGTCACAACACAGAGAATCCTTGGCTGGCCCTGCGCCTAGGACCTGAACATGCCGGCCGCTTCTGGGAGCCACACGGAGCCAGGGCAGGTAGGGAGCCTGCCTTAGCCCTGCTGCACCGCCAACCGGACTTTGGCCTATTAAAATCTCCCAGTTTGGTTTCAGTAGCCACCGGGCGATCATGGCCGATTCTGGCAGACTCCTGGCCAATCCGGGAGGGTTGGCAATCCTAATGCTACCCCAGGATCTTCCCCTTCCACCATGCTACTCCCATGCACTGCCCCTTCCTCATGTTACCCTCTGGGCACTGCGCCACCATGCCCCACCCCCACACTACCCCCCGATCTTCCCTCCCCAACGTTGCCCCCTGGGCACTACCCCCCATGCTTCCCCCTGGTCTTCCCTCCCCCGTATTGCCCCCTGGGCACTGCCCCACCATGCTGCCCCCTGGCCTTCCCTAACCATGTTGCCCCCTGGGCACTGCCCCACCATGCTACCCCCTGGTCTTCCCTCCCCCACGTTGCCCCCTGGGCACTGCCCCACCATGCTACCCCCTGGTCTTCCCTCCCCCACGTTGCCCCCTGGGCACTACCCCCCATGCTTCCCCCTGGTCTTTCCTCCCCCACGTTGCCCCCTGGGCACTGCCCCACCATGCTACCCCCTGGTCTTCCCTCCCCCACGTTGCCCCCTGGGCACTACCCCCCATGCTACCCCCTGGTCTGCCCTCCCCCACGTTGCCCCCTGGGCACTACCCTCCATGCTTCCCCCTGGTCTTCCCTCCCCCGTATTGCCCCCTGGGCACTGCCCCACCATGCTACCCCCTGGTCTTCCCTCCCCCACGTTGCCCCCTGGGCACTACCCCCCATGCTACCCCCTGGTCTTCCCTCCACCACGTTGCCCCCTGGGCACTGCCCCACCATGCTACCCCCTGGTCTTCCCTCCCCCACGTTGCCCCCTGGGCACTACTCCCAATGCTACCCCCTGGCCTTCCCTAACCACGTTGCCCCCGGGCACTGCCCCACCATGCTACCCCCTGGTCTTCCCTCCTCCACGTTGCCCCCTGGGCACTACTCCCAATGCTACCCCCTGGCCTTCCCTAACCACGTTGCCCCCGGGCACTGCCCCACCATGCTACCCCCTGGTCTTCCCTCCCCCACGTTGCCCCCTGGGCACTACCCCCCATGCTACCCCCTGGTCTTCCCTCCCCCACATTGCCCCCTGGGCACTGCCCCACCATGCTACCCCCTGGCCTTCCCTAACCACGTTGCCCCCGGGCACTGCCCCACCATGCTACCCCCTGGTCTTCCCTCCTCCACGTTGCCCCCTGGGCACTACCCCCCATGGTTCCCCCTGGTCTTCCCTCCTCCACGTTGCCCCCTGGGCACTACCCCCCATGGTTCCCCCTGGTCTTCCCTCCCCCACGTTGCCCCCTGGGCACTACCCCCCATGGTTCCCCCTGGTCTTCCCTCCCCCACGTTGCCCCCTGGGCACTGCCCCACCATGCTACCCCCTGGCCTTCCCTCCCCCACGTTGCCCCCTGGGCACTACCCCCCATGCTACCCCCTGGTCTTCCCTCCCCCACATTGCCCCCTGGGCACTGCCCCACCATGCTACCCCCTGGTCTTCCCTCCCCCACGTTGCCCCCTGGGCACTACCCCCCATGCTACCCCCTGGTCTTCCCTCCCCCACGTTGCCCCCTGGGCACTACCCCCCATGCTACCCCCTGGTCTTCCCTCCCCCACGTTGCCCCCTGGGCACTGCCCCACCATGCTACCCAATGGCCTTCCCTAACCATGTTGCCCCCTGGGCACTACCCCCCATGCTACCCCCTGGTCTTCCCTCCCCCACATTGCCCCCTGGGCACTGCCCCACCATGCTACCCCCTGGTCTTCCCTCCCCCACGTTGCCCCCTGGGCACTGCCCCACCATGCTACCCCCTGGCCTTCCCTCCCCCACGTTGCCCCCTGGGCACTACCCCCCATGCTACCCCCTGGTCTTCCCTCCCCCACGTTGCCCCCTGGGCACTACCCCCCATGCTACCCCCTGGTCTTCCCTCCCCCACGTTGCCCCCTGGGCACTGCCCCACCATGCTACCCAATGGCCTTCCCTAACCATGTTGCCCCCTGGGCACTACCCCCCATGCTACCCCCTGGTCTTCCCTCCCCCACGTTGCCCCCGGGCACTGCCCCACCATGCTACCCCCTGGTTTTCCCTCCCCCGTGCTATCCCCAGTCCATTGCCCCCCATGCTTCCCCCGCGTTCCCCCCATGCTATCTCGGCCCCCCTCCCTCACGTCTCCCCCCATCCCGTGTTACCGTCACCCCAGGGCCCCCCGCCCCGGGCGGCCTCTTACCCCCGAGTTGCAGCCGACGTCCAGCCCCAGCAGCGGGGAGGGCCCCGCGGGGAAGAGCCGCCCCAGCAGCGCCGGCGGCAGGAGGCGGACGCGGCCCTCGGGCGGGTGGAAGCGGGAGTAATTGGGGAAGTTCCCGTAAGGGGCCGCCCCGGGCTCGCAGCCGCTGGGCATCCCCTCGGCCCCCTCACTCATGGGGGCCGCCATCTTGCCCGGTCCTTCGGCTCAGCCGCCCGGCGGGGTACCAAGCGCCGACGCTTTTCTGGCCGGGGGCAGAAAGGTTCCGTGTGGCGGAGCTACGCGTGCGCGAGCAGAGACGCGAGGGCGGGGGAGGCTGAGGGGTGAAGGCGGTGGGGAGGAAAGCGCCGCCGGGCCCTGTGCAGCAGTAATTGGGTTCCCCGCAAAACACATCTTTGGAAGTTGTGCTGCTGAAATGGGAAATGTAGGCTTTATGATGCCCAGATTTTGGTCTCTTTATAGGACTTCCTGCCAGCCCTGGGTTATTATTGTTTCTATTCCTGTAGGACCTACAAAACCCAAGGGAGAGCAGTAGGGTGACCGGACAGCAAATGTGAAAAAGCAGGATCGGAGGCCGGGGGTAATAGGTACCTATAGAAGACAAAGCCCCAAATATCAGGACTGTCCCTATAAAATTGGGATATCTGGTCACCCTAGAGAGCAGGGTCTCACTGTGTGAAGCATGCATAGGCCTTGTTTACACCTGGGCTTATTCCAGACTAATGTTCCTGATTGGTTACTCCATTCTTATTCCCAGAACAAAAATTCCTTATTGTAAATTAGCTTAACTCACTTGAATTAAACTAATATGGAACAAGGCACTCTTATTCCAGAATAAGGGCATCCACACAGAGTTAACAAGGAATAGTTAATCTGCTTTAAATTCACATGCTATCTTATTCTGGATTAGCTTTCTGTGTAGACAAACCCATAATAAGAGACAGTCGTAGCTCCAAAGAGCTTACATTCTAAATAGACTGACAGACAAAGGGCAAAGAAGGGAAAGTAAGAGTTTGTCTACACCTGAAAGTTAATTTTAAAATTAAATTAAGATAGAGCATGAACAGAATCAATAGAGCCAGGACCACCTTCAGGAGTTTAAATACAATCTGGAAATCATCAAAACACAACACCAAAACCAAGATTTATCAGAGCAGATGCATACTTTCAACACTATAGTGCAGAATGCTGGAGCATGACAATGTATGACATGTCCAACCTTTCTTCATTCCATACAACCTGCCTCAGAAAAAAGCCTCTTTTGGCCCAGAACAAGCTCAAACTAAGACCTAGTCACACAGTGCAGCCAAGCAAATACGAGCACTATCATTACCCAGGAGGCATTGGAGATGGCTTGACCATGTGCTTTGGATCGAAATGGATTCCATTACCAGAATAGCAATAAGAGGGTCACCTGAAGGCAAGTGAAAACGAGGCCGCCCGAAAACAACATGGCGAAGAGCTGTGGAAGCCGAGCTGAAAAACCCGGAGCACAGCTGAGGAACCATTGAAAGACATGCCAGAAACAGACAGGAGTGGAAGAGCTTTGTTGCTGCCCTAAACGCCAGAGACATAATGGGTACTAACTATGAATTTAAAGCACAATAGCTATTCCTGAAGAACTCCATGTTCCAGAATAAGAGTGCCCACATACAACATTACTGATGCCATGTGTAGATAAGCCCTAAGGTGTGGAGCAGGGAAGTGACCTGTCATAGCAAGTCAGTGCTAGACTCTGTTAGGATATACATATTCAGGCATGTCTGCAAAGGTCTATACTTTAAGAATTTAGATGTATTCTTGTCACTTAGCTAGTTATAGAGGTATAAAAGCAAGAATCAAAATCACTGTCTGCCAGTATAAGGGCCTTCTCTTACTGTGACAGTCTTCAGAGTAGCAGCCGTGTTAGTCTGTATTCACAAAAAGAAAAGGAGTACTTGTGGCACCTTAGAGACTAACAAATTTATTAGAGCATAAGCTTTCGTGAGCTACAGCTCACTGCTGTAGCTCACGAAAGCTTATGCTCTAATAAATTTGTTAGTCTCTAAGGTGCCACAAGTACTCCTTTTCTTTTTGTGACAGTCTGAGGCCCTGTTCAGAGGCAGCCAGAAGCTGGGAAGCGGAGCGGTCACATCCTCACCAGTCACACTGAAATAAGGTGCTATTGGGCTGTTAGGAATACAATCCTGTCCTGATAATGCCTATCTCCTTCAGAGAAAGGGAAGAGCCTAGAAGATGTAAAAGGAAACTTAGTTTGATAGCATCCTGTCTGGCAAGAACTCATCTATCAATAGCTGGGATGTAAAATCCTCATTTCTTTGTTGTTCTCTCACTGTAGTCCTATTTTCCTATTGTTTGTCTGTATAATTTCTGTCTAGTTCTATGATTGTTTCTGTTTACTGTATAATTACTTTTGTTGGGTGTAAACCAATTAAGATGGTGGGATATAATTGGCAATATGTTAGGACTGGTGAGTTAAATTTCAGTAAAATGATTGGTTAAGGTATAGCTAAGTAGAACTTAAATTTTATTATATAGTCTGCAGTCAATCAGGAAGTAAGGGGGAATAGGAACAGAGAATGAGGGTGGGGGAATTGGAATCATGTTTTGCTAGAAGGGGGGGAATGGGAACAGGGACACAGGAAGGCTCTGTAGTGTCAGAGCTGGTAAGGGGGACACTAAGGAAGGACATTGGAATCATGCTTGCTGGAAGTTCACCCCAATAAACATTGAATTGTTTGCACCTTTGGACTTTGGGTATTGTTGCTCTCTGTTCATGTGAGAAGGACCAGGGAAGCGAGTGGGTGAAGGAATAAGCCCCCTAATAGAATCCACCTTCCATCAGCTAAAGGCCAGGCCCCCTTAATCACTGGGCCACCCTACACACTGTTTAAGTAGACTGAGGTCCAAAGACGTGGGGAGAGGTGGCAGAGCAGGTAGCATCATGGATGCTGGAGTTAGGAGGAAATAACACCCTGTACATTTTACCGGGGTAGAGAACATTGTGGCTTAAAACCCCCCTCACGTCACCCCAGCCCACTTCCTCGCTCCCTGTCCCAGTAAAATTCTCACCCCCAAGCTGTACAGGTTCAGATGAAAAAAAAGTGACGCAGCTGCTAATGTACATGGTGTTTGACATTATCCTTAAATGAATCTTTATGCTTTGGCATTCTGGATTATGACCTACAAATGAGTGTATAAACATGCCCACATGGTGGCACTGAAAGTTAAAAATAAAAGTGCTAATCGAGCTGTCTGTCCCTCAGCAAAGTATTATATACAGTGGTTGTCAGTAAAAGTATTCAAACCAAGGTTTTGCAAAGTTGGGGGTCCAAAATCATAGACTTTAAGGTCAGAGGGGACCATTATGATCATCTAGCCTGACCTCCTGCATAACGCAGGCCACAGAATCTCACCCACCCACTCCTGTAACAAACCCCTAACTTATGTCTGAGCTATTGAAGTCCTCAAATCATGGTTTAAAGACTTCAGTGAAGCACATCCATCCATATTTAGGTGCCTAAATAAGTGGACGGGAGCACTCAACACCTTAAAAAAAAAAACAAAAAAAAACAACCAGCACATTGAATGAATTGCTTACATATAGATTTTAGATGCCTTTGATCACTCAAATTTGAAAACTTTAACCTAGCCCTATTGCATGCTGGAGGATTTTGCCTTTCCTGTGAGATTCTGCATCGCTCCCTTGATTGATTTTTGTTTAGCTGCTACTTGTTTGGCACTGACAATGCGCTCACTGCTATGCAAACCCAAAGATCAAGGTGGGGACTGTCTTGAAGAGCTTAAAGGCTAAAGCCCTGATCTTGCAACCTGCTCTGTGCAGCTGAATCACTGCACCTATGCAAAAAGAACAAGGAGTACTTGTGGCACCTTAGAGACTAACACATTTATTTGAGCATAAGCTTTTGTGAGCTAAAACCCACTGATTTCAGTAGGGGTCCATGCAGCTGTTGCACTCTGGCAGTGGGCAGCTGCTTGCAAGGCCTAAAAAGGACAGGCAGTGCACTAGGTAATCAAAAGGAAAGAAGCAATTAGGCCCCAATCCTGTGACCGGGCCCACACGTGCGAATCCAGTGCCATGCAGTGGCAGACGGAAGCGGCCTGCTAGGAGTTTTCCTTCTCTAAACTCAGTGGCTATGATTCTTTTTCAAATATGAGTCAAGAGAATGTACTCCCTGAGGTGGGGTTAAATCTTGCTCCAGAGCAAGGAGAAGACTGGGTAACTAATGCTAATTAATAATTAGTGGGTTAATTATTAACTAGCAAGGTAGCATCAGAGACTGGAGTTTCAGAGTAGCAGCCATGTTAGTCTGTATTCGCAAAAAGAAAAGGAGGACTTGTGGCACCTTAGAGACTAACAAATTTATTTGAGCATAAGCTTTCGTGAGATGCATCCGATGAAGTAAGCTGTAGCTCACGAAAGCTTATGCTCAAATAAATTTGTTAGGCTCTAAAGTGCCACAAGTACTCCTTTTCTTTTAGAGACTGGAGTAGATCTTGGAACTCATTTCCTGTAAACACTGGAGCCTATGGCCTCCCACTTCATTTTGCCCAGGAGATAGTTACCGCCTCCTAACTAGGAAGCGTCTTCAAGTCACGCTATGCTGTGTGGGAGAGATAATTTTTCCATTACAGTGAGCGAGGGATGATTGCAATAGTCACAAGTAGAGAAAATGCAAGTGTGATTTAGTTAGTATTAGTCCTGCTTTGAGCAGGGGATTGGGCTAGGTGACCTCCTGAGCTCTCTTCCAACCCTAGTATTCTATGATTCTATAGTGTCAGGCAGGTCAACCAACCTCAACCTAGTGCCAATTAAAGCTTCATGGCATGCCACATCACCAGCTATTTTATTTATGCCCCACATTTTAGAGGGATAAGGGGGTATTTCATGATTTAGAAACAGGGAGAGAATTGCTGGATCCATTGTGAACAGAGCTTTGCAGGCCTTGAACAGCTACTAGGATGAACGGTGTTATCAAAATCCGATAAATAGCGTGGAGACCTACTTGAGTAGAAACAGCCCCCTGAATGTTGTGCCCCTTAATGTTGTGCCTACAAAAAAAAAAATCCTTTGGCAATTCAGCCCAATGGCTCAGATGGACAAGTCATCCCTAAAAATACATCTACACCTTTATGGGAAGTTTCAGAGTAGCAGCCGTGTTAGTCTGTATCTGCAAAAAGAAAAGGAGTACTTGTGGCACCTTAGAGACTAACAAATGTATTTGAGCATAAGCTTTCGTGATTTACAGCTCACTTCATAAGTAACTGATGTGGAAGTCAAATATCACACCTTACATTCACCGGGATCGCTAGCAATGGCCTTGATCAAGAATGCCCATACAGCTGGAGAACCCTTAGCTTTGAGTTCTATGGATAGACAGTACTACATAAGAGTTAGGTGTTGTCATGATGGATAGAGAACTATGCAGGCTGATAGATGAGATGATCAGTTTTGCATCACAAGTGGATCTGGCAGCATTGTCAGGTCAAGGTCTTGCCAGCAGGTGACAGCATTCCTGTAAAATAACTAGCAGCTTTGCCAACATTATCACATAGGTTCTGCAGCTCCACTTCTGGTGGCTTATGCCTGACTGCTGTAGGTCAGAGATGCAATAATAAATGATGGTGCTATGCCGTGATTTTACTGGCCTACACTTTGGGATTATTGCATTCCTCACCAGGGGCCAAGACACTAATTACTAGAATCATTTTATTACTGGTTATTTTACTTACGACAATACTTTTCGGGCACCAAGAGCGTGAGTGAGATTGTGCAAACACCAAGTGAAGCTAAATAATTTGTTCTGCTGTGGGAGAGAAGTAGCAGATTTTTTATCTACAGAAATAGAATCTCATCTCTGTGGCACACATCCAGGGTTTTTAGCCATGGTGGTGAGATATCTTGCAGGGCCAGGGAGTTGAATTTCTGATCCAGCAGAACAGAGTTGGAAGCTTCCTGGGGGAAAAGAGGGGAGCTTTAAAAAAGGATGTAGGTGCTTGGAGAGACAGCAAATGACAATTACTATTTATTATTTTGTATTAACATAGCCCCTAAAAATGCCAATCAAGATCCCATTGGCAGGGCTACCCAGAGGGGCAGGCAAGTGGGGCAATTTGCCCCAGGCCCCGCAGACAGGGTGGGGGCAATTCTGGTGGCAATCCGGCGTGAGTCTTTCTGCGGCAATTCGGCGGCAGGTCCTCCTGTCCTCTTTCTTCAGTGGCATGACTTGGGTTTTTCTTCTCTTTTTTTTCTTCGCCACTTGGGGCAGCAAAACTAACTTTTCTTTATGGAAGAGGCCCCTAAAATTGCTTTGCCCCAGGCCCCCTGAATCCTCTGGGCGGCACTGCCCCTTGGAGCGTGTTGTCTACAAACACATTGTAAGAGCAAGTCTCTGCTCCAAAGAACTTACAATCTATATAGACAAGACAGACAAAGGAAACATAACTATCCTCATTTCACAGATGGAGAATTCCACCATAGGAAGATCACATGACTTGCCCCAGCTCACAGTAGAAATCTGTGGCAGAGCGAGGCATTGAAGTCAGAGTGCCCCAACTGGTGCCTTAATCACAAATCCATCATTCCTTGTGCCAGGCTAATTGACAAGGAGGACAAAAAGCTAAACTGGCAATAAACAGTAGCAACAACTATTGTGTGCCAGGCTACTAAGGGAGCGCCTATAATCAAGTCACTGAAATACAGTACTGGAGAGGGATTTATAATTCTGAGTTTTACTGATCCTGAGTACTTGTGGCATCTTAGAGACTAACAAATTTATTTGAGCATAAGCTTTCATGAGCTACAGCTCACTTCATCGGACGCATTTGGTGGAAAATACAGTGGGGAGATTTATATACACACACAGAGAACATGAAACAATGGGTTTTATCATACACACTGCAAGGAGAGTGATCACTTAAGATGAACTATTACCAGCAGGAGGTGGGGGGAGGAGGAAAACCTTTTATGGTGATAATCAAGGTGGGCCATTTCCAGCAGTTAACAAGAACGTCTGAGGAACAATGGGGGGGGGGGCAGTCACAGAGTTCCTGGGCGATGCTCAGGAACTGCTCCATAGGAAACCAGTCAGGACGCTGGGGGAGCCTCCTCTCTCTGAGCAAACTGTTTTCAGGGCAAGAAGCTTACACAGCTTCCACCTTCCTGGGGCTGACCTCAGAGCATTCAGCATCCCCTCTTTACACTGTGTGCTTCCCACAGCGAGTCCACACTGGTGGGGCTCCTGGGGAAGCCAGAGGGCCCTCTACCCCCCAACTCCGCAGTCAGACGTGACTCTCAGCCAGCCAGTAACAAAGAACATTTATTTGACGGCAGGAACAGACCAAAACAGAGCTTGTAGGTACAGGAAACAGGACCCCTCAGTCAGGTCCATCTTGGGGCCAGGGAGGCCAGACCCCAGGTCTGGGCCTCCCTCTCTTTCCCCAGCCAGCTCCAAACTGAAACCCCCTCCACCCATCTCCCCCAGCATCCTCCTAGATCCTCCTCCAGCCTTTGTCCAGTTTCCTGGGCAGAAGGTGTCACCTAGCCCCAACCCCCTTCCTGGGCTCAGGTATCGTCCCACAAGTGAAGTTATACCCCGATATCCCCATCACCAATGCAGACAGTCCCAGTAAAGCTCCCATGCAACATTCCCAGGTCAATCCGCCCCACTCCCTACTCTGCCACAGAGTATTCCCAGAGTCCTGCTCCAGCATGCACTGGGCTGAGTGGAAAAATCTGGAATGGATTTCAGAGTCCTGGTGAAAAAAATCTAGGGTAGATTACCCCAGCAATCTATAGACGATACAGGTAACAGCAATCATTGTAACTGACCAAAAGGGCAGGTAAAATTTCTTCAAATGAAAAAAGTAGTTGGAAGAGCAGAGAAATGAGGGCAAGCAGAAGAGTGTCGAATGGAATGAACTGCAGAATACACAGCAGGAAGGAATCAGGCAAAGTATATGGCAAGAGATCAATCCCCTGGCAGCCATAATTAGAATGGCATTCAAATTACTGTGGGCAGATCATTAATCTAGGGTTTTGGCAGCAGAGATTAAAAACGATGAAGAATCAAAGAAGTGCCAAAGAAAGAAAAGGAGTACTTGTGGCACCTTAGAGACTAACAAATTTATTAGAGCATAAGCTTTCGTGAGCTACAGCTCACTTCATCGGATGCATTTGGTGGAAAAAAAAAAAACCACTTTTTTTTTTCCCACCAAATGCATCCGATGAAGTGAGCTGTAGCTCACGAAAGCTTATGCTCTAATAAATTTGTTAGTCTCTAAGGTGCCACAAGTACTCCTTTTCTTTTTGCGAATACAGACTAACACGGCTGCTACTCTGAAACCTGCCAAAGAAAGTGAGGTTACATTGCTGCAAGTATGGATCTGCCAATCAACGCAAACCAGAGCTGGAGAAAAGTTGGCTCCAAATCATAGCATTGTGTACGTTAGTTGATGTCGCATTCGGGATTTTAGAGGAAAGTTGCATGGGCAACTTTGAAAGGTTTCAGAAGAGCTGAGCAAATAATTGATTTTGTGTTTCAGTGGCAGAACCACTGGAGGGGGGGAAATGTGGTTCACTTTAAAGTAAAGCAGAATTTTTTATTTTTCTCAACTAAATGAAAAACTGCAAAAAAAAAATCCATGTGGGTCAAACAAAACGTTTCAAATGTTGATTCAAATCAACATTTTTTCTAGCCTGAAAAAGTTGTTTTGAAACTGTCAAAATGGTTGTCATTTCCAAAATATTTTTCAGCTGAAACTGCCAAATTTGACCTGAACTAATGACGTGTTTCAAATGCCTTGAAAAATGCATTGTTTGGTGAATTTACTATTCGCCAAAAAAATTTCTCCTTGATCTAGTTTTTAGTTATTGATCATTTTTGCATTCCTCTGATTCAAAAGTCACTAGGGGCCTAGATTTCAGAAAGGCTGGGCAACCAGAAGACCTACTTAAGGGCAGGTCTACACTACAGCTGGGATCAACGCTCGGAGACTGATCCGCCCGCAGCCGATTTAGTAGGTGTAGTGAAGACCCACCAAATCAACTGCAGATCGCTGTCCAATCAACCTATACTCTACCCCAAACGAGAAGAGTAAGGTAAGTCAATGGGAGATTTTCTCCCGTCAACCCCATGCGGTGTAGACCCTGTGCTAACTCAACCTAAGGTATGTCATCTCCAGCTACATTATTCATGTAGCTGGAGTTGCATAGCGTAGGTCAACTTATAGGCGCTGACTCTGTGGGTGCTCTGGGGCTGCAGCACCCACAGAGAAAAATTAGTGGGTACTCTGCACCCACTGGGAGCCAAGCTCTCCTCCCCACCTCACCTCCACTTCCTCCCCTGAGCACACCACATCCCCACCCCTCTGTCTACCTCCCAGCCCTTGCCACCGCCAAACAGCTGTTTAGGGGTGTAGCAAGCTCCAGGAGGGAGGGGGGAGGAGCAGGAATGTGGCGCGCTCAGGGGAGGAGGCAGGAAAGAGGTGGGGCTGGGACAGGGATTTGGGAAAGGAGTCTGAATAGGGGCAGGGAGGGGGCGGAGACTTTGGGGAAGGTGTTGGAATGGGGGCAGGGTAGGGGCAGAGTCAGGGTCAAGCACCCACCAGTGTGAGCAGAAGTCAGTGCCTCTGTGTCAACTTACTGCGGTAGTGTACACATGGCTTTATTCTAGCCATTAGGTCTCAATCGGAGAGCTAGGGCTCACTCAGGTGACCGTAAAGCCTTACTTTGGTCTTATTATGGCAACCGCACTGTTGCTAACTGTCGCAATTTTATCATGGATCTTGTGATATTTGGTGAATTTCTTAAAGCCTCAGCTCCCAGCCTCAAGAGACTGCATAGAATCTCAGCTTTCATTGCAAATGAAAAATAATTTTCTAGTCCTTGTGGTTGTAGAGAAAAGCTTGAAAATGTAGAGTGCAGCCTAAAGGCTTAGAAACCAGGAGTTGAATAAGTAAAACTCCAAACTTATTATTCTTGAAAAACTGCATTAGTTTTAAGCCAATTTCATGATGCTTGGGGGGTCTGGCTAATTAATTTTGAGCATTTGAGGTTGGCAATATGGCAACTGGGCCTTGCTCTGGTGTTTGGGTCTCACTCCAGATGTGCGGACCCAGATCCTCAAAAGTACTTAAGCACATAACTCCCATCAATTTCAGGGAGAGTTAGGTGCCTAAATACTTCTGAAGTTAAAATCTGGGCCTAAATCTCACTTTGATGACTAGAGTTCACTACGCAACAAGGTGTTGTTCTGCTAACTGGGTCTCACTTCATCAACAAAGCTGGAGTGAAGTTCTGGAACAGCCTTCCAAGAGCAGTAGTAGGGGCAAAAACCTAACTTGTTTTAAGACTGAACTTGATATGTTTATGGAGGCAATGCTGTGATGCAATTGCCTACAATGGCTTATGGCCCATCTGTGACTGAGAACAAGAGCAGGATTTGAAAAGGTTTGAGACACCATCATAGGACCTAATCACATTTGCCACGCCATCAGGGGCTCGTTCACCTGCACATCTACCAGTGTGCCAGCAATCCCCCTCTGCCATGTACATTGGCCAAACCGGACAGTCTCTATGCAAAAGAATAAATGGACACAAAACTGACATTAGAAGTCATAACATTCAAAAACCAGTAGGAGAACACTTCAGCCTCTGTGGCCACTCAGTAAAAGATCTAAGGGTGGCAATTTTGCAACAGAAAAGCTTCAAAAACAGACTCCAACAAGAAACTGCCGAGCTTGAATTAATATGCAAACTAGATACCATTAACTTGGGTTTGAATAGAGACTGGGAGTGGCTGAGTCATTGCACATATTGAATCTATTTCCTTAAATTAAGTATCCTCACACCTTCTTGTCAACTGTCTAAACGGGCCATCTTGATTATCACTACAAAAGTTCTTTTTTTTTCCCCCTCCTGCTGATAATAGCTCATCTTAACTAATTAGTCTCTCACAATTTGTATGGTAACTTCCAATCTGATGAAGTGAGCTGTAGCTCACGAAAGCTTATGCTCAAATAAATGTGTTAGTCTCCAAGGTGCCACAAGTACTCCGTTTCCAACTTATCTGTATACATGTTCCATTCTATGCATCCAATGAAGTGAGTTGTAGTTCATGGAAGCTTATGCTATAATAAATGTGTTAGTCTAAGGTGCCACAAGTACTCCTGTTCTTTTTGCAGATACAGACTAACATGGCTTCTACTCTGAAATCTATGGAAGATTAGAATACACAGGAGGAAATAAAAATGTGGACGTGTGTAGAGGATCCAAGAGAGGTGAGGCCAAAACAAAATTAGCAAAAGAAACCAACATATCCCCTTTAAGAAGGCCTCCTAACCAACCCCAGCCAGCGAAATTCCTAGTTCTCTTAGACTATGCCTACACTTAAAACAAACTAAAGCTGTGCCACTGTGGTGCTTGAGTGTAGACATTCACTACAGCTACGGGAGGGGTTCTCCTGTCACTGTAGTTAATCCACCTCCCTAAGAGATGGTAGTTAGTTCAACGGAAGAATTCTTTCCGTCGACCAAGCGCTGTCTACACCAGCATAGCTATGTCTCTAAGGGGGCGTGGGATTTTGCATTACTGATGTCGCTGTGTCACTGTACATTCAGCCCTTATTATTATTAAACAAAGTGCACAGACAGGCTCTTTTTCCCTTTGGCATCAGGTCAGGGGCAGAGCCGCTGAGCCCAGATCATACAGCTCTTACCGCACAGCCTTGAGTCAGAGCAACCAAACTTCTACTCTGAAAAACAAAGGCATGAGGGCCGAGGTCAGGCTAGTGATCTGGGGGGTTGCACCCTATAGCAGCCAGCATGGCTCCTAGTCCCTCCTCCCTTGCTCAGTTTCCTTCTTCCTGTTTATATAGCCCAGCCCCCAGGTCAGAGCGAGGGGCACCTTGATTGCGGTCCAGCTGCCTGGGTTATCTGCTCCAGACCACTGTTCCCTCTAAGCTGTGCACATGCACACAGATCCTAAACCCTGCGCACACAGCGAAACACCACTCACACAAAAGTTTGCACAGAAGCAAAACAATTTGCACAGAAGAAATTTTTTGCCCACATGGCCTGTCAAAAATTAGAGGGAACTTTGCTCCAGACTGTACCTTTTAGGGATAGTACACCCCATCACATGGTGATATAAGCCCTCATGCTTCAGGGCATAAACCAACCTCTAACTGAGAGGGTTAGGAAGAATCCACCCCCGAAGACAGCTTAACTCACGTTAGGGTTTCTTGCAACTTTCTCTGAAGCAGTTGCTACTGGCTACTGTCAGACATAGGATCCTATCACTGCTTTGATCCCAGACAGCAGTTCCCATGAGCCAGGTCACCCACACTCCCTTTCTGAGAATTACCTGCTGTTATAGCTAATGGTTGCATAACAAGGGTGAAGTTGAGCTAAGGCCACTCAAGAGGCCAAAAAGAAAAGGAGTACTTGTGGCACCTTAGAGACTAACAAATTTATTAGAGCATAAGCTTTTGTGAGCTGCATCCGATGAAGTGAGCTGTAGCTCACAAAAGGTTATGCTCTAATAAATTTGTTAGTCTCTAAGGTGCCACAAGTACTCCTTTTCTTTTTGCGAATATAGACTAACACGGCTGCTACTCTGAAACCTGTCAAGAGGCCAAGTGTCGAAAGCAGCCTGAGTCATCAGCAATTGATTCTGTGGAGGATCTGGTTTCAGAGTAGCAGCCATGTTAGTCTGTATCCATAAAAAGAACAGGAGGACTTGTGGCACCTTAGAGACTAACAAGTTATTAGAGCATAACCTTTTGTGAGCTACAGCTCACTTCATCGGATGCAGCTCACAAAAGCTTATGCTCTAATAAATTTGTTAGTTTCTAAGGTGCCACAAGTCCTCCTTTTCTTGTTGAGGATCAGAAGAAGATTCACTACAGAGAGTTTCCCTCCTAGATAAATGTTAATGAATAGAATGATGTTTACATGGCAATGACCCAGGTCAGTTGCTTTTCTAGGAATTCCTACAAATATATAATATATTAGAACATAGAATATTTAGAGCATTGTAGTTACCAGATACCAGGCCCTGCTAAGTTATATAGCACATAGCTAAAGCTCCTGACATTAGTGGCTCAGCAGCAGGGAAAGTTGATGTGGCTTATTTTTCCACAGCCCACTTCCATTGGAAGTGGGAGTTAGGGTGTGACTCACCATGCTAGCACCTCCTGATGGTCATCTTACAGACCAGCTCCACAGGTTGGTACGTTGGCTCTCGGTGGTGTCTTGCCCACTGTCACTTCTGCTTCTGGACCTGTGTTGCTCCAAGGACCGTGGCATCCTCTTCTGGGGCACAGTACTGCAGTCTGACAGGCCAGCCGCTTCCTCAGTGGTAGGGGGAGGGGACCCAGGCCAACCCACTTCTCCAGATCCCAGCCCAGGGACCCTGTAGATGGCAGCCATGTGCTGTGTTCCCTCCAACCCCACAGTCTACTTCTCTGGGCCACTTCCCCACAGCCCTAGCACCTTCTCTGCTCTTATCTCCAGGCCTTTCTATGCTAGTCTTAGCAGCCAGCCAGGAGTTTGCTCTCACTCCCCAATCCTGCCCAGCACTGCTCTGTCCAAGGTACCATCTTTCCTCCTCCTGCAAAGCAGCAAGTCCTCATCCTCAAGCTCCAGGGAGCAACTGAAGCTGCTCTGCCCTGCAGCCCTTTTTATATGGGCCTGCCTGGCCCTGATTGGCTGCTCCTCGCAGCCCATCTCTAATTGGCTGTCTCCTGTGCAGGCTCCCTACAGCTCTATTAACCCCTTATGGGCCAGTGTGAGCAGATGCCCCATCACATAGGGGAAGAAGGTTAGGGGAAATCACAAAGTGTGGCCACACCATACAAGGATTTCAGGTCCCTATAAACCTAATCCAATGACCATTTAGGTGCCTAATTCTCACTGAAAGCAACCACAGTTAGGAATCTAAATACCTACTTTGAGGATCTGGACCCCAGTGGTTACAGGGGGCATTGAATCAGGCCATATGGCAGCAAAGAAAACCTTCCCGGAGCTTGAGTAGAGGATCACTAACTTCCCATACAAGAACTAACCCCTGAGTATAATGCATGCTTAAATCTACATGTTACGGGAATGTTAAGCACACTAGCATCACAGATTGGAGTGGTAAAGCCCATGCAGTCTCAGCATGGGGGTGGATCAAGTGACAAACAGGGGGGGAATCAAACCTGGTTAGGGCTCGTCGATGCTCCTGTTGTATTAATCACAATAAATCCAGATTTAACAGATGGCATCCAGTTATTCGAATGGAATGTTCCCCTTCTCAACTCACTCAGCTTCTCTCAAATCCCCCAGGATCTGCCTTTCTTCTCAGGGCCTATTCCCAAGGACTGGTTCAGTTAATCAATGAATTATTGCTATATGCATGTTGGTATTATTTCTCCTTAACCAATGGCAATGCTGGTCATTGCATCCTGCTTACATGCCTTTTCTCCTTTAGTTTCAGCTGGATTCCATATTGTTCTCATTTTCTGTCACGCATTTTCTGTGCTAGTTAGACTGCTGCTACCTTCCACCCCCAGAGGCAGCTGCATTTCAGAGGTTGGGGGAAGTGCCTTGGGGGTTTGGATCCTCTGAGATGAAAAGTGCTCTGTGCATTTAAGGAATTCTTTTCAATTTGTCAATGGAACTCATTGGCCTAAGCCAGTAGCTCTCTACCTTTCCAGACTCCTGTACCCCTTTCAGGAGTCTGATTTGTCTTGTGTACCCCCAACTTTCACCTCACTTAAAAACGACATAAAAATACAAAAGCGTCAGAGCGCACAAGTACTGAACAATCGCTGACGTTCTTATTTTTACCATACAATTAGAAAATATTCCAATATTCATATTCCAGTTCATTTCCTTACATTTCAGTGTATAGTATACAGAGAAGTATAAACAAGTCACTGTTTGTATGAAATTTTAGTTTGCACTGATTTCACTAGTGCCCATTTTCTGTCGCCTGTTGTAAAACTAAGCAAATATCTAGATGCATTGATGTATCCCCTGGAAGATCTCTGTGTACCCCTAGGGATACATGTATCCCTGGTTGAGAAGCACAGGCCTAAGCTATTGTGAACTAAAGCACAGCAAGATTCGAAAAGGTTTGGAGAATTCCGTGGCAAACGAGACCATCCACTGTTATACTGAATAGGAGTAAATAAAAATGGAGAAGCGTATAGAGAATCTGAGAAAGGGGAGGCAAAAAACAAATTAACAAAAAAAACCCAGGTTCCTTTTAAGAAGGCCTGTGAACCAATCCCATCTAGCAAAGTTCCTAGTTCTCTTAGCCCTGGTCTAGGGGGGTGGAGGGGGAGGGGGGAAAAATCGATCTAAGTTACGCAACTTCAGCTATAAGAATAACGTAGCTGAAGTCAACGTACTTAGATCGACTTACTGTGATGTCTTCACCGTGGTGTGTCCATTGCTGCTGCTCCCCGTCGACTCCGCCTGCACCTCTCGGAGGTCGATTTATCACATCTAGACTAGATTTATCCCAGCTGGATCAATCGCTGCCCACCGATCCAGGTATATCTTCACTGCAATTAAAACTATGTGCCTGGTCTGTGCCAGCTGACGGGCTCACAGGGCTTGCGGTAAGGAGCTGTTTATTTGCAGTAAAAAGAAAAGGAGTACTTGTGGCACCTTAGAGACTAACAAATTTATTTGAGCATAAGCTTTCGTGAGCTGCAGCTCACTTCATCGGATGCATTTGGTGGAAAATACAGTGGGGAGATTTATATACACACACAGAGAACATGAAACAATGGGTTTTATCATACACACTGTAAGGAGAGTTTCAGAGTAGCAGCCGTGTTAGTCTGTATTCGCAAAAAGAAAAGGAGTACTTGTGGCACCTTAGAGACTAACAAATTTATTAGAGCATAAGCTTTCGTGAGCTACAGCTCACTTCATCGGATGCATTTGGTGGAAAAAAAAAACACTTTTTTTTTCCACCAAATGCATCCGATGAAGTGAGCTGTAGCTCACGAAAGCTTATGCTCTAATAAATTTGTTAGTCTCTAAAGTACCACAAGTACTCCTTTTCTTTGTAAGGAGAGTGATCACTTAAGATGAGCCATCACCAGCAGCGGGGTGGGGGGGAGGAGGAAAACCTTTCATGGTGACAAGCAAGGTAGGCTATTTCCAGCAGTTAACAAGAACATCTGAGGAACAGTGTGGGGTGGGGGGGAGAAATAACATGGGGAAATAGTTTCACTTTGTGTTAGTCTCTAAGGTGCCACAAGTCCTCCTTTTCTTTTTGCGAATACAGACTAACACGGCTGCTACTCTGAAACCTGTCTTTATTTGCAGTGTAGACATTCTGGTTGCAAGCCTGAGTTTCGGGACAATTCCACCCCGCAAGGTCCTACAGCCCAAACCTTTACCCCACAGTGAAAAAGCTCTTTCGCCCAAGCCCCACGAGCCGAAGTCAGCTGGCACGGGCCAGCCACGGGCGTCTAATTACAGTGTAGCCGTAATTTTATGTTTAACAAACTGAGCAGGCAGGTTTCTCCCTTTCCCTTCGGTGTCACGCCAGGGGAGGAGCCGCTGAACC
This sequence comes from Dermochelys coriacea, assembly GCF_009764565.3. Classification (NCBI taxonomy): domain Eukaryota; kingdom Metazoa; phylum Chordata; order Testudines; family Dermochelyidae; genus Dermochelys; species Dermochelys coriacea. The sequence continues at coordinate 4,702,580 of NC_050087.2, read as the reverse complement.
CAGATCACAGGGTCCTTACCACAGAGCCTTGAGTTGGAGCAACCAAACTTCTACTCTGAACAAAGTCACGAGGGCCCAGGTCAGGCTAGTGACCGGGGGGCTTGCACCCTATAGCAGCCAGCATGGCTCCTACTCCCTCCTTCCTTGCTCAGCTTCCTTTTCCAATTTATATAGCCCAGAGCTGGGGGCTCCTTGACTGCACCCCAGCTCTCTTGGCTGTCGGCTCCATACCATGCCGTCTCGAGGTAGTACACCCCTCAGTGCACAGTGATATAAGCCCTCATGCTTGCGGGTGTAAACCAACCTCTAATTGAGGGGGAATCCAGTAGACAGGGTACCCCTTAACTTATATTAGGATTTCTTGCACCTGCCTCTGAACCAGCTAATACTGGCCTCTGTCAGACATAGGATCTACCACTGCTTCAATCCCAGATGGCAGTTCCTTTGAGCCCAGGCATGCACCTTCCCTCACTGAGAATCATCGGCTATTATACATTGCGTTTGGCACAACAAGGGTGAAACCGAACTCACTTAGCACTGCCGCTCAAGAAGCCATGTGTGTCGAAAGCAGCCTGAGTCATCAGCAATTTATTCTGTTGAGGAGCATAACCGGCTTCAGCATGGAGAGTTCCTAATTATCCCTCCCATATATGGTGATGGATAGAATGATGTTTATATGGCAATGACCCAGGTCAGTTGCTTTTCTAGGAATTCTGTCCCATGATAGGTTTCACATTTAATAACTGCAAAACATACCCATACACACACACACACACACACACACACACACACACACACACACACACACACACACACACACACACACACACACACACACCCCTGTGGTACTCAGACTGAGGCTTGTGAGCCGCAAGTGGCTGTTTAATGTCTCCTGCAGCTCCTTGCAGCACAAAAAATTAAAACACCGTGTGATTTAACTATTAACCAATCTAACAGGATGCTTTTATTATGTTATTAACCAATTGTAGTTGATAAAATAATAATTCTTGATCAGTCATTTTGCTATGAGAATAAAATTATATATATATATATATATATATATATATATATATATATATATGAGCTCAATTAGTTTATCCAAAAGAAGAGGCGACTTGGTTAGTGCATACATACCTTCAGGGCATAGGCACCGACCCCAGCGCTGGAGCACCCACAGAAAAAAATCTGACAGGTTTCAGAGTAGCAGCCGTGTTAGTCTGTATTCGCAAAATGAAAAGGAGTACTTGTGGCACCTTAGAGACTAACAAATTTATTAGAGCATAAGCTTTCGTGAGCTACAGCTCACTTCATCGGAATGCATCCGATGAAGTGAGCTGTAGCTCACGAAAGCTTATGCTCTAATAAATTTGTTAGTCTCTAAGAAAAAAATCTGCGCCACCGATCAGCGCCTCCCCCTCTCTCCCAGCACCTACCGCCTGCTGCGATCAGTTGTTTTGTGGTGTGTAGGAGGCTCTGGGAGTGACGAGGAGGAGTGGGGATGGGGCATGCTTGGGAGGAGGGGCTAGAACTGGGTGGGAAGAGGTGGAGTGGGTGGGGGAAGGGGCAGGGCCTGGGGTTGAGTGGGGGGGTTAAGCACCCCCTGGGCCTGGAGGAAGCCGGCGCCTATGCTTCAGGGGGAGAAAAATATCATCTGCTAAAGAGCTCTTTAGTCTAGAAGAGAAAGGCAGAACAGAAACTAATGGCTGGAAGTTAAAGCCAGACAAATTCAAATGAGAAATAAGGCCCGCTTTGTTTTAACACTGAGGGTGATTATTGGGCAAAAGCCACCAACAGCCATGGTGGATTCTCCATCTCTTGAAGTTTTCGAATCAAGCCTGGATGCCTTTCTGGAAAGAGCTGCTTTAGTCAAACACAAGTTACTCCGCTCAATCCCGGAGTAAGTAGATGAAATTGTCTGGCCTGTTTTATACAGGAGGTCAGACTAGATGATCACAGTGGTCCCATATGGCCTTAGAATCTATGATCTAAAGGTTCTTTCTGGCCTTAAAAAAAAACAAAACAAAAAAACAACTAATCTACAAAGCCTGCTGTACATTATTCTGCCTCCACCCTAGCCTCCACCAGAAAGAAAAACAAGGATCTTCCCAGTTTTGCAACAATTTATTAGCAATGTCCAGAGAAAATACAAAATTTTATTTACAATGAAATCAAAGGAATGGAAGGAGGGAGGAGTGCACTAGTCACAGGTGGAGCTGGGATTTCGAGGCTAGAGAACAAGTACAGAGCAAGGAGAGCTGTATGGATGGAGACAAACAATCCCGCATCACCCAAGCCCCCCTAGGGAAAACCCAGCCCTGGCCCTCTGATGTGTCTCCCTGAGGGCCCCTATCCTGCATCACTGAAACCAACAGAGACTTCGTCCCTCTCGGTGCTAACGTGTTCCTCATCCCTGTTGTATCTGAGCGCCAGGGACTTTTGCGGCTGGCTTCAACGGGGAACAGGATCGGGCCCTTGCTTGGAGAGCTGGATCGGCTGAAACCCACAGAGGAGGCTAAACAGCATCAGTGACAGCAGCAACCGGAACAGATGGGACATGCAAGGATGGGAGCCCCTGCAATTCCACCAAGAAACACAAAGGGGCAGCAAGCTATTCTGGTTTAATTGTTTTCCCCTGGAGAGAGACTAGCAGGTGCCATGCAGGTGTTTTCCACTGCAGTAGTAGCAACTCAGGCCTTGGTGGTGAAAGGTGAATCACTCCACACTGCAGAAGAGATTGGGCCAAGTGGCCACGTTGGGATCTGGATCTGGGCTTCTCCCAAAGTATACCTGGCATCTGGATCAAGCTGCTTGTAGAGAGGGGGGGCAAAGTTTGGACCAGGAGCCAGATCCAAATTTCACCCAAAGTCCAGGAGGCATTTGGATTCAGGGTTCTGATTCAACCCATTGTAGAGACAGGAGGCAGCTGCAAAGTTTGGACCTGGATCTGGACTTTTCCCTAAAGTATGTGACTATCCACATCCGGATCCTTCTCAGGCCGGAAGACTGCAACTCAGGAGGCTGCTAACACCTCAAAAATCAGCCCTGGCCTAGGTACAGAGGGAAGCATTTGCCCTTTTCTGCAGTAGCTGTCTGGGGATAGATAATGAGGGAAAATGTTTTCAGTTTCTGCTAAGATCCTTGCAGAGGGGGTTCAAATAGGGAATGGGTGAGGGGGATACAAACAATTTCTCCCACATCCCTTAAACCATCTGTCCCCTGTTTCCAAGTGCTCAATAATTTTCTTTGTCAGGGCACTTATTTCCTTTCCTCTACTCTCCTCTCTATATTGTTTTAAGGGTTGCAGCATCCTGTGCAAGATATTGCACTGACCCAGCTAATATATACATGCACCACCGCACTCTACAAGATAGAAACATAATTCATCTGTGTGTCATAGGCCCTATACTGACAGCATCTAATGGAGATTCTCCTTTCACCCAGTGGGTTGGGCTTTTGGACTAGAAAGATGCATGGTCTATCCCTACTGTCACTGTGAAGTTCTAAATGGCCACTGCGTGCAGTGCAGCAACATCTAGGAAGAGCCAATGTGATCATGGATTTGCTACAATATATAACAGCCTATTTTCAGCTTCCTTTGCAGGCCATAGGGATTTCATAAATAAATGAATCTGTGGATTAGGGGTTGTCTTTTGTAAGAACTCATTCTCAAGGAGACAGGCAGGGCGAATATGTTAAGAAGCAAATTGTACTGGGACCAGTATGAACCCAGCTGTCTCCTTTCAACTGGTAGCAGTCAGGCCTGCTTCTCTGCTAAACCTGCACCATGTGTCATCATTTACACTTGCGTTTCATGCCCACTTTGCACTGGTGTAAATGAAGAGTCATGTTGCAGGGCCATGGTGAACTGGGTCCCGGCTTGGAAAGCTTCTGCAGCCAGCACTTTATCTCTTCTGCTATTTTGATCTCCCCAGAATGTAAGGGAATCAAACTCTTAGCATTTTAACCTTCCATTAGCAATGGGGTCCTGATCTGTGAGCTCCAGGGGCTACGGCAACACAAATAATAATAATAAAACTCACTGGCCACTGCTGATGATTTTGGCCTACATGTCTGTAAACAGCTCTGAAGACGGTAAGTGCTAACTATTATTACAAAGAAGTATAACTTGAGGAAACAGCTGCCACTTTCTGCCGGCAGATCTCTCAGGATCCTGACCCAGCCTGAGTCTATACTGTAATGGTGGCAGGTAGGCCTGCCCTCAACCACCAAGCACACCTAAAAACAACGGTAATGACACAGCAGCACGGGCTGTTCAAGCCCACCTGGAACCCAGGATAGGTACTCACACTGCTAGCCCGTGCCGGGGTCCACCCTGCTGGGGCTTCACTGCTATTTTTAACCCCGCTAGCTAGATTCAAGCCAGCAGAGGTATGCCTACCCGAGCTGCAACCACACCTCCAACTGACATGTCGACATACAACCCAGAAGGGCCAAATCCTGTTCTCTGTCCCCATTGCTGTAAATCCAGAACGACACCATCAACCCTCCCCCATTGCCGCTGTGAAGCTCAGAGGGGTTGCACTTTGCAGCGTCTCTAAGTCCCTGCAGAGGGAGCCTTCCATCCCCCTGGTAGAGTGCCCGTGCTGTGTCCTGAATGTGTACAAAAGTGATGTCCTTGGATCAGGCAATAAGGAACCGGGCGGGACAGGGGTGTGGGAAGAGCAGGATCATCTCTGAACACGGGGGATCAGCAGAGGTGCAGTAAAGGAGCACGAGATTTACTTCCTACAACCCTGCGCACAGTAACTTTCCTCTGCTTCGCCCAGCGTGGGGCCGAGGCACGTGTGGAAGGCGTGTGCACGCCTGGGACGCGGGTCAGCAGCAGAGAAGGAATGTACAGTATGGAGATCTTGGCACAGGTTCCCCCTCCAGCGGGTTAGAATGGCTAGAAGCAAACTGCTGACGCACATGCCCTGGTCTTCCCAGGGAGATTTCAGATAAAGGGCCCTATCGGGAGAAAGATCGCCTTTTAAATAAGCGTTAAATGCCTCTTATCTTATCTCAGCCTGGGGCCCTACCGTTAATTAGCCGGTTGATTTCCAAATGGGGGATATTAACAGGGCAAAGATGGAAAGATACTGGTGCACTTAGAGGCATCCAAAGGGCCCAGCTTGGAGGGCAGGGGAGCTGAAAATGAGGTCTTGAATAGCTGAATAGCAAAGGGGCTGCTTTCACTACCTGGCATTTCAGTTAGTTCTGTGAGAGAGAGCCCCACCTGGGTGGTTCTTGGGTAGTCCTCAGTGATCCATCCGGATAGCGGGCATTTCTCAGGGTGCCACTCTGTGTCAGCAGCATGGGCATTCCCTCTTTTCTCCTCACACATCCAGGCTCAAGTCCAAACTTACCCTTTTTCCTAGTGTCCCCTCTACCTTTAAGGTCAATAACAACAAATAGAAACTTCTCACCAGAGCTTGCGGATGAGTTTTGCTGTTTCTGCGACTGCTCCCTGAAGAAAAGAAAAGGAGTACTTGTGGCACCTTAGAGACTAACAAATTTATTTGAGCATAAGCTTTCGTGAGCTACAGCATCCAATGAAGTGAGCTGTAGCTCATGAAAGCTTATGCTCCAATAAATTTGTTAGTCTCTAAGGTGCCACAAGTACTCCTTTTCTTTTTTGCAAATACAGACTAACATGGCTGCTACTCTGAAACCTGCTCCCTGAAGGATCTCCTCTGTTCCTGACCCTAGTGCTTTTTCTGTCTCAGGGAGACATTCAAAAATCCCTTTTATATCCTGGGTTGAGGCTAATAGGATCCACCTGATCTAGCTTCCAGGATGAGTCAGCAGGACAGCTCTTTTTGTCCTCAGGGTCCTACAACCTGTCACAAGCATGCTAAGACCTGCACTCTATTCCAAGTGGTTTCTCGAAATGCCACCTGGGTAGCCCTCACTAAATGATGTGGATACTTCTTGGGTACTCCTGGGTGTAGCCCTCAGTTTCCTTCTTCAAAACTGCATTGGGTTCCCCTGAACGTGCAACAATGGGGCAGGATAACCCTAGATCAGCTCCTCTGCCACGTTATTCACGCTGGTAGAATGGACTTTTTTAAACGGGGATATTGGTATTTGGTCCAACTTCATTTGGTTATGTCCCTGCAGAACTCATCAGACCCTGCCTCCTTGGCGACAGGCCACACGTCAGCTATTGTTCCTTGAGTACTAAGTGCCTTCTGTGGAGAGGTGATGAAACATCTGCTCACCAGCAAAGGGTAGTGCGAGAAACATCCGGCTCATCATGCTTTGTGCCAGCTCACACGTAGCAGGCCTCGCAATTGCATGGAGATCCAGCTTTAGGGGGTCTGCAGCTGGCATCCTGTTCTTGGGTGACTCATGTAATGTCAATGTTAATGTTACAAGCTCCGTAATTTCAGCATCTCAGAAATCGCCTCAGGAGAAGGAGCCTTCTGCTGCCCTGCTGCGATGGAGGAGGGAGGGGGGTCAGGGAATCTTGTTCAAGAGCATTAATGCCACCCAACCCTGCTGGTGGATGTGATGCTCTCCAGTAGTTAGAAAGAAGACCTCTCCAGCACCTGCTGTCCAATCTGCAGCCTGGGGAGCTTGCGTGGGGGCATCCGTGCAGTACCACCAGGGTGTGGTGCAGACACCTCTCTGCCCTTCCAAGCTGTGCATGCTCACCAAGCAATACAACTGCATTTGTGGTGGTGGTGACCCCAGATGCACTGCACGATGGAGCATCTAGAGTTCGAAGCCGTTATGGAAGGACACTAATGAGTCCCTAGGGTCTTCGTCCAATTTCGCCATCTTCCCCAGGGACACAGGAATCCTGGCTTTGCATAGGCTGGTGCTTCTCCACCTTTTCCATCCTGGGACCCCAGGACCTGGCTCCCATCTAGCCAAGATCTAACTGGGACCCACCCTCCCTCCCCATTTAGTGATATAGAAAGGGAAAGCTGGTATCATGACCCCTTGACACCTGTTTGCAATCCCGCCTGGGGCCCATCCCTTAGACAGCTCCAATCTACTCATCCCCTGAGGCAGCTGGCTGGGTAGGTGAGTCTCACATCAGTGATCAGCCTGGCCTGGGAGGCATTATGGGAGGAAAGGGGGTTCTCAGTTTTGTGGTCTGGTAGAAAGGAGATACAGGAAGGCCTGGAGGATGCTGGGGATGTCTCTTAGGGGGCTGACCCTGATGGAGAGCCGCTCCTCTCGCAGCAGGTGGATGATGGGACTGCCAAGAGGCGCCATTCACTTCTGGGCTGCATCTCTACTGGAATCACATGACTCAGATTGTGCACGGAGGCGGGAAGGTGGATACCAATGCAATCCTGGAACCCTAATTTACTCCCTTCTTTTGTTCAGCTGCTGGTTTGCCTGCCGGGACCCCAACAAATTCCCAGCCCCCCATCTTTTCCCCTTTCACAGCCAGGCTTTGCATCTCAGCAGCACACAGAGTAAGGTGCCTACATGCAATAATGTGCCGAAGCCAGAAGGGGAACCTTTGCAAATGGGAGAGCTCAGACTTCTGCCCCGCCGGCACTACCGACCCTGCTCTGGTTTGGTTTCAGGGGGTGGGAGGAAGCATAGCATTTCCACTCCAGTTTGCTTTCTGGGTCACAAAGGGTTAACAGCATATGTACAAGCTGCAGAAGGAACCAGGGGGGTTGCTCAGTAGATGGAATGGAGCTGGCAAAGGGACCAGAAAGGTTGGCTATAATTTTCCCCTCTTTTTTTTTTTTTTTAAACATTTTTCTGTTTCGCCGGGCGAGGACAGACGCTTTCTCACTGCACTTACTCCCGGCTGGAGCCAAAGAGCTGGAGGAAGAAGGAGAAGATGTAGACGATGTCCAGGTAGATATTGAGGGCTCCGAAGATGTATTCCTCTGGGCTCAGTGAGTACCGGCGGTTCCCCATCAGCAGCTGCGTGTCGAATGCCAGGAACTGAGGGGAGAGAGGGGGAAAACAGACCCGCAAAGACATCGCATGCTTGCCATAGGAGAGCCCAATCAACAGTTACGAGAATTGCTTAATTATACCCACTATTAAAATGCAGCTGGTTCTTGGGTGGAACTCAGCTGCTGTTTACCATCCCATGACAACACTTCAAAACTTTATCATGGAGAGGCAGCATGGCCCAGTGGGCAAAGCAGTGGATGGGAACTCAGGAAACTTGAGTTCAAGTCCTTACTCTCCCACTGGTCTGCTGGGTGACTTGTGTAGGGGGATGGATAGATATTGCTACACTCCAAAAGGAGATTTGGCCAGGCTACCAGCCCATTATCCTGCAGTGCATTGGATTATTCCCAAGGTGGTCGAAGATGCAGGAGGAATTATGCGCTGTTTTGTTAAGGATGCAGCTCCCAGTATGGCTCATGGAAGCAGGTCACAACAGTGACCCAAACTGGCTTCACTCCAGCCCTGCCCATAGCGCTGGGCAATTCAATTCCAGCTGAGGATAAGGAGGGAGGGTTCTCTCTGGGTGGGAGTTGAGAACCCAATCTTAATTTCCAGGCTAAACAGCAGCCAGTCACTAGTCAGCTAAAGCTCTTTGCCTGAGTGCCACCCTGGCACGCACCCAGCTTGCTAGAGTCTGGTAGCAGCAGCAGATAAGGTGACATGCAGATGAAGGGGACTGGAGTGACTGAAAGCATCAGGGTCACTGTGTTCCAGGGGGACAAGGGTGAGGGGGGCCTAGAACCAGGGACCCTGCAGGCTCACGACTGAAACTCATGACCTCCTAAGCTTTGCAATCCTTAAGCAACTGTTTCTATGAGCCTGTCCTGAGTTTCAGGTTATTACTAAACTTTTGCCTGATTCCGCTCCACCTCTGCCACGGACTTCTCTGATAACCCCAGGGCAGCTCACATGCCATCGGGCCAGTGCCTTTGCCTTTGCACCCAGTAGGGCTGCCCTCTCTCACCACAGTGACACGGCCCCGAGCCACATCACGTACAGCCGAGGGCTCTGTCTTGTCCAGTTTGCAGGTTCCAACCCACGGAGCTTTGGCCATGTCCCCTGGCGTGACAACTCCACAGCAGGACAGGTCTCATGGTCAAGCAACTTATGCTGAAGTTACCTCCTTTCTGAATTTCATTCCATTCCTCCCAGTTATACCCCACCCCCAGCGATTCCTTGGTGCTAACTACCTTCAGGGACTTCCATCGTCTCACCCCCGCAGCCCTGTCTTGGTCGCTGCTTGGCCAAGGAGCCTGATTCTTCCTTGCGAGTCCCTTCCCCCAGCCCCAGGATTGTTTCTGTTGTTCTTCTCTGCATTTCCTTCCACTTGAGCAATACCCGTGTGGTAACGTGCTGTCCCAAACCCAGCACAACATTCCAGGTGCAGTCACGCTACAGCTATAAAGAATTATACCCTTCCCCTCCCTGCACGGTGACTTTGCCAAACGGCACAGAGAGGGGACCCGGTCTAGGAGGTGGGAAATCGGGGACCTGAATGGCTCTGCTGCTAACCTGTGTGACCTTGGGCTTGTCTCTGAGCCTCCAATTCCCCCTACCACCTTACGTCTGTCTCGTCTATCAACTTTCACCGCATCCCTGCGCCTTTACTGGTTGCACTATGCTCTTTGGGGCAGCGTGTGTGAAGATGCAATGCCAAGCGCAATGGGGTCTGGGTCTCCTAAGGACTTCTGTGACAGAAATAATAACTGACCCTAGAGGCCCGGTCCATCGGCTTCAGCAGCTGAGGATCTGATTGTATAAGTTTACGAGCCAGTTATATTCCATTTAACCCTGGGCACATTTTACAGGGCGATCGTAAAACATCTGAGTTCTTCATAACTGACTTTATTAGCTATTAAAAAAATTTCTCAACTGCTATTGTATTTTCCCGCAGGCCCAGATGGCACGGCCTCGCCCCAAGGCAGCTGTCCTCCTGACCCCCCCTTTTGGGGTGGCACCTTCGGCGGGTGCTTCCTGCTTTCCGAACAGCAAACGTGACTCTGCTAATGTACGCTTTGGAGAAACACTTGCTCGATAAGCTGCCTGGAAGCTCCCTCGTCTACGGGTCCAGCGTTTGTTTTTGGTGTAATAAAGCAAGTATTTTTGACCCAAAAGGGTAGGGGCCTCGGGAGTGGGGGCAGGGAGTTCTGCATGGGACCCACAGCTCTGGCACCACCCCCACCTCCCTGGGCTGCAATAGGGCACCCCTCTCCGTCTGCTATCTCAGTCCTAAATTCTACACATGGCTCTGCCAAGTGATGTCCATCCTGCCCCCATGTCACACCCTGCTACTCTAGTCTCGGGCTGCCCGCACCTACAGCTCTGCTAGTGTCCCTTGTCAAGGGCCCCACCTTAGGGCAGGATGCAGGATTGTAGGGGGCCCTTCCCTCCAGCGCCCCCTTGTGACTGGGCTTCCTTGGCCCCAGAGTGGCCCGTCTCGGTCTGGGTCCCCCTCCAGCCAGGACATTTAGAAGTTCGATCCCCTTTCAAGGTAACGAAGGTCCAGCTGTAGCTCCCACTCCCAATCAATATCCAAACCAATCATTCTCCTGCCCCTGTTGGGCAACACTGAAGGTCTCTGCTTCTTGGAACTCTGCAGAGTTCCTCCCAGCCTGCTCCGTCACCAGCAAGTTTCCCCCTCGCTGCCTCCCTGCCCCAGTCCTGACCGCTTCACCCCCAGAGATACACACCGCTTTGCCAAGGCCCCTCCATCCTGAGCTACTCTCCCGGCTCTGCTGATGAACCTCAGTCCCTTTGCTATTCCATACCATGACTGGCCTTAAATCAGGGCCACCAGCCAGGCCAGACGCTGCCCTGATGTGGTGGTAAAGACACAGGCACGCTAGGGACCAGGCCCAGATGATCCCATGGATTGTTATTTGTCATCCACATTTGGACATGAAAGTCTTCTGAAGGGAAAGTCCGAAACACATCCCCGCTGCGCTGCAGTACAAAGCCCACCACCACCACCTCCTTCAGTACAAACACCCCACCTCCTTCCCCAGGCCCGTCTTGCCTTGCAAGGGACGGGCGACTTGCTACCTGATTGATTGATTTATTTGGCCAAGTTCAAGCTCCCATTCCTTGGGATTCAGCGCCACTTACCATCGTAAAGACAATTGCACCCAGCACAGCATATATAGCATGGAGCCACGGCACCTAAAGGAAAGATACAAATACACCAGTCAGCTTTAGGGAGAAACCCGACCAGCAAGAAGGGAGGGCTTGACTCACAACATGGAGGACACAGTTTTGGGAAAGAAGCATAGGCACAGAGACTGGCCCACAGTATCCCAGCAAGGCTGTGGCAGAGATGGGAGCAGAACCCAGGTCTCCTAAACCAGCACGTGAACCACTAGACCACACTGAGCACAGAGCCAGTGACATAAGGATCACAATGACCCATTAGAAGTGGCATGATCTCACACACACCTAGGCCTTACAGTTAGAAAAAGGACCACATGGATCAGGATTTTGGGTGCCCAACTTGAGTCACCCAGAGCTTACTTTCAGAGGCAGGACCTTCCCCTCCCACCCCTCAGGCCTGGTCGGAGCTCGCTCTTCCCTCATCCATCCCTCCCACACACACTGCCCCAGCAGGAGCTCACTCTCCCCATTTGCCTCCTACCCCCAGGGCCGGAGGAGTTCTGTGCCCCTGACGATTATTGGGGGTGCCTCTGCTTGCCCCCACATTGTGCCCCCACAATGCCTCAGGCTGCCATTGATTTCAGCTGGCATGGCGAACGCTCTGCCATCCATGGCATCTCACACTGAGACATCCCACATCAGATGCCCCTTTTGAAATCACTGGCCTTCGTAGCTCCATGTCCTCAAGTCATGAGCTAAAGAACGTGGCCTCCAAGAAAGAACAGGTTCCATTCAGAGGCCAGTGCTGACAGTTGCTTAAAGCAGCTGCGATCGAAGATGAACGCAGCCGTCTCCAGCCTAGAGGAACGTGCCCAGCTGCTTGGGGAACCCTGGGTCAGCCGCTAGAGCCCAGTCGGATACAGGTAAACAACTGCAGCCCCCAAAGTGATTAATGGAGGCTGCCAGACTCTGGACAACATCTTCCTTTGTCAACATTTCCCAGTGTCCGTTGAGCGCTCAGCGCCGAAGAATTGCAAAATAAAAGCTCCTGGATGGAGAACAAGACGCCAAAGGCTGGGATGCCAGCACCCCCTCCCCCACATTGCAATCAATCACCGTTATTTGCCACCCTTAGCAGGATGTCGGTCGGGAACAACCAACACCTTTGCTGCTGGTGAACAGCGTCGAGTGCCAGAAGCATCCACTGGAGCGGAAAGAGACAGAAAACATGGCGGCAAAGGGGTGATGGCGGGAGGGTGGCGAGGTAGGTGAGCGTGACAATAATCCACACATGTGGCCCTCGGATATTGCTGGTTTTATTCAAACACACTGATCAGTAGCCAGTGCTTTAGTGGCTAGAACAGGGGCCTAAGTATCAGGATTCCTGAGTTCTATTCCCTGCCCAGGGAAGGGAATACAGGGCAAGGGTCAGAGTCACTGACTGGGCCTCTGGACTCCTGGGTTCTGTTCCCAGAATGGGAAGAAGAGTGTGGTGCCATGGTTAGACCAGCGGACTGGCCATCAGGACTCCAGGCTTTCATTCCCAGCTTTGAGAAGGGAAGGTGATTAAAGCATGTAACTGGGCACAAGGAAATGTGGGTTCTACACCCAGTTTTGAGGGGGCAGCATGGTGCAGTGGTTAAAGCAGCTAACAGGAAACCCACTCCTGGGTTCTAAGCCAAGCTTTAAGAGTGGGGTGTGCTGGACTGGTTAGAGCGGCTGATTTATGAGCCAGGGCTCCTGCCTTCACGTCCCAGCTCGGGCAGGGGAATGTGGTGCAGTCATTAGAGCAGAAGAATGGGAATCAGGACCCCCTGGTACCTTTTGCTTCGGTGACACCAGGACAAAGGTCATCATTTTCAGCCAACCCAATCTCCCAGGAAGGAACAAATCCTTTAATTCAGTTGGAGCAGATCTCGTTATCGGTTACTCCAGTGTCAACCTAGGCTCAGTGCCACTCCCAGGCAAGGCACAAAGGGCAGAGGTTTGGGCCGAATGAGGAGGGGTTGTCTGGCATTAATCCAAAAGGGACTGTAAACACATGAGCTGGGTTTCCAAACATGTCCACACTGCAGTCACAAGAGTGATTACAACATACGCAGACGAACCCGAACGAACCTGAATCCAGCTAGCTCAGGGACCAGTGGAGCCACGGCTGCATGGGGTTCTGTGCAATCTGGGCCCATGTGTACGTACTCAGCTCATCCACACTGAAGTCTGTGCTGCTACAGCTTCACTGCAACTGGTTCGTGCACTAGCTAGATTAAAGTTAGCTCAGGTATGTCTATATATGCTGCAATCACACCTCCAACTGCAGTGTAGGCATACCCTAAGGGAGTTAGGCACTGAAATCCCATTGATATTCAAGGGATTTGGGTGCCTAACTCTTTTAGGGTACTTTGAAAATCCCAGTCTTGATGCCCTCCAATGTGGTGTTAGTTTTCGAGGTGGACCTGAACCACAACCCCAGCTCTCTACTCACCACTTCTCAACATTGGACAGTCTGAAATGCGGCACTGGGGCCATTTCTAGTAAGTCCCCCATGTCCATCTTTGACGGCTGAAATCCACCCATAAGGGAATGGAGCTTTATATAGTTTAGAGGATTTAGGGGTGTGGGGGGGAGACCTGAACCTCCAGGTATTCCGGGCTGCTACTCCCAAAAATCCCTAGGACATAATCTGGTTCAGTGCATAGGAAGAAAAATTAGCTAGATAGATGTGTATGGGACTAGATGAGAAAACTAGATGTATAATGATAAGCTAGCTCTTCTCAAACTGTAGATCTCAAAGCACTTTACAAAGGAGGGCCAGATCATTAGCCCCATTTTACAGATGGGGAAATAGAGGCACAGAGCAGGGAAGTGACTTGCCCAAGATCACCTAGCAGGAGGAATAGAACCCAGGTCTCTTGAGACCCAGTCTAGTATCACACTGCTGCCCCCAGATGGGGCTAGATACAGTGAATCACATTTGCCCACAACACCTGGCTTGCCTGTCACCTCCTTCAGTTCCCAGCTTGTATTCAATGAGCTACGGGCAATTTCTTGAGCTTATCTGTGCTAGCACTTTAGCTTTTTCTGAATACAATCACTAAGCTGATATTCAGCTCCAGATTTAAAAGGTTTAGCTGTTTATTCAACTCTGCAGTAGCAAAGCAGGGGTGGGGAGGGGATTTTTTTTCCCCAAAGCAGTTCAAGTCGCTGCTACTCAGTGACACTGGTGTAAATCCAGAGTCACTCCATGGAGTTCAGGGGGAGTTACTCAGATCCTGTGGGGAGGAGAAAGGGGCGCTGCAGGACTGGATATCGGGGAGTTATTCATTATTTTCATTACTGTTATATGCATTTAAGTCACAGACCAGGACCCCACGGGGCTAGGCACTGGACAACCGCAGAACAATAAAATAGGCCCTGCCCCACAGAGCTTCCAATCTTACACCAGTCGGTTTGAACCAATCAGCAACACCAACGGACAGTGGCTTGGAGCAATTCTTTCCCCGGCCCTTTTCTGAGTGGGGAGCTGGAATGTTTCATTCCCTGATAGGACACCCCGGGCGACTCCCCAGTCTTCCTTGCCTTTGCCTTCGCCCGCACTTGGCAGCTGTTTCTGACGCATGGGAGGTTTGGCGGCTCAGCTGTTTGCAGTTCCTGGTGGCCCGATTATTAACACGATTGATTGTGACGGCGCCCCCAATCTCCAAGCCTTTGTGTCTGCTTCCGCCCACCCCCTCCCAGCAGGAGCTCTCGTTCAGCAATGTATCCTCAGTGGAAACTCTACAGCGACTGGAAAATGCTGATAAAGGGGCAAATTACTGTGGGTTCCGGCTCACTCAGAGTCTTCATTTATCACCCTGAGCCGTCACTTCGTTTGTCGAGCCTCGCTGTGCCCAGATGCCCCACACTTCTCACCTACTTATGGGCATCTATGGGGATGTATCCACTTACGGGTAGCTATAGGTAGCAATAGTGACATACACACCCATAGGTGCCGACTTACTAAGATCTCAGGGTTGTTCCGCCTCTACCCCTTCCTCCAAGCCCCCACCTCGCCCCCCCTCCTCCCACCCCCACTCTGCCCCAGGCCCAACCCCCACTCCACCCCTTCCTCCAAGCCCCCATCTTGCCCAACCTCTTCCCGCCCCCTCCCCCGCCTCTTCCTGCCCACGCTCCTCCCCTTCCCCCCAGCGCCTCCTGCAGGTCGCGGAACAGCTGATCACGGCAGGCGGGCGGCACTGGAAGGGAGGGGGAGGAGCTGTTCGGTAGGACCGCCAGTGGGCAGGAGGAGCAGGGCGGGAGGGGGAGGCGCTGACCCATGGGGCTGCCAGTGGGTGCTGAGCACCCAGAATCTTTTTCTCCAGCCCCGGAGCGCGCACGGAGTCAGCGCCTATGTACACACTGATGGGTAGCTAGAGGGACACACCCACTTACGGGCCGCTAGAGGGAAATATTTCGCTGCTCAGATCACATACGTACCCCTGGAGTCACTCTGATCGGGGTTACGTTGGTGTCAATCCAGTGTGACGCCGTTGGGTAGACACAGCTGTAACTGAGATCAGAACCTGTTGACTCCAGCAGGAGATGCATCCAAATTACTCCAAGGGATGAGCTTAGCCCGGTGTTTGGAGAAGGAAGCAGCCAAAGTTGGGGAGGGAGGTCCTTCCCCACCTTTAACCTCCACGCCCAAATAAGAGAGGTTGTCTTTCCTAACTAGGAATCAGGCTGCATCGTGGTTTGCACCACGGGCCATCCTCATCTGACGCTGAGCAGCAAGCACATCCTCCCTGCAGAGGAGGCACCATGGGAGCGGCCTGGGGTCCGCAGAGAGAAGAGGTCACTTACGTATTGGAAGGGGAGGAGAATGGCCAGGATGATCCCACTGAAGAGCAGCACCATGAGCATGACGAAGAGGACACCTTGGCAGGAGGTGAAGTCAAACTGTGGAGGTAAAAAGGGGCTGTCGGTTTGATTGGCTCGGGGCAAGGTGCAGGCTGATAGGGCAGGACTCAGCAATGAGGTGCTGGCTCCTTCATGCCCCCTGCCCAGCCACTCATCCAGCATCACACACATCACCCTGTCAGTCATTAACCCACCTATATCCCAAACCCCATACCCAGCACCCATCGACCCCACCTACACCCCAAACCTGGCACCCATCATACCCTGTTTATACCCTAAACCCCTTATCCAGCACCCTTTGACCTCACCTAGACCCTTAACCCCATGCCCAGCACCCATCACGCCCCGCCCAGACCCCAAACTCCATACCCAGCACCCATCAGACCCTGTCTCGACCCCAACCCCCTTACCCAGCACCCATCAGACCCCACCTATACACAGCACCCTTCATACCCATACCTATACTCCAAACCCTCTCCTATAGCCCAGCACTCATCCTACCCCAAATCCTGTACCCTTAACCTTATAGCCCAGGACTCAATATACCCCACCTACACCCCAAATCCTGTAGCCTAGCACCCATCACACTCTGGACCTTATAGCTCCAAATCCTATAATTATTATACAGTTTATTCCCCACCTATATCCAATCCTTATGCACCTCAGCATTGTCATTCCACTGCACCCAAAATCCAAGACCCCCCAGGACCCATACTACAACCCCCATCCCTGTCAGACATTCCCTCCTGTACACCCCCATGGCCTTTAGCCGCTTTCCCAGATCCATACTTCCTGGCCAAATCATTTGCTGTATGAATGTCAGCTCCTCTTTCCCTACCGAGATCTCCCTCCCCGCTCTGAGATACATTCCCTGCCCAACAGGCTGGGATAGTCTCACCTTGGTCTGGAAGCTGAAGATGGTGACGGAAAGACACACCAAGGCTGTGATCCCTAGGCACAAGAGAACTGACGTGGTGTTGTAATAGCTGCAAAAGGAACACGGAAACCCCATTTCTAATTAGATCCCACAAATGGATGGAAGGAGAGAGCTAATTAGGAGCTCTGGGGGCTTAGCAGAGGTGTGCAGATAAAGCAAGGGTGCTAGGGTCAGGCAAACAAGCACCAGGGTTGAGATTACCCTGCACTTCCCATAAACAGTGGCTGGGTCATTACACATATTGAATCTATTTCCCCATGTTAAGTATCCTCACACCTTCTTGTCAACTATCTAAATGGGCCATCTTGATTCTCACTACAAAATTTTTTTTTGTCCTGCTGAAAATAGCTCAACTTAATTAATTAGCCTCTTACAGTTGGTATGGCTACTTCCACCTTTTCATGTTGTCTCTATGTGTACATATATATCTTCTTACTATATGTTCCATTCTATGCATCCGATGAAGTGGGCGGTAGCCCACAAAAGTTTATGCTCAAATAAATTTGTTAGTCTCTAAGGTGCCACAAGTCCTCCTTTTCTTTTTGCATAAACAGTGGGGGTTCCTGGCTAGATAGGTATGGAAAAGCCTGAGAAATGACTGATGTGTGGATTCTCCTTCTGCTATAGATAGAAGAAGACTGGCCAGCCTTGAGCCTGCAATTTGCTTCCCTCTATCCCTCTTTGTTCCAGCAGGAGCCTGGATCTGTTAATAGTCCTTCTGTGCTTTGCACTAAGAGAGGCGGGACTGTCCCAGAGACACTGCTTCTGCTCCCTACACAGCAGCTGGGAAAGGATGGGAATGGCAGAGCCCTGAGCCACCCCACAGCCAGCATTCCCACCCCACTCCTGACAGCACCTCCTGCTTGGAAATGCCGCAACAGGAATGGCAGTGGACTCCCCAAAAGCCAATGCCCCTGCAACAACGCATGGTGACGGTCGGGCTCTCTCTGGGGCTGGAGTTGATCTGAGCTTCCCCACAGCCAGCTGTTGGCAAAACACATGGAGTTCACACCGGCTGCCACCAGAAGTTGCAGCTGGTGTCAAAGGAAGGGTCAGGTTTTGCTTGGCTATGTTAGCAGTTCAGAAAGGAGCAAAGGGCCGGTGTCGCTCAGATCATTCTAACGTGGGAAGCCAAGGCAGGGGGCTTCAGAGAAGAGCTGGGACGTGGAGTCGAACTAAGGAAAAGAAATCTGATGCCCAACGGATTGACCTACCTGGAGAGCATTCCAGTGAGATAGGACATGGAGAGAGTCTAGGGATGGGGCGGGAGAAAGAGAAACCATTAGTACTGGGAGATGCACTTAGTTACTCCATGAATAATTACTCAGAGATGTCCCATAATTGTCCTTCATGGAGGCAAGGGGGTGAAGGCAGAATGGTGGTCTTGCAGAAGGCTTTCCAATTCCCTTGGCCACTAAGGCTGTAGGCTTTATCCAGGCCTATCCCAGTGGTGAGGCTACATGTAGGTGGGCTGGGTGCCTGGTTTTCAACTGGAAAGTTAGGTTGAAAAGGGGACCTGATAGTGTCCGGTCAGATCTATTGACCAGACACCCACAGTCCAGTTACTGCACATGGGAGAGGTGGAGAGACACCCGGTCATCACCCGCTTCAGCCCCTATTCATCCAGGGCTGCCTCCTGCCTTCATTGGGTGGCTGCAGCCCCCAGCCCCGACTCGGCAGGCAAGTCCATCCTGACCCGGAAAGGGGTGGGTCGGAAGGGAAAAGCAGCGAGTGACTGGGGGAAGGGAGAAGAGGAGTGGACGAGGGTGAGGCCTCAAGGGAAGAGCTGGGGCAAGGACAGGGCTTTGGGGGGAAGAGGTGGGGCAGGGGTGGGGCCTCAGGAGGAAAAGGCGGGGCAAGGCAGGTTCCGGCACTCCTGCTGGAGTGTCCAGTTTTTAAATATGATCGTGTTGGCAACCCTAGTTATGTGGACCACTTAGGAGTCACGGAGGGGCAGCAGAAGCTATTCTGACCCAGAGACTGGAGCTGTCAGCTGCGATGGGGTGGTGCTGCAATCCCACAGGCTGGGAACCAAGATGAAACTGGCGTTCCTGAATCTGGCCCCATTTTGCTCCCTATCCGCCCCCTCAGCTACTGCGGTGCTGCAAGCTGCGTTCGCTTACTATGGACAGATGCTCGGCTCCGTCCAGAGACAGGCACCCATTTATTGCAGACGTGTTTCAGTTCCTTCAGTCGTGGCACCCAGCGTGATCAAGAAGGCAGCGAACCCTCTTTAACAGGTGCCCCAATGGAGACTGTTTCTGGATGATGGATGCTAACCTTCTAAGGGTAAAGCCCACAAGCGGGGTTTAAGAGGGCACATCCCAATGCATAGGGCTAAGAATGATGCTTCCATAGTTCCACATGACTGCATGGGACCCAGATACCCCTCTGCCCCACTGGGCCTGCCTCCTCCTAAATGGTTTTTTTTTTTCAGACCCCCCCCTTCATCTCAATTTATCTAGTTCTACCAGCAGGGATTGAGTTTAAGGTAGCAATCACTGGGCCAATCTCTACGGCCTGTGTGAACGAGATGATCCTAATGGTCCCTTCTGGACACCTTAATCTCTGTGAAATTGACGACACTCCAAAAGGGCAGGGCAGTCACTGTGCAGGTACATTACTTACAAAGATACTCAAGAGGATCAGGTTCCATGGAAAGTACCTCCTGCAAGTGAGGTGAAAAGAGCCAGTCAGCAACACTATCCAAAGAGCAGAGTGGTTTAAAGGCATTGCATAAGGTGTTGCATAATGTGAATTTCATAATTAATTATATGTGCAGCACATGCCGTTAAGGCAAGCAACATTAATTCTCCTGGGTAACTATAACGCTGTGCCCAGGGGACTTCTACATTGCAACACAAATGGATCCGCTATATTACAGTGAAGCAACCAGGAATCTCCAGCTCTGGGACAAGATGGCAGTGTTTTCACCGTATAATAATAAACGGCATCTATGGCGGTGCATCACCGAGATACAACAGCATCACCTCTGCTATTACAGTTACAATCCAACTTAGACTTTTCCTACCCAGTTGCAGCTCTGGGATGCAGCAACTGGCAACTGCTCCGTGCATCAGCACACAACCACGCCATGCACCAACACACGACCGCTCCGTGCATCAGCACACAACTGCATCATGTCTGCTGCCTAGGAGCACATGGCCCCCATGAATCTCTGGCAAGGAGACATAACTGCATTACCTCTGCTATAACGCAGCACTCAGACATGACTGCAACCCCTCTGCTACAGACAATGCAGAATCTGGGCTGCGTCTGCTCCGAGATACAACTTTGGTATGTACAGTTTGTGCTGCAGCCCATGAGTCAGGAACATACGGGATTTGAGCCATGATAGGAAAGCACCAGTACGTCAGTTCATTGGGTTGTTTAAAGCAGAAGGAAGTATTTTACCTGGGTCCGGAGCAGCAAGCCAGGATCAAGTATGTCACAAAGAACACTGCACTGTGAGAAAGAAGAGAGACACAAAGGATGGGTGACGGAGGAAGAACCTGGTGCTGAACGCGGTTGACATGGGAGAGGGAGCACTCTCGGGCTTGATTGTTCCTGCTGTGTTTTGCTACTGACACACCAGGGTGCTATACAGCCGAACTCCCTTAGAACACCCTGGGAAATGGCTTTACCATCCAGATCGGAGAAAGGAGGAGGTTTAAGACCTATTCTTAGGGTACATCTACACTGCAGAAAGAGCACCACGGCAGCACGTCTCAGAACCCAGGTCAGCTGACTCGACCTGTGCTACGGGGCTCAACAGAGCAGTGTGAACATTCCTGCTTGGGCTGGAGCCTGGGCTCTGAAACCCGGCAAGAGGGGTGGTTCTCAGAGTCCAGGCTCCAGCCTGAGCCTGAATGTCTATATTGCTATTTTAGTCCCGGAGAACGAGCCTGACTCAGTTGACTTGGGCTCCAAGACTCACCACTGGCGTGGGTTTTTTTTGCAGTGTAGATGTACCCTACGGTATTTGTATGGCATCCATTGCCCTAGTGTCCAAGTGCAACACTCCTCTGAGGCAGGACAGTGCTATAAACCCCCATTTCACAGAAGGGGAACTGGGACTCAGAGGGAGGAAGGCCCAGATCCTCAGAGGTATATTTGGGCTCCTAGAGTTAGGCACTTAAATACCTTTGAGGATCTAGGCCTATCTGACGTGCTCAAGGTCACACAGGAAGTCTGTAGCAGGGCAAGAACTCAGCCCCAAGTCTCCTGAATCCCAAGTTAGTGCCCCAACCACCAGACTCTCCTGCCTTTACAATAATACATAAGTAAGTAATAATAATAATAATTAATAATAAATTCAACAGGAAAAAGAATCTGAGAGGAGAATACCCCACACAGCCCAAAACCTATTCATAGAATCATAGAATATCAGGGTTGGAAGGGACCTCAGGAGATCATCTAGTCCAACCTCCTGCTCAAAGCAGGATCAATCCCCAACTAAATAAACTGATCCACAAACCAAGCAGCCAAATTGCCATAGAGTTGACCATCTCCAGATTTGATCACCTCCAGAGAGTTGACCATCTCCAGATTTGATCACCTCCAGAGAGTTGACCATCTCCAGATTTGATCACCTCCAGAGAGTTGACCATCTCCAGAATTGACCATCTCCAGAGAGTTGACCCTCTCCCAGCAATAAAAGGATCCTCCATCCCTCCCCAGAGCATCACATGGCCCTGTGTTTTTCCACAGGGTCGACAGCTATCCTGTAACAATAAACCAATAACCCCTAGTGCCTGAGGCAACCCACTGGTAGGTGAAAAGGCAGGTTCCAAAGGCATTGATGGTAATCAGAAAACTGGCTGCTCATGTGTCTAATGAATAAGGAACGTGAATGGGGAGGCAAACCTCAAAGTCTTTGATAAATGCGCCATTGATAGATCTGAAGTGCTGGGGACTGGAATAATCATGGAAGAGTGGAAGGAGGCTTCCCACAGACAGAGGGGGAGAGAGAGGGCCTGATTCTCATTACCCTCAGGCCTCATTCTGCCTCTCTGGCAGTATAAAGGGACCTTTAAGTGGGTGGACTTTACAATCACACCACCGTAAGGCACCTTTCCACCACCAGAGCAGTTTAACTGGCTCTTAGTTTATATGGGAATCAGGCCCAGAGGGAATAAATAAAGCAACAGGATCAATAGAATGGATAGCGGAGAGACATGATGTGTGGGTGAATGGAAGGAAGGAAGAAAAGAAAGAATAGATAAGTAGAGTGGATGGATGGAAAGGAAAGGAAAGGAAAGGAAAGGAAAGGAAAGGAAAGGAAAGGAAAGGAAAGGCAGAAGTCCCATGATCCAGGATCCTTTCCCCAAAGTAGTGGTTGCAAAAGAACACTGACTGGCGTCAGACACTTTCCCTGAATTGCGAGGGAAGAATATGGACAAATGAGGAAGCCAGGAGATGGAAAGGCAGCTGGAGAGATATCTGGGGAACCTGCCTTGATAACAAGTGTGGGTCTAATTAGAAGCTCAGATCTGGAACATGATCTGAATCCACACTTCTCAAAAGGGGCTCTCCCAGATCTACCAAACCTTGCTCCCAGTGCTAAGGAGAACATGTTATCCTTTAAGGGCATGAACACTGCATCATCACCAGCTTCCTCCTTCTGCTGCTATTTTGGGTCTTTCTCCAACTTTCTCTAAGCTAGTTTCTCATCTCTGGGTTTTGGGTGTGAACTAACAAGAAACAGGTTCAGCGTGGCCTGTTAATGGCCATTTGCATCTCACACTCCACCTGCTTAATTAGCTGCCAGAATGCAGACACTACCTTGCAGAGGACACAGGAAATTTGCATGGGCAAATATTTTTAACACCTAAGGGCTCAGCTAAAAAGATACATTCTCCATGATTATTCAGGCCGGATGACTGTTCAGCATGCCCCATGGGTGGGATCTGAGCTCGAATCCAGTGCACTCCAATCCAGACTCATACGTACTTTTCAGTTCCTCCTTTATACTTGTTGCATTCTTTAATGACTGACAGACAAAAAGACCTCAGCTGGTGTAAATCTGTGCATCTTTGACTTCCATTTACACCAGCTGAGGATCTGGCCCCAATATGCCAACAGGCAAAGCACATGTAAGCAGCCAGGGATGTGATTTTGCAGCTCATGTAGACATACCCACACTAGCTTGACCTAACTGGCTCACTAAAAATAACAGTGAGGACATGGGATGGGGGGACAGTAGGGGAGGGGCCGGGGACAAGCCTCCCCATCCAGGAGCTAAAGACCAGGCAGGACGGTCCCACGGGCCAGATGTGGCCCGCGGGCCATAGTTTGCCCACCTCTGATCTAGTCTGACCTCCTGTTTGTGAAGGCACTGTGGAATTTTGCCACCTGGTCTTTCTCATCAATTTAAAAAGTGATAGATTATGAGTAAACTTTTCTATAGTGCCTAAGTGACTTAGGACCTCAAGTCAATGAGAGTCAGGCTTCTAAGCCACTTGGGCGCTTTTGAACATTTCACTCTGCAGCTTGGAAAATCCTCTCAGCTCTGGCTTCGACTGAATTCAACAACACCGGTGATATTTTGAAACTGGCTGCCTGGTGGGACCTAACAATATTTTGTTTAAAGTGCCCTGCAGTACATTTGATAGCGTGAAGTGTTTTGTTTGCACTCATCTCAGCACTGCAGCAAACACTCCAGCTAAGGTTACACTTAGGTTTCCTGTGTACACTTCTTGTTTTTCACAAGCTCATGTTTGTTCTCGTCTCAAAGGTGAATTTCCTCTCCTGCACGTGGGGTAGGTGTTCAGATGCAGCAGCGGGCTCTAAAAGTGCCTCCAAATAAACTCAGCCGTACGCAATCTGCTCTACCATTTCTGAATGGGAAAAGGCATTAGATACTTACTAGGAAGCCCAGTACCAGGCTGGGTTAGACTGGACATAACCTTTGACTTGCTCACTGCAGGAGAAAGAGACAGAAAAGTGTGGGGGGGTCATTCACGGGACACGGAACAGCAATTACTTCACAGTCAAGTCGCTGAACTTTTTCAAGTGATGGTGATCTATTATTAATCCTAAATGTAATTTGATCTATGCGCACCCAAAACACTAAGTTATCCGAGCTACAGGGAGCCTGATACCTGCTTACTTGAGTATAGATAAGCTACTCCCCAAGGGAAAGATACCCACATATCTGGGACTGACTTGATAATGCTCAAGAGAATAATATCCAGGTATCAGAGTGACAGATAACGCTTAATGAAACGATACACGGGTACCAATGCCAGTTAATACCCAAGGGAAAGCTACCCAGGTATCTGAGTGACAGACAGCACTCAAGGGAAAGTTATCCAGGTAACCAAATAACTGATAATGACCAAGTGAAAGCTACTCAAGGACCTGAGTGACCGATACCCAAGGAAAACATACCCATGTGCACAAGTAAGACGTCAGAGCTGAGGATTGTTGCTAACTCAGAAACCTACCAGAAGGTGAAGAGAGCCACAATGCTGACTGTGACAGACAGCTGGAGCATAAGAATGGCATAGACCTGAAACGAGAAACCACAGCATCTTGTCAGTGCGGGTCACAGTCACGCCTGGCTAGAGGCAGACTCTGCCCCCATGCTCCCCTATGGAAGGAGGCTGGATCCTCCGCTGATGGAAATCCTCGGTCGGCTCCTCAGGTGACGTACGTGGCTCCATTGACATCAACTGGGCTGTGTGATTTACACCAACTGGCAATCTGGCCCATTGCTTTCAGTGGAGCGACACCAATTTACACCAGCTTGGGATCTGGCCCTGTTGACTTCACTGGAGCTACACAGATTTACCCCAGTTGGGGGTCAGGTCCATTGACTTCAATGGAGATATGCTGATTTACACCATCTGGCCCAGGAATCATTTTGCTGCCCTAATACTCCTTAAGAACATGTGTTCCAAACGCATGATGGAGACGGCCCTGCGGTATCACCAGGATCCAATACGACACCGTTAATTAACCATTCGGGGCTCACCCTCCACAGTGGGCAGAGGTGGGCCTAAGCCAGGCAGTTCAGATGCAGATCTGAACGTGTCCCGATTGACGTTAGCATTAAGGCCCTGCAGCGCGGCGCTCGCTGGGTCTCTCCAGCCTGAGCCATCCAAGCCCTGCACCAGGCTAGCGCATCATTGCGCTGGCTGGGACCGTGCAGCTGTTTCTTACTTCATTCTCCCCCGCTGCCTCCCCGCCTCCTCTTGGGGCCCATTAGCTTCGGCCCGGGTTTGGCGCATCCCTACATAAGCTTGGGAGGCTGTCCCAGGTGGTACCTTTCTGACGAACACTCTGCGCACATTTTTGTCATCCCAGTTGAAGGTCGTGAGTAGCTCCGTGTCCCCTGGGTACCCTCCACTGCCGTAGTTTGGGCTGACACCTGGAAAGAGAAAGGCACATCAGATACCACCTTCCAGCTTTGCTCGTCACCCCAGCTGTGCCCTGCCTCTTCCCCAGGGGGCACTGGGGTGTTGTCTGAAACCAGGGGTGGATTAAAGTTTATAGTAGGCCTGGATTACCCCCACAAACCTCAAGATTTCCCACACACATTGGACCGCCAGCCTAAGGAGATACTTCCGCTAGGCATCCCAGCTTAGACCCTGTCTTCCTGAGCCCTTGATCTTCCTACCCAGCCAACCATATCAAGGACATCTTCCTGTGGTTTTGACTCTGAATTATCCGCTGCCTCCTGATCCTGCCTGAGCTCAGATCCTACCTCAGTCCACATCTGGCCTGAGATACAAATCAAGACCGAAGGAAAGGGCAAGGGAAGAAAAGACTCTTCCACAGGAGCTCCTAGCTGAGAGGCACAAGTGTTTTGCTGTCCACACTCCAACAGTGTTAAGGGCCACTCTGCAGAGGAGTAGAACTAAAGGTG
Source organism: Dermochelys coriacea (assembly GCF_009764565.3). Taxonomy (NCBI): domain Eukaryota; kingdom Metazoa; phylum Chordata; order Testudines; family Dermochelyidae; genus Dermochelys; species Dermochelys coriacea. The sequence continues at coordinate 4,676,853 of NC_050087.2, read as the reverse complement.
CAGATGTCCTGGGAGCTGCAACCACAAGCCCTGCCCTGGCCCGAAAGGATCGGAGCAATAGCATGCTCCCTGCAACAACTGCATACGCTAGTGTGTGGGCGGGCAGGACTTAATGCAGAGCCACTTCCGGAGCTTGACTTCCTTCTCCATTGTAACACACCCCGAGGCAGAGAAATCAGGTGCCAACCAGGAGCTGCGGGACATGACTGGCCTGCCTGGCATCTTTCGTTCAGCAGAAGGAAAGAGTCCTTTCAACAGGACGTGGGACAAACTGGCTGCTGGGAGACATTTCAGCTGTTGTATGTTGTGGGGATGGGGATCTCAAGGCCAAGCTAGGCAACTCCTCATGCTCCCCACGGATGAGCCCCAAGTCACTTTCTCTTGTACCACATTTGGGTGGGAGTCCCAGAGAAGAAGAAATGGCCCATACACCCTTGTGCCTCAGCTCACAGAGGGAGTCCTGGAACAGAAATGCTTACATCATACAGCGACCCACTCCACGGATGGGAGCCCTGGAGAACGCTGCCCACCCAATTATCTTTACCTGAACTTGGGCATGGTGAGAGGGCGTTAGGCCACCATTGCACTCTGTATTGTGGGACAGTGCAGGGCTCTGCCCAGTCTCAGTATATATTAGAGCAGCCTTTGGGCTACCCTATCCTCTCATGGCTCCCTATAGGCTCTGAAAAAGAGATAATTGTCACAGCATAGTGTCCTCTGGCCAGGCTCCCTATCCACCTCCTAAGCTGGTGAAGCCCTCCACAAAAGCAGATTCTCAGGGGGCAGTTTAAACCCACTGTGAGTCCACTTTACATTGCCAGAGAGGCATAAAATGGCCTTTGATGAGCTGAGCACTGGGCCCTGTATTCTCTGCGGTCTGTAACTGTTAGAAAGGGAGCACCTTTCTGGAAACCTTCCCCTTCCACCCCTTTGAGCACTGAGAGCATGGAAAGTTTTAAGTCTGTTAAGCAAGCAGTTTGGGAGTTGCCGGATGTGACAACATAAATAGTCACAATCTACTGTAATAAAAAAAAAAGCAGCTGTTGATTAACGAAGCCATAACTCAAAAATAGAAAAGAAAAAGTGTGTCCCAGTTCTGGTTAAACAAACTCGACTGAAGAGCTGTTAACTTCGGAACACCAGCTGGAATGCCACTGAGCCCAGACGAGTTCTGCCCCACCAGGAGGAGATCAATGGTCCACTTGAAGATTGCTCCATAACCTGACCATCGGGCTGTATCCTGTGGCTTGGGGATAGACAGCAGAGGGGGGCGACAAATGGATTTTTCGGTTCACTGGCACTTTTGAAAAGTCGGGGGAGAGGCAGGGAAATGTGTCAGGGCGGACAGAAAACGAACCTTTTTTGAAAAAGTTCGGCAAGTCAAAAAGTGAAAAGAAAAAATGTGTTTGTATCGAACAAATTGGTTTGTATCGATCCAATCAAAACATTTTTCATGCTTTTGGACTGTTTTTTAATGAAATCAAAAGAAATGATCAAAATGAAAATCAAAAATGAAAATAAAATCAAAAGAAAGTTTCAAAAGTTTCGGGGGGGAGGGGGCGCAGCAGTTGTTGAATAGCAAACAAGAGGGAGAGCAGAATCCTGTTTCTGGGGCGAATTTATAGAAGTGGAATCCAGTAATCCAAACTAGAAGTGTGGCCAAGACACGGGGTGAACTATGTCATGGGATCTTTAATAGCTATCATGAGGCCTCAGATTATACCCTAACTTTCCAGCCATGGCTGGAAGCCTCACCTTTCACTGAATATTAAATACTCCCACATGGATGCATCTGCCCCGTCACCCACAGCACTCTGCTAAACTAGCTCTGCAATCCCCTGGCGCTGTCTAATGGCCTGAGATTAACAGGTGCCTGCCTCACTTCTTGTGACAGTCCATTTTCCTGGAGATAACTTCATCCCAGAGGCACGGGCTGCTTTTTCAAGGAGGTCCTCTGCCCTGCCCCTGGTGTGAGTTACACATAGGGATGCTGACTGACTTGCCCACAGTCATGGAGTGAGTTGGCACTGAGCTAGATCAGAGAGAACCCAGGTCCCTTACTGCCTTCTACACCTTTTCCCAAACAACCTGCATGGAGAGCTCTTCATTAAGAGGCCTTCTTTGCCTATACGGAAACACAAACAGGGAAAACTATTTCACTAGGAGGGGGCTGAAGCACTGGAATGGGTTACCTAGGGAGGTGGAGGAATCTCCATCCTTAGAGGTTTTTAAGGCCTGGCTTGACAAAGGCCTGGCTGGGATGATTTAGTTGGTGTTGGTCCTGCTTTGAGCAGAGGGTTGGACTAGATGACCACCTAAGGTCTCTTCCAACCCTAATCTTCTATGATTCTATGGTTCTTCTATGTTTCTAAAACCAAACCTGCCCCGTGGATCATCATTGAGGTTTAGTGCACATGAGCCAGGCCTGCAGCAAATGTCACCCCTGATATATGGGAAGGTTAAGAGCAGGGAAGTCCTCAGGTTCATGGGACTATCTGGATGACTGAGTTGACAGTAGGGGGCAGGAGGTGATGTAACAGTAGCCGTGGCAACCAGTGATGCTGTTGCAGAATAATAATCCTTAGCTCTTATCATCACTAGATCTCAAAGCACTTTGCAAAGGAGTTCAGTATCATTATCCCCATTTTACAGATGAGGAAACTGAGGGAGGGGAAGTGACTTGTTTGAGTCACCCAGCCAGCCAGTGGCAGAGCCAGGAATAGACCCTGGGCATCCTGAGTCTCAGTCCAGTGTTCTGGCCACTAGACAATGCCATCTAGTGAGAGAGGATCAGGGATAACCAAAATGGGGAAACTGAGGCACAGAACAGGACTACAAGTCAAGTTTAGAATTCAGTCATCTCAGGCTCCCAGCTCTGTGCTCAAACCATTAGTCCATCCTATACTGTACATCAGATCAGGTAGACAGAGTGAGAAATACCATAATTAGACAGATACATAGGCAGGCAGACACATACAGAGACAATGATGATAGAGAAGTACCATGAATGCCAGAGGCTGATCAATCTCACATAATTCACTGAGATGTAAATACAATAAGTGAGTTGACTGGAAGCTGATGGCACTGTTGATAATAATCATGGTATGGACCGAGGACAAAAATCTTGTCGCTGGTGACCTGGAGAGGGGCTGGTGCTGAGAAGGAAGAGTTTACCAAAAGATTAAGAGCATACTGCACCTCTCTAGCCCCTCCGAGGGAAATGGAGAGAGTCGCTGGCACTGAGAAGGAAGTGTTTACCAAGAGACTACCAAGGCCATATTGCATATCTCTAGCCCGGCCCACCCAAAGCTCTCCATGATCTTTACAAGCAATTCCGAATTTAGCTCCACAGTCCCCTCGTGATGCAGGCAGGTCTCAACATCTGGAGGTTACAAATGAGGACACTGAAGCACAGAGAGGGATGTAGGTGCCTAAATATCTTGCTCAAGGTCACACAGGGAACATTTAGCATAGCCAGAAATAGAACCCAGGATCCTGAGTCCCTGTCTCCCAAATGCCTCAGCCTGCAGTCCTCGCTGCTGGAAGTCCAGTAACTCTTCTGTTCTCGGCCTCAGATCCAGGGTGCAGGTAAATTCAACTCAGCCCTCCATAATCCAACGTACCACATCTTAGCACCAGCCTATGCTACACAATGTACCTCCAATGTCACTCACAGCAAGCTCAGGGACTGGATTTGCCAAACCCAGTTAACCATCTAGATTCATAGATATTAAGGTCAGAAGGGACCATTATGATCATCTAGTCCGACCTCCTGCACAAGCAGGCCACAGAATCTCACCCATCCACTCCTGCAATAAACCTCTCACCTATGTCTGAGCTATTGAAGTCCTCAAATCATGGTTTAAAGACTTCAAGATGCAGAGAATCCTCCAGTAAGTGACCCGTGCCCCATGCTACAGAGGAAGGCGAAAACCCCCTAGGGCCTCTGCCAATCTGCCCAGGAGGAAAATTCTTTCCTGACCCCAACTATGGCGATCAGCTGAACCCTGAGCATATGGGCAAGATTCACCAACCAGATACCCAGGAAAGAATTCTCTGTAGTAACTCAGATCCCACCCCATCTAACATCCCATCACAGGCCATTGGGCCTGTTTACCATGAATATTTAAAGATCAATTAATTGTCTAGTCTGTATCCCAGCTCCTACCAGTGGGCTTAATGCCCACGGCATCATGGGAAGGTGAAAAACACCACCTTGCATGGAGCATCTTGGGCAATACCATACGGTCCACAGGGAGCCCGCAAGAACAGCTGTTGTCATATGCTCTGCGGCCTGAAGTGCTGTTACCCTTGTAATTCTCTTATTTTGTGCACATGTTATGAATGGTCTATTATTTTAGAATCCCGGTCTCAAGGATACCCCCTGTGACAGTGAGTTCCAAAGGTTTAAACCACCTTGTCAATGTGTGCCCTGCCCCCGGCTCCAGAGGCAGTGCTAGCCCACTGGGAGCCTTAAGCAGGAATATTCTTGGGGGAGGCCCCACCCGCAAGACATAAAAAAGCAGATGGGGTCCCCCTTGAGTTGCTCAGGGCCCTAAGCAATTGCTTAGTCTGCTTATGCCTAGCGCTGGCTCTGCCCACCCACCCATGCCAGAGAGGACATGAGTCTGTTACAGCTGCCAGCTCAGACTGTATAGACTCACCTGGTTAGCCCTGTTCTGTCTCTGCTGGGTTGGCCACAGCCATCACACAAGAGTGTCAAGCACCACAGCTTCATATCTCCCCAAAGAGCTTCTCCTCTCCTCCTTCTTTGCATCACTATCACCTGCCCTGTCATCCAGGCTTGCAAACTCACCTCCCAGTGGTTCTCATACAGCTCCTCTTACCCGGCAATCTGAACGCCTTGTAGAATCATAGAAGATTAGGGTTGGAAGGGACCTCAGGAGGTCATCTAGTCCAACCCCCTGCTCAAAGCAGGACCAATCCCAACTAAATCATCCCAGCCAGGGCTTTGTCAAGCCGGGTCTTAAAAACCTCTAAGGATGGAGATTCCACCGCCTCCCTAGGTAACCCATTCCAGTGCTTCACCACCCTCCTAGTGAAATAGTCTTTCCTGATATCCAGCCTAGACCTCTCCCACTGCAACTTGAGACCATTGCTCCTTGTTCTGTCATCTGCCACCACTGAGAACAGCCGAGCTGCATCCTCTTTGGAACCCCCCTTCAGGTAGTTGAAGGCTGCTATCAAATCCCCCCTCGCCATCAATAATGCATTTATCTTCCCAACACTGCTCCAGAGGGTGATATATGAGCTCCAATTTACAGATGGGAAACTGAGGCACAGACAGGCTCAGTGGCTTGCTCAAGATCACCCAGGAAGGCTGTTGCAGAGCACGGACTTGACCCAGATCCTTGGCTCACACCCTAAACACTAGGCCAGGGGTAGGCAGACTGCGGGCCAAATCTGGACCACCAGACACTTTTGAACAGACCCGGAAAACTTTTTATTTACTTGTTATCATTATTGTTATTTTTATTATTATTATTTACTCTGGAGCCTGGACCTTGACTATACCCTGACCAAGAAATTTGGACCTCGACAAAAAATAATTTACTACCCCTGCATTAGGCCATCCTTCCATTTAAGCCATAGGCGCCAACTCCGCGGGTGCGCCAGCACCCACTGGCAACCAGCTCACTCCCACTCCCCCAGCGCCTCCCATCCACCGGCGGCCCCATAGATCAACTCCTCCTCCTCCCTCCCAGCACCTCCTACCTGCCGTGATCAGCTCTTCCGCAATGTGCAGGAGGCGCTGGGAGGGAGGGGGAGGAGCGGGGATGGGGCTCTCTCAGGGGAGGGGGCAGGAAGAGGTGGAGAAGAGGCGGGGTGGGGCCAGGGTGGAGCGGGGGTGGGAAGAGGCAGGGCAGGGCTGGGGGAAGGGGTGGAGCAGGGGCGGGACCTGGGGCTGAGTGGTTGTTGAGCGCCCTCAGGGGAAATTACAAGCCGAAGCCGGTGCTGTTCCCTCCTTACTTCCCAGTCGCTGCCACTTCTTCCCCTGCTTTGCCCATTAACTCACTGCTTACCAAGGCAAACACTCAAAGTCAATGAGAATTTAACCTGTGTGAGAGCCTTGGGATCTGGCCACTTTGCTAATAAGTTGAACCCAGTGCTCTTGCCTGTTCAAGGGCAGGGCAGGTAATGTTTGGCCCTCCCGTGCTAAAATAAACCAAGCCACAACTTTTTGCACCGCTCAGTGCATTTAGGTTTGCCTCTAGGTACTTTGTACATCACATAGCGCCTGTCAATGCAACACAATGCAATGTCACACACACACACACACAGCCCGGGGATAGGATCCCCCAGCTTGCAGCCAGGCTGGGGTCAGAGAAATCAGAGAAAGAGGAAAGGGACCTGGAATAACAGGAACGTGGTGGCCAGCAAGGGAGCTGCCAGGGAGAGGCTATGTGGGGGGGACTCCATATTATGGCACATACAACTGGGCACACAGCTGCAGCGTGGGAATCCTGCCAAGCTCATAAACTGCATGGGTCTGGAGTCGATAGATCAAAGCAATCCCCCAGTGTATGTATAAGCTTGTAACTTGCAATTACAGGTTATTTATCGCCTCTCTGTTACGGACACGTTCACCGAGGCAGAAGGGGATGTGGGAGAAAGATTCAGAGGCAGTCAAGGCGCAAGTGTCATCAGGGAGCTCCAGATAAACAGCCCAGTGACTTAGTAGCCCCGTGCTTCCCTGCAGCGGGAGATCTCCATGGACGCACCTTTACCGTCATCGGAGCCCTACTGATGCAGTTACAGGATGTAACAGAAATAATCCCCATAGACACACACACACACACCCCTGGAAATTCAACCCAAACAAGCCAGGAGTCGGATGCAGCCACCAAAGACAAGACCTGAGATTCACTGTAACACAACCAGCTATTTGCTTACTAAGAAATCAGCCCTACCAGGGGCTGTACAGTCAGGACTCCAGTTCTATCCCCCACTCTTAGAGGGAGTAGGTCAGGGGTGGCCAACCTGAACTTGAGAAAGAGCCAGAATTTACCAATGTACATTGCCAAAGAGCCACACTAATACATCAGCAGCAGCCCCCACCCCCACTCCCAGCCGCCACCGGTAGCCCTGCCGATCAGCACCTCCTCCTCCCTCCACGCACCTCCCGATCAGCTGTTTCCCAGCCTGCAGGAGGCTCTGGGGAGGAGCAAGGGTACGGCAGGCTCAGGGGAGGGCGTGGGAAGGGGTGGAGTGGGGGCAGGGCCTGTGGCAGAGCCAGGGGTTGAGCAGTGAGCACCCCCCGGCACACTGGAAAGTTGCCGCCTGTAGCTCCAGCCCCAGAGTCGGGGCCTAGACAAGGAGCCGCATATTAACTTCTGAAGAGCCGCATGTGGCTCCGGAGCTGCAGGCTGGCCACCCCTGCAGTAGGGTCTAGTGGTTAGAGCAGGGGAGTGGCAGTCAGGACTCTTAGATTCTATCCCCTGCTCTGAGAAGGAGTGGAGTCTACTGATTTGAGCAGAGGTTCAGGAATCCCGGATTCTATTTCTGGCTCTGCCACTGACTTGCTCTGTGATCTTGGCCAAGTCCCTGCACTTCAGCTTCACTCATCAGTAAAACAGGGACAATAAACTTAATTTCACAGCAATGCAGGGCAACGAATACTCACTGGGGTCCACATAAGCCCAGCTGGGGTGGAGGGGCACAGACGGTGGAGGGGAGAACGCCTCCGTTTTCATCCTTTCCCCTGAAGTTGCTTCCTCGTATGTCGGGGGTGCCGAGGGGGCGGTTGCATTGTCCTTCTTTTCTCCCTGTCCCTGCTGTCCCTCGGAGTTAGGAGGCTTGTTATTCACAGAGAGCTGTGTGGCAAAGAGAAATCAGGATTAAAATAGCCACAGTAGAACAACAGGGAATAAGAACAACCTCACAGCTGGAACCATCAGCTGACACTTCACAGATGGCAACTCATCTGTGGTTTGGGCCTAATCCAAAGCTCATCAACGTCATTGGAAATATACCCATCGACTTCAATGGGCTTTGGATCTTGCCCTTGGGTGAATCAGTCCAGTATGCTCAGAAACATTCAGGGTTGGAAAGTGGAGGGTGAACAGAACCTCACGCCAGGCTCCATCCCAAGAGAAGGTGGAAGGAGGTGGAAATGGAGGAGGAGAAAGAGCCAACGAGGGACAGATATGGAGTGGGAGAGGCTAAAATGGAGGAGAAGAGAGGGCCAACGAGGGACATATATGGAGAGAAGAGGGGAGCGGGAGAAGAGAAATGGAGAGAAGAAAGGGCAAACCATGGATAGAAAGATCGGAAAGGAGGAGAGGAAAAAAACATAGATGATGTAAATCAGTTAGGGAGGAGACAGAGGATAATAAATTATAAGCAACTGAGTCTGAGAGGAGGCACAGTCAGTGGAAATGGCTGAGGGAGAGTCTTCTGTCCATCAGAACCCTTAGAGCAGTGATAATCAGGCCTCAGGGGTTCAGGAGCCAAATTAGCGATCAACATTACCCAAAAGAGCCATAGTCATGTGAATTCATTGCTTCATATACTATATATATTTATTATTCTCATAGCTAAATGACTGACCACATATTATTATTTTATCAACTACAATTGGTTAATAACATAGTAAAAGCATCCTGATTGGTTAAATTAAATCACATAGTGTTTTAATATCATGTGCTGCAAAGAGCCACAGGAGACACATTAAAGAGCCACTTGCGGCTCCCAAGCCTCAGTCTGAGTCTCACTGCCTTAGGGTGTCTCATGGTGGGCACCTAAAATCACTAGGCACTAGTGCTGGATGCCAAATGTGAATTAATGTACATGGGACATTTTTTAATTGATTTTTTCCCTGCATTTCCTACAAAAAAAGTTCACTTCTTTGACAAAGAAAAAGAAACCACCATTCCCACCCCCACCCCACCCCTTTTTTTTTTTTTTTTTTTTTAATACTAAAAACCAAACATTTTACCCATGAAAAATTTCTTTTGGTCAAAAAAAAAAATCTCCTCCCTCCCCCACACAAGGAAAAAGTTTAGACAAGAAAAAATCAACCAGCTCTACTTGATAGTTTTGAAAAATGTGGCCTCCATACTTTACACTGAGTAAAATTTTCAGAAACATCTCAGTTATTTAGGAACCTACGTCCTATTGAAAGTAGCCTAGGGCCAGACTTGACAAAGGCATTTAGACACCTAAAGATGCAGATAGCTGCCTTGCGGGATTTTCAAAAATGACTTTCAATGGGAGTTAGGCACCTAAATATATTTGTAGATCAGCCCTTAGGTGCTTTTTATCCACTGTCATCAGTCTCTAAGCCAGCACTCCAGGAACTTTCTGTTTCTGTTCCCAAATGGGGCCCGTACAATTGGACATGAAGCAGATCCACTTTCATCAGCAGTTTCTTTGAAACTACCATTTAAATAATAGATTTGAAGGCCAGAGAGAACCATTATGTTAATCTGTTCTGACCTCCCGCATTGCCTAGGCCAGAGAATTGCACCTAGTAATTCCTGCATCAAGCCCATAACTTCTGTGCTGGGTCAGGATTAAATATTCCTACACCACCCCTGATTTGGCCCAGCATAGGAAGCATTCTAGCCTAGCAGATAGAGCACTGGGCTAGAACCCAGGAGAACGCGGGTCTATTTTTAGCTCTGAGCTGCTGGGTGACCTTGGGCAAGTCACATCCCCTCTGTGTGCTTGAGTTTCCCCATCTGTAAACGGGAATAATGCTACTCACCGAGTTCACAAAGCATTCTGAAATCTGGGATTGAAAAGTGCTATATCAGTAAGAATTATTATGAGTATGATTGCTATTAATTTTAAAATAAATCTATCACCATCCTAGTTGCTGAAATAATATCCTTGAATAGTATAATTGAAATCAACGATAGCTTGTCATTGACTTTAAGGGAAGAAGGCTTGGGCCCATAAACAATCCCAAAATTATAAAAGAGCCAAAAATGTACCTGTATAGAGAGAGACAATGAGCATAATACAGGGCAAAGCAGCTACAGATGGTACCAGCCCATTACATGCCAGCCCCACAGTTTGGTATGTATCCACAAACACCACTCAAAGACTACGCCAGCTCACTAAGCACCAATTGCAGGCTAAGCTTGCTCCATATGCACCAGCCAACAACTAGATAAACCCAATATCAACCAATCACTAGTTGTGTCATCTCAACGTGCATCAGTCACTGGCAATCTCAACTCAGACCGCACCAATGATGGGACAGGTGAACTCAACCAATGCCAATCATTGGCTAGAAAAAGCCACTATAAATCCGTCACTGCACAACAAGAACCAATCGCCAGCTAGGTAAAACCAGTACAAACCGATCAGAGATGACATCTGTCTATGGTCAACCAATGGCAGACATTGCATCAACACCACATGAGCCAGGATGAGATGACCTCATTCAAATGGGGGAAAAGCCCATGGAAGGTGAGGAAGAGAAAGAGAGTCCTTGCAAAATGATCTTTTCATGCAATGATTTCTTGTCTAAGGAGCTGGTACCCGCCCCAGCATCTACCCTCTCCTGTATTCAGACTCCCACTGCATCCCATTGGAGAGAGCATGTGGTACCGACTGCATGCAGAATACTGGCTCTGACTCTCCCCCTGCCAATCAAGGAGCATCCTTGCCATAGCGACCCAGAAAGAAAACATATCTCGCTGTCCCAGGACAGACCACTTGCTGGTTATGTAACCTCCGGATACATATCGGCCGGGGGTTATGTAACCAGCCCATATGGGGCTACAGCACAGATACTGGGGTCGCTGGCCACCATCTACATCTAGGCAGCCACTGATCTGGTACATACAGTGGCAGCACATCACGTCCGTGTGGGCTCAGAACTAAAACTCAGCCAGAGAGAATCCTGCAGCCAAGAAGCATCCAGGATTATATATATGTGGTAACCAGAGGATGCTGCATTGCCATGGCAACTGATTTCTCGAGGGAGGGGTGGGTGGGTGGGAAAGCACAACCCCCTTCCCCCTCCCCCCATTCCATTGATTACATGCCAGGGGACGAGGGGTTATACCTTCTCCTTTTTAGCCAACCTGCTGGTGGTACAGAAAAAATAACCTTCACAAAGCCTAAGGATGGATCTCAACTCGGCATGGGCAGGATACCATAGAGCTATGCACAAATACAGACTGTATTGGTACACTCACCCTATAACCTCCCGGTGATATAACCCTCCACTCCATTTCCCTGCTGGATCCCTTCTGTTATAGGACCCCGCTTCATGCACGGTGCAGCTGGGCAGTGGAAGGACGCCCAGGTCTCGGCTCCATCTCAACACTACGATTTTTATTCCCTGAGCCTAAAGAGTCCCATTCCCCCTTTGCAAAGTTTGGGGGTAGAAAGGTTAGCCTGGTGTTCGGGTCCCGACCTACCTTCCCTTGGGTCATCGTGCCTCACGGATGATGCTCTGCTGCTCAGAACACCGACACTTGGGCACCAACCCTGGTGCAGAGCACTAGGAGCAGCAGCAGCAGAGAGGACGCCTCTTGCCTCTCTTGTGCCCGCCTGGTGATAGGTTTGCTCGCTGCAGTCAAGCCAGCCTGTGCTGATGCTCTTACGTGCCAGCTCTTACGTTCCAGCAACATCCAACGAGCTGCCAGTCTGCTGGAGAAAGGACTGTACCATTTCCACTCCACAGGACGGGGGAAGGAAGCCAGGCAAAAAGGGGGGAGGATGCAATCACGTGCCAGGACAAAATCCACCCAGCAAGTGCCAGGATGGAGCTGAGGGGGGATGGGGGAAAGGAGGGATGCAGAAGGGATGCTCTTCCTGCAGCATCTCTTTCTCTGCTACATCACATCAGAGCCAATCGCAGCCCCGGGGGGGGGGAGGAAGGAGGGGAGTAATTCCCCATGGCACTGCAATGCCGTCGCTAGGGTGACCAGCCCTCCAGGATTGTCCTGGCATCTCTAGGAATTAAAGATTAATCTTTAATGAAGGATTATGTCATGTGATGAAACCCCCAGGAATACGTCCAACCATAATCAGCGGCCCTGCCAGTCGCACATGCCGTCTCCACCTGCCCTGTTGGCAGAGGGACAGACGGCTTTGGAGTGAAAGGCTCTGATTTGCCCCTGAGCTGCTCCGGGCTCAAAGGAAGGCCTGAGACAAGCTCTATAATGTGAGACCGAGGAGTGAAATGCGCCCCGGTGCGGCTCGCTTCCAGTGTCACCCCAGCCCCGGCTCTGTGACCCAGGGAGGGGATCATGAACCCCCACTCAAGCACCCAGTTCAAACCCGGGTCTATGGCACAGGGAGGGGATCAGGAACTTCACCACAACGGGGTGAAACCCCCACACAGACCGACCCAGCTCAGACCCAGCTCTGTGACACAGGCAGGGGGTCATGGACCCCACAGCTCAAGGGATGGAGCCCCCACTCCCATGCCCAACTCAGCCCCACCTTTGTAAAGCAAGGAGGGATTCAGCAGGGATTTCACAAGCCAGGGTTGGAGCTCCCATTCAGGGGCCCCAGCTCTGTGGCCTGCTGCATTAGAAGCGATTGTTATTAACATGATCGATCATCTGGAGGGAAATTAGAAACAACAGAGTTTGAATGAAGACAGATGAAATCGGCTACCCAGATGAATTCACCTGGACAGCTGGAATGTTCGGGGTGAGACCAAAGCTTCACCCATCACACTCCACCCCAACAAGACCTCAGTGCTTAAGGCTGTATAGCAGGGGCAGCATGACATAACATAAGAATGGCCAGACTGGGTCAGACCAAAGGGCCATCTAGCCCAGTATCCTGTCTTCCGACAGTGGCTGATGCCAAGTGTCCCAGAGGGAATGAACAGAAGAGGTAAGCATCAAGTGGTCAGCATACGGTGGTCTACAGTGGCCCTATGCTATGTCGCTGCCCTGGGGTAACTCCAACCCTTTCATCGAATAACCCAAACTACCATTCTGAGCCAACATCCTCCCAAAAATCAGTTACCAGCTGAAATCTTCGGCTTTCATTTTCCTAACAAAAAAATCAGACGTGTTCAAGGAAAGCAAACATTTTCCCTGAAAATTACACTGAGCCGAAAACCCAATTTTCTGTCAACAAGTTTCAAGAGAGGAATGCTGACTAGCTGCAGGGTTAACCCTTTCCACTCTGCAGCACTTTTACCCTTGTCACGGGAACTTTAATATAAAGTGTAACCAGAAAATGTAAGGGTGGGATTTTACTCCCTTAGGCATCTTTGCAAATTTCATCCTATAAGCAGTGGAAACAAAGGAAGAGGCACTCCTGGGAGTGTTACTTAATTATCTTAATGGGCCTTCTCTTCCCTAGCTGTGCACCTTGTATGGTCATTTGTGCAACATGGGTCTGAAAAAGCTCCCCTTCTTATCTGGAGGCATTTCAGTACACTGCCCTAGGGTGAGCGGCTTTGCAAGGTGCAAGCTGGTGAGGAAATGAGGGCCAACATGTTGCTTCACAGGACAGTTCAAGTATATCCCTATGATCAATACTATGCATCTTCTGGGTGTCTCCCAGGACTGGGGTGTGGGTGGGGATTGGCATATTACTGGCAGTAATAGAATAGTGTTCATATTTATTTGTATTGCAATAGCACAGCAGTGTAACCCACACACCTCTTGGGTGTGGTGTTCTGTCCCGTCTAGGGCACCGAGACCACTGAGAGATTAATGAGTCTGTTCTACACCTGTAGCTAAGCGCCATGTGGCTTTCAGCGCATGCAGTAGAGGCTCACGCATTTAGCTCCAGAGACCCCAGATTCAATCCTACCTGCCAACGATTGGGGTCTGTCGGTGTTACAGCAACAGCTCTAGTTGTAGATCAGGACACCAGGGTGCTAGGTTCTGTACAAACACAGAACAAATAAACAGTGCTTGCCTCAAACAGCTTAAGTCTATGACCAATTTTGTAGATTCTCCCCTCACGTCCACGGGTGTAAATCTGGTGGAACTTCATTGCCATGAGTGCAGGGGACTGGACGAGATGACCTCTCGCGGTCCCTTCCAGTTCTATGATTCTGTGAAGTCATTGCAGTCACTCTGCAGCAAAACCAACATGAAAGAAACATCAGACTCTGCATTGGGCACAGAGGGCAGGTGTTTGACCCTTCCCCAGGACAAGAGATCTTCTACAAGGAGAGCATGGCTGGTCTGCTGGAGCTGAAAGTGGCAAGGGCATTCTTACAAGTCTGTGCTCCTTCTGAAACCAGGCACAATTGTCAGGAGACTTGTGCTAGGGGCTGAATTTGCTCCCAGATGTCCCAGGACAGGGGCCAGCACAGGGACAAAAGTGTCCCTATAGATCAAATCAAGCCATCCTATAACCACACAATCTATTGACATAACCTAAGTTCCCTCTAAGCTGTGCGACCGCACGGCTGGCTATCAAAGGCCACGCAAGTGGAGAGAGGTGCCCCTCCCCTGGCCTAGCCCAGCCCCACCGGAGTGAGGCGCCTCTCCACCGGCCCCAAGCTGCTGCAGCAAGAGAAGGCTGGGGGAGTCCTCTCTCCCCGCCACAGCCCCAGGGCAGCCTGAACCCCAAACCCCTCATCCCCAGCCCCACTCCAGAGCCCGCACCCCCAGCCAGAGCCTTCACCACCCCCGACAACCCAACCCTCTGCCTGAGCCCTCTCCCGCACCCCTCATCCCTGGCTCCACCCCAGAGCTTGCACCCCCAGCCAGAGCCCTCATCCCCTGCACCCCAACCCTGAGCCCCCTCCCACACTCAAACCCCTTGGCCCCACCCCCGCCACACATCACCTCCATATTGGTGCACATAACAAAATTCATTCCACACATGGATGTAAAAAATTAGAGGGAACATTGGCATAACCCTTGTCCTTTCTCAATTGTTCCCACCCACCCAACTGTTGTTTGTCACACTACCTTCTTTCATCATGTTTAAAATTAGATCACAAACTTTTCTGGGCAGGCATGAAGTCATGTCTGCTCTGTTTGCACCGAAAAAAGTCTGGCGCATTTCAGGCTCCATCTAAATAATGTGAATGATGGTCATGATAATAACAGGCTGTCGGCATGGAGGGGGAAAAGCCTGCATCGGTTACAGTCACTGCAAAGGGGTGGCTTAATGAAAGGGCCACACAAAAAAAAGACACCGTCAGCTGGCAAGGGAAGAATGCAGCTGAGCCGTATACAGCTGGCATCTGTACAGATGTGTCCCGCACCATTCCACTGGAAAGAGACCGAGTTATCACAAGTGCTGTGACAGCCTGTCAGGGTCATTCAGCATCAATGAAAAGACCATAACTGCAAGTTCCTCAAGCACTTTCATTCTCCCAGGAGCTGGGGAAGTTCGGATTCTCTCTCCAGCCCCAGCTGAACGGGAATAAATCAGACGATGCTTTCGGATGCTTACCTTGGGATCGGTTCTGTTCTGACCAGGAGGAAGAGCCAACACAATCCAGCATTTCAGAGAGAAACGCAGGGTATGTCTACACTGCCATTAAAAACCCGCGGCGGGCCCGTGCCAGCTGACTCGGGTTCGCAGGGTTTGGGCTAAGGGGCTGTTTAATTGCAATGGGACTGGTTTTTGTTTGATTGTTTTCCTTCAGTTCCTACCTGTACTTTATCAACGTCTATCCTCTCTTCTTTCCTAGGATCTAGAGCAGGGGTTCTCAAACTGGGGGTTGGGACCTCTCAGGGGGTCGTGAGCTGTCAGTCTCCACTCCAAATCTCACTTTGCATTTATACTGGTGTTAAATATATAGAAATGTGTTTTTAATTTACAAGAGGGGTCGCATTCAGAGGCTTGCTATGTGAAAGGGGTCACCAGTAAAAAAGTTTAAGAGCCACTGATCTAGAGCATCCTCTTTAATAAATCCTCCCCTAAGGGATGGGTCTCCCCAGACTGTGTGCTCCTCCGCACCTGTGGGCTGTCCTCCAGCCGTTAGGTTAAAATCGCCTCTCTGACCTTTTTAGTTTTCCATGCCAGCCATCTGGTTCCGTTTTGGTTTAGGTGGAGCCCGTCTTTCCTGCATAGGCTCCTCCTTTCCCA
This sequence comes from Dermochelys coriacea, assembly GCF_009764565.3. Lineage (NCBI taxonomy): Eukaryota > Metazoa > Chordata > Testudines > Dermochelyidae > Dermochelys > Dermochelys coriacea. The sequence goes on along the minus strand of NC_050087.2, from coordinate 4,660,845 downwards.
ATAGATTCCCCAGTTCCTAAGAAACCGAAATCTCTCCTCCCAACACTGTTGTCTCATCCACGCTTTTGAGACCCTGCAGTTCTGCCTGTCTAACTGGCCCTGCATGTGGAACTAGAAGCATTTCAGAAAATGCTACCATGGAGGTCCTGGACTTTAATTGCTTACCTGTCAGCCTAAATTGGTATCCAGGATCTCCTGCCTCCCTTTCCCTATGTCACTGGTACATATGTATACCACAACCACCAGCTCCTCACCAGCACGGCACCTAAGTCTGTCTAGATGTCTCAAGAGGGGGTAGGAAATTCACTATGAGGTTCTCCCAGTCATCACAAACCCAACTATTTATATTTCTAATAATCAAATCCCCCAGGACTATGACCTGTCTCTTCCTAATAACAGGGGTCCCTTTCCCGGGAGAGGTAACCTCAGTGCAAGAGGATACCGTGACATCATCTGGAAGAATACCATACCATCAGCTATGGGATCACCTCCCTCTGCTCCCGCTGGATGTTCTCCTTCCCCAACACTTTCATAATCCTCGCTGTCAGACTGGGAGTGGGACCCCTCTGCTGTGTCCAGGAAAGTCTCGTCTATAACCCCTCTACTTCCCTTAGCTCCTCCAGTTCAGCCACTCTGATCTCAAGACCCCAAACACTGTCTCTGAGGTCCATGAAATGCTTGCACTGAAGTCATACATACGCCACCTGCCCACAAGGCAGGGACGCATCATACATGCTGCTTTCAGTGCAATAAACTGGACAGTTTATGCCTCCACTCTGCTGCTGGACTTCTGCCTGTATTATTTTTACTCTTGATGGGGTTTGTTTGTTTGCTTGTTCCTGTGTGTGGTTTGTGGGGGGATTGGAGAGTGGGCAGGGGGTAGATCTGGCTCTCACATGCTCTCTCTTAATCTTCCTTGATCACTAGCTTCTCTGGTCACTTACAAACTGGCTTTTTAAATCCCTGTCCTCCCCTAAGGAGCCTCACCCGCTTGTCAAGGGATTTTAAAGAGATTAGGCTCAACAGGTGGCAGACTACAGCCAGCCTTAGGTTCAGAAGCAAAACAAAACAAAAACAAAGCCTCCCCTCCCCCAGGTAAGTCTCTGAAATGGCAAAAGGAGTTTCAGGCACAGTCAGGTGTTTGCAAGACGTTTGCCTGTTGCCGAGGTCCATTACAAATGCCCAGCAAGAGGCAGCCAGCCACTGTCCCAGAAAGAAAAGGAGTACTTGTGGCACCTTAGAGACTAACAAATTTATTTGAGCATAAGCTTTCGTGAGCTACAGCTCACTTCATCGGATGCTGTAGCTCACGAAAGCTTATGCTCAAATAAATTTGTTCGTCTCTAAGGTGCCACAAGTCCTCCTTTTCTTTTTGCGAATACAGACTAACACGGCTGCTACTCTGAAACCTGTCCCAGAAAGAGGAAGGATGAGGCAGTAGTTGCGTGATAGCCTGGGACTTGGGCAACGCAGGTTGAATTCCCTGAGCTGTTGCAGATTTCCCGCATGACCTCTGCCTAGTCCCTGTGCGTCTCCGTTTCCCATCTGTAAAATGAGACTAAAAGCACTGCCCCATCTGAAAGGGGTGTTGTGAGAAGGAACACATTAAAGACTGTGAGGTGCTCAGCTACTGTGGTTGTGGGGTCGTGTTAGTACCCCGGCATAGGTCTACACAGCAAGTAGACACCCATTGCCGGCCCTTGCCAGCTACCTTAGGCAGCAGGGTTGTTTGACTGCTGGGTAGACACCTGGGCTCAGGCTGCAACGTGGGAGGGTCCTAGAGCTTGGGCTCCAGCCCGAGCCCGGAAATGTACACTGCAATGAAACATCTCTGCAGCCCGCGCCCCGCACCCCCGAGCCAGCTGGCATAGGCGAGATGCAGGTTTTTCTTTGTTGGGTAGACAGGCCCTAAGACAGAAGAGTTTTCATTCCAGACAGGGAGCAGGAAGGATCATTATATACCCAATTTATAGAGAAGGAGCTGAAAGATCACATGACTGGCCCACAGTCATATAGGAAGTCTGCATGACTGGCCCACTGGAACTTGAGACCTTTACTCCTCGTTCTGTCATCTGCTACCATTGAGAACAGTCTAGATCCATCCTCTTTGGAACCCCATTTCAGGTAGTTGAAAGCAGCTATCAAATCCCCCCTCATTCTTCTCTTCCGCAGACTAAATACTCCCCGTTCCCTCAGCCACTCCTCATATGTCATGTGCTCCAGCCCCCTAATCATTTTTGTTGCCCTCCGCTGGATGCTTTCCAATTTTTCCACATTCTTCTTGTAGTGTGGGGCCCAAAACTGGACACGGTACTCCAGATGAGGCCTCACCAATGCCGAATAGAAGGGAATGGTTTGTTCCTGTAACCTCAATAAGGATTCTTTAAAATACAGCCAGCTCTCCTGGACTCCTTTCCCCCTCATGTTTTTCTCCCAGGGGATCCTGCCCATCAGTTCCCTGAAGGAGTCAAAGTCTGCTTTTCTGAAGTCCAGGGTCCCTACTGCTGCTCTCCTTTCTTCCTTGGGATCCTGAACTCGACCATCTCATGGTCACTGCCTCCCAGGTTCCCATCCACTTCTGCTTCCCTTCTCGTTGCCTTTTCCAATTCTAATATATCTTTTTTGAGATGGGGTTACCAGAACTGCACACAGTATTCACTCTGTGGGCATACACATTGCTCCGGATTTACACCAGGTTAACTGAGAGCAGAATTCGGCTCGATGTACTGAAATGTAGCCATTGATCATTATAGTCAATATTTTTATATGTGACCATCTGAAGCACCCAAATCCCATATTTTGTCACCTAGATAAGTGGCCTTGTTTTCAGAGGTGATGCACGCTGGCTGTTCTCATTGATTTCAGCTGGAGTTCAGGGTGCTCAGCGTATCCAAAAAGCAGACCTAGCTATAGGCATCTGAGGCTGAGCCTGTCAAAAGCACTTATGTGTTTACAAAGTGCCTAAGGGTATGCCTACACCGGGATAAAAACCTCTCCGAACCCAGGTCAGCTGACTCATGTTCACAGGGGTCAGGCTATGCAGCTAAAAAGAGCAATGTAGACATTCGGGCTCCAGCTCTGAGACCCTCCCCCCAGTGGGGTCACAGAGCCCCTGCTCCAGCCCGAGCCAAAACACTGCAATTTTATAGCCCTGTATCGCGAGCCCTTGCGAGCTCATCAGCTGGCTTTGCCACAGGTCTTTTATAGCCTTGGAGACATACTCTAAGCATAGGCAGTGCTGCCTAGTGGATGGAGCACAACTCTGCAACTCAGAAACCCGCTTTCCATTCCAAGCTCTGCCATGGGCCACTGCATGATGGTTGGCAAGTCATTTTACCGCCCCATGCCTCAGTTTCTCCATCTGTTAAATGGGAATAATGTGCCTGATCTAGTTTGTCCAGCACATTGAAAGCTGCTGCTGAAAAGCTCTGTATAAGAGCTAAGGATTGTTATCAGTGATACAGGCGCTCACATCCCTTTGAAAGTCAATTAGACGTTTGCTCCTAAGATATTTACTAAATAAGCATTCTCCCCTAAATACAGATTTAGGTGGGTGACTTTAGATGAGCGCCTTGGAAAATCTATTCCAAAATTTATTTTTTTTGTTTAAAACAATACTTTGCAAATGACATTAGATGCCAGCACATTCTCTAAACCATGTGGCTACTGCAGTGTCTTAAATAACATTCAGAGATTTTTACACTACATTATATCTCCTAGCAATAAGGGGCCAGCTACCCTCATTGAAGCTGAGGAGTAACTCATTCACCTCATGTAGACTATATACTTCAGTGGAAATACTCCAACACTAATCGATCGTTGAGACTGTCCTATCTGGGACAATGCAGATCCCAAAGCCCAGAACAAAGCATGCAAGAGCAGAAGACAAACCTCAGTCCCTGGAAAAATCATGGAGCAGGTCCTCAAAGAATCAATCCTGAAGCACTTAGAGGAGAGGAAAGTGATCAGGAACAGTCAGCATGGATTCACCAAGGGAAGGTCATGCCTGACTAATCTAATCGCCTTTTATGATGAGATTACTGGTTCTGTGGATGAAGGGAAAGCAGTGGATGTATTGTTTCTTGACTTTAGCAAAGCTTTTGACACGGTCTCCCACAGCATTCTTGTCAGCAAGTTAAGGAAGTATGGGCTGGATGAATGCACTATAAGGTGGGTAGAAAGCTGGCTAGATTGTCGGGCTCAACGGGTAGTGATCAATGGCTCCATGTCTAGTTGGCAGCCGGTGTCAAGTGGAGTGCCCCAGGGGTCGGTCCTGGGGCCCGTTTTGTTCAATATCTTCATAAATGATCTGGAGGATGGTGTGGATTGCACTCTCAGCAAATTTGCGGATGATACTAAACTGGGAGGAGTGGTAGATACGCTGGAGGGGAGGGATAGGATACAGAAGGACCTAGACAAATTGGAAGATTGGGCCAAAAGAAATCTAATGAGGTTCAATAAGGATAAGTGCAGGGTCCTGCACTTAGGATGGACGAATCCAATGCACCGCTACAGACTAGGGACCGAATGGCTCGGCAGCAGTTCTGCGGAAAAGGACCTAGGGGTGACAGTGGACGAGAAGCTGGATATGAGTCAGCAGTGTGCCCTTGTTGCCAAGAAGGCCAATGGCATTTTGGGATGTATAAGTAGGGGCATAGCGAGCAGATCGAGGGACGTGATCGTTCCCCTCTATTCGACACTGGTGAGGCCTCATCTGGAGTACTGTGTCCAGTTTTGGGCCCCACACTACAAGAAGGATGTGGATAAATTGGAAAGAGTACAGCGAAGGGCAACAAAAATGATTAGGGGTCTAGAGCACATGACTTATGAGGAGAGGCTGAGGGAGCTGGGATTGTTTAGTCTGCAGAAGAGAAGAATGAGGGGGGATTTGATAGCTGCTTTCAACTACCTGAAAGGGGGTTTCAAAGAGGATGGCTCTAGACTGTTCTCAATGGTAGCAGATGACAGAACGAGGAGTAATGGTCTCAAGTTGCAATGGGGGAGGTTTAGATTGGATATTAGGAAAAACTTTTTCACTAAGAGGGTGGTGAAACACTGGAATGCGTTACCTAGGGAGGTGGTAGAATCTCCTTCCTTAGAGGTTTTTAAGGTCAGGCTTGACAAAGCCCTGGCTAGGATGATTTAACTGGGACTTGGTCCTGCTTTGAGCAGGGGGTTGGACTAGATGACCTTCTGGGGTCCCTTCCAACCCTGATATTCTATGATTCTATGATTCTATGAACCGTTGTTTACCAAGAAAGATCCAGCTTTTGAATGAGCTTCCAGAGGAGAGTGGGTGAAGGCAGAGCTTGACTGTCTTTAGGAAATACTGTAGATACCTTCCTCCAAAAAGCCTTTCCACCATACCAAGAACAGCAAGGACACCCCCATCTATCAGACACCCCACCCCCAAAAACTGTAACAAAAAATCAACCAAACGAACCAGACAAATAAACAGATATATCCCAAGTAGAGATTTTATCCCTCAGAAATGGAGAAGGGCCAGAGATTCCATGAAGTCCATGAGGGAGTTTGCTATTGCTACTGGTTTTGCATGCCTACAGTATACGGTAGGAATGGCAACAATATAAACCCTGAAATTTGATAGATAGATTAGATAGATGGGGTGCATGGGGATAGATAGATAGATAGATAGATAGATAGATAGTAAGGTCTACTTAATGCAAGTAGAGGGGGACAGAGTTTCCTCTGGAGCTAGTAGAAATTCTTCTTTAAACAATCAATGAAAAACAACAAACATTTTGCTAATTTTTCGCTGGTTTTTTTTATCGACTTGCCCTATGTAACCATTAGCGCCCCAAACGCAATTTAAGGTTCTGCTGCTCCTTTCTGGAAAATGCACACATTGTCATATCATATCGACTGCTGACGTGGGCTAGGAATGAGACATCTGCAGATCCCTACATGATAGAAGAGAAACTGCTGACCCAGCTGAACTATGCTAACCTTTAGCCTGTGCCGTCAAGGTCTTCTCTTGTGCAATTGTCTCCTAGTCTCAAACCTCCCTTGAGGTGGAAAGATGACAGTGATGGGGCTGGCTAGTTAGCTCCGGGCTATCCCTGCATGGACAGGACAATGTCTATGAAATACTATCTGGTTTCAGCTGATGGGACAGAGAAAAGGTTAGCTTATATGTCAGATGATCTTCCTTGAGTGATGGATGCCAGATAAGCTGTCCATGCTGGCAATAGGCTGCATTTTGGCTGCCTTTGCTACACCTCATGATGGTGACAGGTGTGTATTAGGATGGCAGGACTTGCTCGGTTCCATTGCTTCTGGGGAGGTGCAATTGGCAGTGCTAAATCATTTCTCATTGGCCCTTTGGGTCGGCCATTATGGAACCCTGCAGCGACGAGCATTATCACCATTGTTATTCAGTGCCCACAGCAAATCCAAGCCCCCAGAGACCTGATATTCCACAGCACAGCTTAAGATGCCTCCAGCATGCTGGTGATATCCCAGATCTATATTCATCAGATCATGGCCACGCCATCTCAGTGTAGAAATGCTGTCTGGCTGGATAGCAGAAGGCATGCAAGTCTTAAGGTCAAAACCCAGCCTGGATAAGATGGAAACAATATTGCATGCCAGGGGGGGAAATGGGAGTGTCCTATTTACAGTATTGCCAACCCCAAATATTCAAAAATCATGAGTCAGGCTTACTAAAAATCGTGTGATTGGCTTTAAAATCATGAGATTGTGTTAAAATCCTCAAAAAGAAAAGGAGTACTTGTGGCACCTTAGAGACTAAGGTGTTAATCTCTAAGGTACCACAAGTACTCCTTTTCTTTTTGCGAATACAGACTAACACGGCTGCTACTCTGAAACCTGTTAAAATCCTAGATTTGCTACTCTTTTCATTTGCCTTCTGCTTTTTTTTTAAGCTTTTAGGGTGCACTGGGGTCACATTTGGAAGCTTTCTCCACAGCCAAGAGGGCTAGGAACTTATTTTTGCTTGAAGAATGAAGGCTGAAATCATCCCCTATCCAGTTGCCTCCAGGAGCTGGGCCTTTAAGGGAAAGAATAATGACCATGAGACTCATTACAAAATCATCAGAGTTGGCATATTCAGCAGTAGCCATGTTCATTGATCTTTGCTGCAAGCAAGTTGACAAGAATTGTACCAGTGCGGCATGGGGGGCAGGTTGCACTGAGGGGAAGGAGTTTTCTTTTCCTCTCTGGATTAGTTTGTTCCTGGAATGGAGGCAGTTTCACTCTGGCATAGTCAGAAGCCAAGGCCATTCCACCTGGACTCAACGAAATGCAGCTTGGTGGTCTCTAAACTGCCAAAGCACCTTAGCGTAGGTCTATGCTGCATCTGGGAGCGAGCCAGACTTAGCAGCATCTGTCTACCCAGGCTGGGATACCCGTGCCCAGCTGCAGTGTAGACATCCCCGAATGATTCAGATGCTTGAGTCCCACTGACTTTCAAAGTATTCCACAGTAGAGCCAGTGGGTGAGAAACCGGCAGGGAACTATAGGGTTAAATTAAAAGGATGATGAGGGTTCTGTTGTTGCTACCATTATCTCTAATGACAGTCCTGGGACGGACAGGCTGACTAAGGATCACGTGATGGCTCTCAGACGCTACTGACATTGCAAAGGCCCAGATCTGCAGATACATCCATGTTCCCATCATTCCCTGCCACTTGCCCTGGCCCATTCCCCTTGGGCATGGATGGCACTGAGGTGGCATACATCGGCATGGAAGGGATTAATCTGCAGGGAACATGGTAGAAGTACAGAAGTTGGGTGCGAGAGAAAGAAAGACAGGTTTTAAATAGACGCTGTCGATATAAAATTCAAATCTATATTTAAATGCCCTGTAGTTCAGACTGGCAGTCTCAAGGACATAGTATTGGACTGCGAATCAGAAGGTGACCATGGGCAATTCTTTTCCATTTTAAACAGCTTGCAGAGGCCCACACCAAGATCATGGTTCTGTTGTGCTAGGGGCTGTACACACACACAGACACAGGATGAGGCCTCTGCCTCAAAGAGCTCACCATCGAAATAGACAGGGCACGGCAAAGGGTGGGAGGGGAAACCAGGACACAGAGAGGGGACAGGCCCAAGGGTACACACTGGAGAGGTATTTCTCCGAAAGGCGTGACTTTCAGTGGGACTTCGGCACTTTTGAAAATTTTTACCCCCCTATCCCTTTGAAAGCCAACAGGGAGTCAGGATCCAACTCTTCTGGTTGCTTTGGAGACAGCCCACTCCCACTGAAAGTCAGCTGAGTGGGGCTCCCAATTCCCTTGGTCACTGGATAATGCATTATGGGCACCTGTGTTAAGCACAATCCTGCTATTCATAGATTCCAAGGCCAGAAAGAGCCATTGTGGTCATCTACTCTGTGCTCCTGTGTAACACAGGCCATGAGGTTTCCCCAGAATAATTCCTAGAGTCGATCTTTTAGAAAAACATCCTGTCTTGATTTTAAAATGGGTCCGTGATGGAGAATCCACCCGGAGCCTTGGTAAATGGCTCCAATGGTTAATTACTCCCACCATTAAAAACTGACACCTTATTTCCAGTCTGGATTTGTCTAGCCTCAACTTCCAGCCATGGGATCGCATTCGACCTTTCTCCACTAGATTGAAGAGCCTGTTATTAGATCTTTGTGTCGTTACTTATGGGCTGTAATCGAGTCATCCTTCCCTTCACCTTCTCTTTGTTAAACTAAATGGATTGAGCTCTTTGAGTCTCTCTCTTTACGGTATGCTTTCTAATCCTTTGATCGTTCTCAGGACTCTTCTCTGAACCCATGGCCGCCTTTTGGAAAGCCTGATCCTTACTACCTTACACTTGAGGGCTACTCACTGTGGCTCATCCGACTTTTCAAGTGTGCCGGCTATAGAGAGCTGCGTGATCGATGCCTTTTTCCACAGAAGGAGATGGAGGAGTCATCAGATATCCCATCTTGGCACCTGGGAACAGATCCCCTGCTGCTCCTGAGGGATAAACTGGAGAGGAAAAGGGATAGAACCTTCCCCTAGACAAATTGTCTAATTCTCTCTGACTCAGTTTACATTTGAGCATCGGAATGTAGGTAGATAGGACTGGAAAGGACATCCTTGTTCATTGAGTCCAACCCCCTTCTATCCTACAATCCCCGGCTAAATAATCCCATCCATAAATGTATCAAGCTCCACTTTAAAACAGGGTAGAAAGTTGGAGTTCCATCCAAAGGATCTTGTAGGCTTGTGGGCATGTGTTACTCACCTTCTTTATTTACAGCTTGGCATTCTGTTGCGTGGATTCCTCTCGAGGGATTTAGTCGGGCACACAGCCCTTATCTTTGTAATTACGTTAGACTTGTTCTGTGAAAGGCTCAAAGGCCTTTGGGCGCCAGCAAAATTAGGATGACGATGATGACTCTGCCTTTGTTGCCATTATTAATAAGGATAGTCATGGGATGTATGGGCTGACTACCGATCCTGCAATGGCTCTCAGATGCCCGAGGCTATGCAGTCCCAGATTTGCACAGCAGAGGTGAGGATGCATCCAGGTTCCAAACATTCCCTGCCAGTTTCTCACGCCCTGGCCCCATTCCATGGGCAGGGAGGGCTGTGATGTGACATACATCTGCATGGAAGGGATTGAGCTGCAGATAGATAGATAGATAGATAGATAGATAGATAGATAGTCACTCTCAGCTGATATAACAGGAAAATTTCTGAAAGGAAAACACTCATAACTTATAAATAGACACTGGCTCAGATTTTTAAAGGTATTTAGACATTGCTTCACTCATCACGATCATGCCTAACTGATTTAGGAGCCTATGTCTCATTTTCAAAAGAGAATTAGGCCCTTAAGAGCCAAACTGACAATCCATGGGATTTCGGCTCCTATGGGGCCTATCTCACTTTTGAAAATAAAATGTAGGGCTTGTCCACACTGGGGCACTCAGGAAAGTCAATCTGAATTAATTTTTAAAGAGACAAGGTTGGGGAGGGAATATCCTTTATTGGACCAACTTCTGTTGGTGAAAGAGACGGGCTTTCTTGCTATACAGAATTCTTCTTTGGGTCCCAGAAAGGTATTCAGAGTGTCACAGCTATACAAGGTGGGATTGTTTAGTATAAGTAGTTAACACATATTCTACAGACCATTCAAAATGAAGTGGCCCATTGACACCTTTGCAGTCATAAAACAAAAAATAGCGCTGGTGGGTGGGGAGAGTCATAAATTACAGATTGTTGAAATAAACCATAAATCCATTTCAGAGTGGTAGCTGTGTTCGTCTGTATCAGGAAAAATAACAAGGAGTCTTTGTGCCACCTTCGAGACTAACAAATTCATTTGGGCAGAAGCTTTTGTGGGCTAAAACCCACTTCATCACCTCTAAGATGCCACAAAGACTCCTCATTGTTTTTGCATAAATCCGGTGTCTTTAGTGAGGCTATGTCTACACTACACCACTTTTAGCGCCATGGCTGTGTCGCTACAGCTGTCCCACTAAAAGTCACACCGTATAGACGCTGTTTGTCAGCTTTCCTGCCCACAAAAAAAATCCACACCCCACGCGTGGCGTTTGCGTTGTTGGCAGGAGAGTGCTCCTACGGACAAAGCGCTGTTCATACTGGTGCTTGTCTTCAGCAAAACTTTTGTCTTTCAGGGGGTCGGGGTAAACACTTCTGAAAGACAAAAGTTTTGTCATCCAATTGCCAGTGTAGACATTGCCAAACCATGATTTTAACAAAGTTAGGAATTTAAACTCCCAAGCATGTGGTTTTTGTCCTATAATTCTGAATAGGAGTGTCTACTGCATCCGATGAAGTAAGCTGTAGCTCACGAAAGCTTACACTCCAATAAATTTGTTAGTCTCTACGGTGCCACAAGTACTCCTTTTCTTTTTGAGAATACAGACTAACACAGCTGCTACTCTGAAAAGTGTCTACACTGGAGCTTAATGTGGGTTAACTAACCCACTTTAAATTCAGACCTTTAGTTCATACAGATTAATTTTCCTGTGTAGACAAGCCCTTATCCTCTATCAATTAGGCCTTGCAATGTTTAAATATCTTTAAAAATCTGTGCTACCGTTCATAGAAAACGCATAGCAATTTTTAAAAGCTCTTTCTTGCATTACTACGAGTGGTTCAGATTGGGAGGCCACTTATTGACTACCATACTGGAGTGGGAATCAAGTGACCTGGGTTCTAGTCGCAATTCTGCTGTGTAAATGTGGGCAATTTATTTCAATTTTAATCATCTTATGGAGGGCCCCAACTGAGATCAGGGCCCAGTTTTTCTCAGGAGCTGTATGCACACACCTAATATGAAAGTCCCTTACAATCTAAATAGACAAGAACAGACAAAGGATGGGATGGTAAACTGAGGCAAAGAGAAGGGAAGGGCCTTGCCCAAGGGCATACGCCAGGCCATTTGAAAGGTATTTCTCCCAAAGGAACAGGAGCACATCTGTTTAGAAGACCAGCTTTTAACTTTACAAGGCTGACTGAAGTGTGTGGATGAAAAATTCCGAGAGGAACATTGCAAATAATTAATAGGACGTAGGCGCCAGAAATAACCTGGCATCTAGAAGAGGGTGCAACTTCAGAGGAGCTGTTTCCCCCTGGTATTTGCAAAGCTCTTATTCATTTTGCTAAATGTTTGCAATGCTCATATTAATTTTGCTTACAGGTCACTTCTCCAGGCACCTGGTTGTTTTGTTTTAGTTGTCCTGGCCCCAGAGAGCTTTGCAAAAGACAGATTTCACCATTTGCGGAGTGAATCCTGTTCTCTCATCATGGCACAGGCTCCCAGCTCTCAGTGACAGGCCCTGCTGGGTCTGAAGAGTTAACAGACAATTGAGTAAGCACGAGCAGCTTAGCGAGGGACCTCTGCCCTCTGGTTTTATTTTTAAACCTTCCACAATGGTGCCAGTGTTGAAAATACAATTCAGAAAAACCCAGAGGGCTCATGCTGGTGTTGTTTCCATCACTTGGCTCTGGATCAAAAAAAAATACATGTTTCAAAGCAGGACTTGTTGCCGGGGATGTTGTGAAGGCCAAAAGTATAAATGGATTCAAAAAAGAATTAGGTAAGTTCCTGGAGGACAGGTCCATCAATGGCTATTGGCCAAAATGGTCAGGAACGAAACCCCATGCTCTGGGTGTCCCTAAGCCTCTAACTGCCAGCAGTGGGGACTGGAGGACAGAAAATGGCTCACTCAATAATTGCCCTGTTCTGTTCATTTCCTCTGAAGCATCTGGCACCCCCACTGTTGGAAGACATGGACTAGCGGGACATTGGTCTGAGCCAATCTGGCTGTTCTTGTGTTTTTAGGACAACAATCAGAAGCACAGACAGGGTGAATGGGAAATCACATTCACACAAACAGTCAGGGGTGAAAGGTTTCAGAGTAGCAGCCGTGTTAGTCTGTATTTGCAAAAAGAAAAGGAGTACTTGTGGCACCTTAGAGACTAACAAATTTATTAGAGCATAAGCTTTCGTGAGCTACAGCTCACTTCATCGGATTCATTTGGTGGAAAAAACAGGAGAGATTTATATACACACACAGAGAACATGAAACAATGGGTTTTATCATACACACTGTAAGGAGAGTGATCACTTAAGATAAGCCATCACCAGCAGCAGGGGGGGGGGAAGGAGGAAAACATACCGGTATGCAGGGCGGCCGGGGTCCTGGGCAAGGAGGGTGGCTCTGGGCCCCTGGGAGGGGTGGGGCCTCATGCAGAAGGGGCGGGGCCGGGGCCAAAATCCCCCAGCCAGCCCTTCAGCGCTGCCCAGCCCATGCTGCCCAGGGCTTGGCTGTCAATTTAAAGGGCCCGGGGCTCCCAGCCACCTCTGCGGGGTAGTGGGGGCCGGGAGCCCGGAGCCCTTTTATATCGCCGGGCCCCGGGGCAGCTGCCCCTTTTGCCTCTCCCCCCTATCACCAGCCCTGCCAGTACAGTCGGTACTTTCTTGCCAGTACGCTGGACCAGACCAGCTTACTTTCACCTGTGCAAAGAGGTGACCTACACACCTGTTTCTAGTAGTCATAACCCATGCAGTAACCCTAATGCTGACAATGAATTCCCCAGCTGCCTGCAAACACAGCCATGAGAAACAAAGCTGAGATCTACAGGCTCGATCATGTACCTGGGGATCAGCGGTGATGGTGTTCCCTTCCTGACTCTGTCAATGATCTATGGCTATGTCTATACTTAAAACATAGCACTTCAGTGTAGACACTACCTACGCCAACAGGAAGGGTTCTCCCATCACTGTAGTAAATCCACCTCCCTCAGGGGTGGTACCTAGGTCAATGTCTATAGGTGGACTTAAGTTGGCTTAACTATGTCACTCAGGGATGTGGATTTCTGAACAACGTAGCTCGGTCAAACTAATTTTTTAGCCCTTCGTGTGTAACCTCACGTCACCTCTCTGTCACATCACCTCTCTGTACCTCAGTTTCCCCATCTGTAAAAGGAGAATAACTAGAGTTGGGTGAGAAAGAGCAACAAATTCTGCTCTGAAACATTGTTTTTTTGACCCAGAGACAAGTGGTGGAAACAAAGCCATCCTGTGAACATTTTTCCCACTCCAAACTGGGATGAAAAGTTGAAATCCCGAAAATTTTCACACACTGAAAATCTGAGAAAAATTTCAGGTGGGGTCAGTCTAACCATTTCATTTCAATCGCTTTGAAACTTTTCATCTGGATTGTGACCATTTTGTTAAAGCACGTTTTAAATCTAATGACTTTACATTTTGAAACGAAAAATCATTTGCAATCGGGAAACCAGGCGTTTTTCATTTCAAAAATATCAAAACGGCACATTTGGAAACTTTTTTTTTTTTTTAGTTGGCAAACATTTTTCAAGACCAGAAATTCCCCAGAATGGATGCTATCCCACGAAAAGTATCGGTTTTGATGCACTGGTATTTTTTGGTGACAAAATGTTTCTTCGAAAAATCCCTGACCAACTCTGTGAATGCCGCTGGCTACCCCGCTTTGTAAAATGCTTTGGCATCTAGAGAGGGGAAAAGTGCTATACATGCAGAGTCTTATTTAGTATTTACAAAATGCAGAAGGCTCAAATCCACAAAGAGCAGGGCCTGGGATCCAGGATGCCTGGGTTCTAAGGCCAGAAGGGACCACTGTGATCCGCTCATCTAACTTCCTACATAACACAGCCAACAGGATCTTATTCAGTGATTCCTGCATCTAACCCTGAAGGTCTGCTCCATGTTCCCTTGCTGACTCACTCTGTGATCATAAGCAAGTTACTTACAAAGCTCCCTTTCCTTGCTATGACATGGAGGATAACAGCAATGACCTAGACAGTGCCAGGCTTAATTCACATGGGCAGGGGGCATCCCCCACAAATTTTTCACACTTGTAAGGGACTGCGGAAGACTTTGTTATGGCCTAGCTAGGGAACTTTGGCTTTCTCGAGTCGAGAGGCTACTGTGAGACATAGATAGCTGCTTTGTTATTGTAGGAGATAGTTCTTGAAGGACACAGCTGCTGTGTTATGGCAGGATAGACAGTTTTTGAAGGACACAGCTGCTTTGCATGGCTCTTCGCTAGGTAGTACAAACCCCCCTTTAAGAAGCACCTAATTTTATATTCATGAGCTGTTTTTGTGTAATGCTTATTAACATTGCCTGTCTGCCTCCGTCCCAGGCAGACAGTGTGCTGGGTTCCCCGCCTCCGTGACTGCAACGCTTGGAGTCCCCGTTGCGAGTGAGTCACTAACCTTCAGTAAAGCCAATAACTCACAGCTGTGTGTAAGCCTCGTTTTTCTCAGAGTACTTCTGCCAGGCCTGTGGTGCTTTGAGCACCTTGGCCCAGAACAACACGGGACGCACAACTCCCCACTTTTTTTCTCTTGTCCAGCTCCCCTAAACAGGCACTCACCACAACTCCCAGTACTCGCACCAGGTCTTGAGGCTGAGTGAGCCCTTTGGGCACAGCAGGGGGGAAACAGGCTGCTGGAAGTAGGGTGCGGCTAGGCAGGCCTCAAGGGTCTGGTGGGGAAGCCCGGGTGCAGGAACCGACCCCACAGCCATGTCAAGCAGAAGCAGTATTGGCCACCCCACTGCCCATTCAGGTTTGGCCGTGCAGCCCTCTGTCATGACAGGGGGCAAAATCAAGTGAGCGGTGCTGTATCTCTCTGCAGTGGGGGGACAGTGGGGGCCAAACTTGAACGGTCAGGTCTGCTCCTCCTTGCCACGGCTGCAGGGCTGGCCTCTAAACCAGGGTTTCCGGGGGGCCTGCCTGGCCTTGCCCCACTTCCAGCAGCCCAAGCCCTTGGGCACCTTTACCCCTAGCATATGCTGTGTATCACAGGCCTGCGGCGGTGACCTGCGAGGCTGCAAGTCCAATACATTGATAATAAAATCCGCCTCTTTCTACATGTGAGAATGATCTCCAACCAGTCAATACTCAGAGAGATTTTAGCAACAGCCATGTGAACAAGCACCTTTGCCTGGCACAGCTACCAACACCAAAAAAAATGCAATCCTACACCTACCAACTCTCCTAGAGACACTGTGTCTAGGCACACACCAACAGTTCCCTTTGGCAAAGATGGTTTGATAACTAGCTCCTCTAAGAGGCATGGTGACTAGACACACTCTAGCCCTCCCCACCAGCAAAGATAACGAGATAGCAGACAAATCACCCCCGGGGTAGCCGATGGACTCAATACACATATCAGCGAAACCTCTAGCACAGATCGTGAGAAAACACACATACTGCCGCACCCATACATTGGGAATAGTCAAGTCCTATGCCCTTGGACTAGTGCAAAGCTAGGACAGGGGGATGGATTTGACCCACAAAGCAACAAAGGTATCAGCAAAGTCAGCAAGATAGCTGCTCCACCACAGAGAGGACGTGATGATGTTGCCCTCGTGAGGAGTTGAAATTTGCAGCATGTATAGCAGGGCGTTTCCATCCACCTGGAGGAAAGCCGAAATGAAAAGAGGAAAGGTGTGCACCTGTGCTCATGCAACGCACTAGCAAAGGGGGCCAATGAGCTGCAGGCCCTGAGTACCTGGGGCACTAAAATATACAACTGCCACTAAAATATACAACTCAAGAAGATTAGTCTGTCCCCTGTAACAGAAAGACACTTCAACTGCTGCATGATCCCTATTGTGGCAAGTTCATGCCTCTTGGGTTTCGATTTTTTCCCCCAATATGCCAGTAGTGCAGTAGGACAGAGACCCCAAGAGTCATTTCTCTTTAGTTCAGTTCCTAGTGAATAACTGACTGGAACACCTAGGGTAGGGGTGGCCAATGTGAGCCTGAGAAGGAGCCAGAATTTACCGATGTACCTTGCCAAAGAGCCACAGTAATACACCAGCAGCCCCCCATCAGCTCGCCCCTGCTCCCAGCGCCCCACCACCCACCAATCAACGCCTCCCACTCCCTCCCTGCACCTCCCAATCAGTTGTTTGTGGCGTGCAGGGGCTCGGGGGGGGGGGGAGCGAGGGCACAGCAGGCTCAGGGGAGGACGCGGGAAGGGGTGGAGTTGGGGCAGAGCCAGGGGTTGAGCAGTGAGGCTCCCCCCACCCGGCACATTGGGAAGTTGGTGCCTGTAGCTCCAGCCCCAGAGTTGGGGCCTAGACAAGGAGTCACGTGTTAACTTCTGAAGAGCCGCATGTGGCTCTGGAGCCCCAGGTCGGCCACTCCTGACCTGGGCAATGTAGGGCTTACGAGATCAAAACACATCTCACCAGCATGGCTGGGACCTGATTGCCTTAAGGTCTTGCAAGCTAAGCAGCAGCAGTCACTGCGTATACATGAGATCCCCCTGACGAATCCAGGCCCAGATGCATGCGGGGTTGGTGATTTAGTAAAATAAAGGAAACGTCAGAAACAGCATTGAACCAGCGCCCCAGATGCCACCTAAAGTTGAGACTGGGTGCAGGTGGGGGCATTAAAAGACTCAGTGGCTCTTTTGGCAGGAGTGGAAGTTTAGGGCTCAAGTCTTGTTTCATGTGAATCAATATAGCTCCACCTACTTTGGTGGAATTCCACTGCTTCAGGGCCAAGTTAGGGAGATGCACTATGGAAAGTGATGTGTATAAATCTAAAGCCCAATACATAGTCCACTTACACCACTTTTACATTGGTGGAACTCCACTGACTTCACTGCGACTATTCCTGATTTACGTCAGTGTCAATGAGATCGGAATCAGGGCCGTTCATTTAGTGGGCCTGATTCTCCCTCATTTACCCCAGTTTTACACTGGTGTGATTCCAATGACTTTCTTTTACACCAATTTAAATGAGGAAGGCCAATACTGGTCCGGATCCCCAGCAGGTGCAAATCAACATTGCTCTATCAAAGCCAATGGAGTGACACTGATTTACGTCAGCTGGGAGCTGGCTCATTATTTATAGGTCATTTCACAAAGACACGACCTTGTATATTCACAGCAGCAGGGTGAATCTGAGGTCGTGCTCTCGCTTCTCTCACCTGGAAATGATGTTGCAATTTGATTTTAACCTGGAGTAAGGCTCATGCCTGACTAGGCAGCAAATGAGCACAAACTGTTTAGAAGGACTGGCAAGGCTGGAGGGGTGTATCTCATCTGAAAATCTGCTTAACATGCAGTCCTGGTCTACAGCCTTATCCGTTTCATGGATTGAGAGGAACAAGCTATTCTATTAACTGGTCCCCCAGAGATTCTTATGCAGAATAGTCCATGCCCTACCCATGAACTCCACCAGTCTGCCAAGGGAAAAAACATTCTTAAAGGGATGTTGTCATCCAACTCCACGGGCATTGCCAGCAGATCGAGGGACGTGATCGTTCCCCTCTAGTCGATATTGGTGAGGCCTCATCTGGAGTACTGTGTCCAGTTTTGGTCCCGACACTACAAGAAGGATGTGGAAAAATTGGAAAACGTCCAGCAGAGGGCAACAAAAATGATTAGGGGGATGGAACACATGACTTATGAGGAGAGGCTGAGGAAACTGAGATTGTATAGTCTGCGGAAGAGAAGAATGAGGGGGGATTTGATAGCTGCTTTCAACTACCTGAAAGGGGGTTCCAAAGAGGATGGATCTAGACTGTTCTCACTGGTGGCAGATGACAGAACGAGGAGCAATGGTCTCAAGTTGCAGTGGGGGAGGTTTAGGTTGGCTATTAGGAAAAACTTTTTCACTAGGAGGGTGGTGAAGCACTGGAATGGGTTACCTAGGGAGGTGATGGAATCTCCTTCCTTAGAGGTTTTTAAGGCCCCACTTGACAAAGCCCTGGCTGGGATGATTTAGTTGGGGATTGGTCCTGCTTTGAGCAGGGGGTTGGACTAGATGATCTCCTGAGGTCCCTTCCAACCCTGATATTCTATGATTCATGATTCCAATCTAGAGTGTATACTGAAGCCATTTCAGGCTGGGATAGGACTTTGGGAGTTTAGCCCATGCTTTGTGTATACCATAAGAACGGCCATACTGAGTCAGACCACTGGTCCATCTAGCCCAGTATCCTGTCTTTCAACAGTGGGAAATGCCAGGTGCATCTGAGGAAATGAACACAAGAGGCAATCATCAAATGATCCATCCTATCATCTGCTCCCAGTTGCTGGCAATCAGAGTCCAGGGACAGCCAGAGCATGGAGTTGCATCGCTGACCATCTTGGCTAATAGCCATTGCTGGTTGCTCCATGAATTTATCTAATTCTTTTTTGAACCCAGTTATACTTTTGGCCTTCACAACATCCCCTGGCAATGAGTTCCACGGGTTGACTGTGCGTTGGGTGAAGAAGCACAGCCTTTTGTCTGTTTTAAACTAGCTGCTGATTAATTTAATTAGGTGACCCCTGGATCTGGTGTTCTGAGAAGGAGTAAATAACACCTCCTGATTCACTTTCTCCACACCATTAACGATTTTACAGACCTCTGTCATATCCCCTCTTAGTCGTCTCTTTGCCAAGCTGACAAGTCCCCATCTTTTTTGTCTCTCTTCCTATGGAAACTGCTCCATTCCCTTCATCATTTTTCTTGTCCTTGTCTGTACTTTTTTGAATTCTAATACATCTTTTTTGCGATGGGGACTAGCAGAACTCACGTAGTACCCAAACTGAGCTTACTTGATTGGGAAAGCTCATGGCTCCTGAAGCTCAGCACTGTTGATGTAAGGAGCTCTCAGTCACCCAGAACATGCTACAGATCACAACTCCAAATATACGGCGCTGTTGATCACCTTGACCAAGAAAGACTCAAGGACGGCCATCCTTACCCGTACTCAAACCACGCAGCTGTGTAGGGCACCAGAAAATTTGGGGCACCAAATTTTTCCCAGTGCCCTGCGCAGCTGCATGCTGCTCCAACCCCTGCTCTGGCTCTTCCCCAGGGCCCCTGCCCCATCTCCACCCCACCTCTTCCCTGCCCCTGCTCCGCCCCAGCCCTCCCCCCACACCCCTGAAGACTGCAACCAGGCCCGACCCTGCACTCATTGCGTGGTAAGTGGAGCAACTCGGCCCCAGCCTGCTCCGCTCCCCTGGCTCCCAGCCACACCGCCGGCAAGTGTTGGGGGCGCAGTTTCCCCCTCCCCCCAAGCCTGGAAGCTAGGGAAGCAGAGCAGCCTGGGGCCCCAGGCCTTTACGGGCGGGAGTGGGGAGGGGGCTGGCCCCAGGCCTCCGTGGGGGACAGGGGCTGGCCACTTCCTGTGGAAAGTGGAGTGACCCAGCCCCAGCCTGCTCTGCTCCCCTGGCTCCAAGGCTTGGGGGCAGGGGGGGAACCGCCCCCCAGCACTCACCAGTGGAGGCCTGGGGCCAGCCCCCCTCCCCGCTTCCCCCCATAGAGGCCTAGGGCCCCACACAGCCCCCTGCAGGGGTGCTGTGTAGGGCACCAAAATAGCTAGGGACGGCCCTAGACTCAAGTAGTGCATGCAAGACTGGACTTATAGCTTACTGAGTTGGAAAGAAAAGCGTCTTGCTAACGCACCGGACCCAATCCTTGGCTGACCCTCAGGTACAACATCAGTGGAGTTATTGAAGTAAGTCAGGGGTGAATTAATCCTTCTGTCACTGTTAAAACAAGAACACCAAACACTGTGGAAGCCTACAGGACTCAGGATTTGGCTTTAAATGACAGAAACTGTTGACTTTTTCCATGGCTGACCTGGGCTACGTGTTGCGTTAATACAGCATGTCAATAGGGGATAAATCTGATTATCGCCTTTCCATAAAGAACAAAGAGATACTGTGCTCCCGCTATTCTCCTCCCCTGGTGCCAACAAACTGAGAGGAGAACAATGTTACAATTGTGGCATGCAATTATAAACACATCCGTGCTTACACTGCAACGCCAGGTGCATCTCTTGCACCGTAGCCCGAACAGTCCAATTCCCACAGCCGCTTTCCTGCTTGATCTTATTCCCTAAACCGGCTAGTTGTCTTGGAGAGGTGCCAGGCAGCACAGCACTTGCAGGAAGCGTTAGCAGCGGACAATCTGCTGCGAGCGGCACATCCAAGTGAAAGCACATCACTCGGCACAGGCTTAGTAGGGGAAACCTACAGGCGCCGACTCTGGGGGTACGCCGGAGCTGGAGCACCCATGGGGAAAAAATAGTGAGTGCTCAGCACCTTCCAGTCACAGCTGTTCACCGCCCCCACTCATCAGCTGATCGGGTGCATCAAAAACCTGATGGGTGCATTGCCACCGCCAAACAGCTGTTTGGCAGCTTGGGGAGGGTTAGGGGGAGGGTAGACAGTGGGTAGGAGGAGGGGGCGGAGCAAGGGCAGGAAGAGGCGGAGAGAAGGTAGGGTCCTGGGGGAAGGGGCGGGGCCTCAGGGCGGAGCTGAGGGAGAGCACGCCCAAGGAGAAGGAAAGGTCGGCGCCTGTGGTGGAACCAGAAAACGGGAGGACGGAGACAGAAGAAAGCGTGGAGGGAAATAGAAGCGAAGGAGCAGATCCAGTCACCAGGTCTGACTCTCCACTACCTTGCGCCTTGGGCTGCTGCACACGGCCATCCATAGTGGGTGTGAAATGCTAGCGAGCCAGAATTGCTTTGCACGGGTATCAATAGCAACCAAGGCAACAGGGAATGACACAGGCACAAGCCTTGTCTACTCAACAAAACCCACCCTGTGTGTGTCAGCAAGGAATCAGTGACCAACACAGCTCAAGTTGCAAGCATACTTGCCTTTAATAGCACTATATGACCCACGGCCACCTCTCAGTCTTTATCCTCACAATACCTCTGTGAGGCAGGGCCGTGCTATTATCTCCATTGTACAGATGGGGAAACTGAGGCACAGAACAGCTAAGTGACTTGCCCAAGGTCACACAGGAAGCCTATGGTAGAGCAGGGAATTAGGCTAGCATCCTAACGAGGGAACCGTCCTTCCTCTCTTTAGGGGTAGGGTTTCCTGTGGGCAAACTACCTTTGTCTCTATTTCAGGACACTGTCATGAGAACCCACCTAGAAGCTATGGCTCCATTACTCCATCCACCCATACTCCAGCCCATTTCTGGATTAACTCTGCAAATGTAAAAAGGCTCTTCACCAGACACATCACATTCAGATGGATCAGAATTAAGGTTCAGTGGATGAAGAGAGAAGACAGACAAGGTGTTTTCCCCTTGGCAAATGCCTGCCTATGGTGCCACATACCAGATAAGTTTCCTCCTGAATAGCTTAGACTATTGGTTTTCAACCTTTTTTTCATTTGTGAACCCCTAAAAAATTTCTAATGGAGGATGGTGTGGACTGCACCCTCAGCAAGTTTGCAGATGACACTAAACCGAGAGGAGTGGTAGATACACTGGAGGGTAGGGATAGGATACAGAGGGACCTAGACAAATTAGAGGATTGGGCCAAAAGAAATCTGATGAGGTTCAGCAAGGACAAGTGCAGAGTCCTGCACTTAGGATGGAAGAATCCCATGCACTGCTACCAAGTGGGTAGGCAGCAGTTCTGCAGAAAAGGACCTAGGGGTTACAGTGGACAAGAAGCTGGATATGAGTCTACTTGTTGTCAAGAAGGCTAACATCATTTTGGGCTGTAATAAGTAGGAGCACTGCCAGCAGATCGAGGGACACGATCATTCCCTTCTATTTGGCATTGGTGAGGCCTCAGCTGAAGTACTGTGTCCAGTTTTGGGCCCCACACTACAAGAAGGATGTGGAAAAATTGGAGAGAGTCCAGCTGAGGGCAACAAAAATGATTAGGGGGCTGGAGCACATGACATATGAGGAGTGGCTGGGGGAACTGGGATTATTTAGTCTGCAGAAGAGAAGAATGAGGGGGGATTTGATAGCTGCTTTCAACTACCTGAAGGGGGGTTCCAAAGAGGATGGATCTAGGCTGTTCTCAGTGGTAGCAGATGACAGAACAAGGAGCAATGGTCTCAAGTTGCAGTGGGAGAGGTTTAGGTTGGCTATTAGGAAAAAAATGTTTTTGGTAAAGCACTGGAATGGGTTACCTAGGGAGTTAGTGGAATCTCCTTCCTTAGAGGTTTTTAAGGTCAGGCTTGACAAAGCCCTGGCTGGGATGATTTAGTTGGGGATTGGTCCTGCTTTGAGCAGCGGGTTGGACTAGATGATCTCCTGAGGTCCCTTCCAACCCTGATAGTCTCTATGATATCTTAGACACAGTCTGTGGACCCCCAGGTGTCTGCAGACCACAGGTTGAAGGCCGCTGTTCTATGATAATGACAACCTTTTGCGGACCCCTGAGACATAACCTGCGGACCCCGCCATGGGTCCATGGACCACAGGTTGAAAACGACTGGCATAGACAGCATCAAGATGCATTCAAGTCTCCCCGGTCGAAATGCCTATGTGTAATTCCTGCTGAATGGGGTTCTCCAGATTTTTAAAGAGGGGTGTGGAGCTCTTCCAAGAACCTGCAATGTCACAGTCACCGAATTGGGGAACTACAGTACTGGGCAAGAGGCAGAAGATGTTTCCACTGATGCAAAAAGAACCAGCGATGCTAGGGAAAGGAATGCAGAAGAGAGACAAGAGGGGGACTCCATGAAATACCTTATTTTTACTCATTTCCCTAAGCACAACCCTGTCAAAAATAGCCTGCTATCTTTGCACTGTTACACAGCTCTTGACAGAGAGAAGTAGGAGCAAATTGTGGGAGGGACCAAGGACCTTCATTATCTACAGAGTCAGGGAGCAGGAGCTGTAGCAAACATGCAGACCACTGGAACCAGATGATTGGATACAAGCAGGAAAATTGAAAGCAAATACTTATACAATAAATATCCCATTCCTTGTGCCCCTGAGGTATTTTACATGGAAAAGAGATAGCATCAGATGTTTGTGCTTTCCCCAAAGCCAGGCTATCTGAGTAATCTGGGCACTCGCAGACATAAATTTGCACAAAGCACATTATCAGGCTGTTTCCCTCATTCCCTGCCAGTTGGAGGAAGCAAGCGGCCCCTTGCCCATCCCTCAAGACGTCAGAGACCAAGAGGAAGCATTCATAAGAAGCATTAATGTTTGATTGCAGTTAAGAGCTGATAACGGCGATACGCATCAGCGGGCTCATTGATATGGAGTTTTTCTGATTCACTGGTCAGAATAATGGAGTCAGCTGACCTAGTTACAGGATTCGAGGGCTGGTCCAGTCAGAGGCACCAACTTGCTACTGAGCCGGGGGGTGCTCAGCCCCCCGCTCTGCCCCAGGCCCCACACCCACTCCACCGCTTCCCCCCAGACCCCACCTCCGCCTTGCCTTTTCCGGCCCCTGCTCCACCCCCCTCCCCTGAGCGCGCCCTGCTCTCACTTCTGCTCCCCCACTCCCCCTTCCCCAGCACCTCCGATCTGCAGTGGGCAGGAGGCACTGGGAGGGACGGGGAGACACTGATCAGCAGGGCTGCTGGTGGGCAGGAGGCACTGGTGGGATGGGGAGGTGCTGATCGGGGGGAGCAGCTGATGGGTGATCAGCACCCACCATTCCCCCCCCCGTGGATGCTCCAGCTCCAGAGCACCCACAGAGTCGTTGCCTATGGGTCCATTGGCCCACAGCTATATTAGTAACTCAGCTATCCCTACTGGACCATTGGGTTAATGGTAGAACCTTGTTATGGCCTAACTGCAGAAAGGGCAAGGAACTGGGAGTCAGGACTCCTGGGATCTATTTCCAGCTGTCTGAGAAAGTGTGCTCCTAGTCACGGCCCTAGGGAATCCAGGCTAGTTACTAGCACTAGCCCAGTGACCCAATAACAAGGTGTTCATATTACCCCAGGTGGCAAGCATAAGGCAGGCAGCATGGTACAGTGGGGTAGAACACTGAACTGGGAGTTTTTGTAAACCTGGTTTCAACTCCTGAGTCACCCACTGACTCACTGCATGAAAGAAAGTCCCATCTCTCTGTGCCTCAGTTTCCCCATCTATAAAAGAAGAGTAATGATACTCACCACCATTATAAAGTTAGATTGGTGAAAATTGCAACATATTATCATTAATAATGATTGGAGCACCCTGACTCACAAAGCTGGGAATAGAATCCAGGAGTCCTAGATGCCCAGTTCCCAGCCTTAACTACTGGCCTACTCCCTTCTCTCGTTAAATTAGGGGAGTGAGAGTCACCTTCTAGGTTTGTGCCAGCAGAATCCCAAATTTTCAAGATGGGTCCAGGTTTGGTTTGGTCCTTACGGTATCTCACCTAAATATTACCCATCACATCCGAGGACAGAAGACAACTTATATCCATTGCATTGATAGCCATATATAGACTCATCCACAGCACAAACACCTTGGATCATCTGATGAGACAACAGCTGCGGTGGCTCCTGGGTGCACCCCCCTTTGGAAGTGCAAACGATAAAGATTTCTTTTTTCAAAAGCACTTAGAGAATTCATGCTGCTTTGCTTCTCATTAATTGTAATAGCAAACTGTTACTCATGAATTACCACCTTGCTAGCCACTCGTTAGTATTAATTGCATGAGCGATCCATTGTTATTCTGTTTAATTGCTTATATTAATGATCTCACATAATAGCCTATCATTATATTATTTACTGAGTACCGCCAAGTTCTCTGTGCTACAGCATACAAGAATGTGCTCTCTCCCCTACAGGTTGGTCCCAGGTCAGTGGTTTTCAACCTGTGGTCCGTTTGGCTGTTTGGCGGCTGAGGGAGGCGCTTGGGGGCGGGCAGAGAGCAGCAAGCAGTGGGGGCATTAGGGAGGGGTTGGAGCAGGGGCAAGAAGAGGTGGAGCAAGGGTGGGGACTCTGGGGAAGGGGTGGAAAGGGGGTGGGGCCTCGGGTCAGATCGGGGATGGAGCACCCCTGGGGAAAAATAAAAGTTAGCACCTACGTGTAGACGTGCAGAAGTAGGTCGATGCACAGTGGCTTACGTTGATCTAACTTTGTAAGGCAGACCCGGCCTTTGAGAAAGAAGAAAACAAAACCTCATGAGAACCGGTGTCATGTTCCCAACAAATCAATCCAAGCCCATCAGGAATACATTCACTTGTGTAGCCTGTGCATGGGTTAGGATGGTCTCAGCAAGCCATAGAAAATAAAGATGGATCTGTTGCAGAGCTGGTAAAAAAAAAAAAAAAAACCTTTTCATTGAACTTTTTTTTCCCATGAAAAATGGCTTTTAGACAAAACAGAAATTTTCACACACATAACTGATGCAGCAAGCCCAGAGGTGCCGGGGCTATAAACTGCCAAGTCTAGAGGTGCCAGGGCTCAGCCCTGGCACAAATTAAGCACTGCTCATAGGGTCACCAACAATCTCTTATTACAAGGGACAGCCTTTATTTTTTTCATCTCTTTACAACAAGTTCCAGCAAAAAGCAGCTGGAAATATCCCTGGTGAATGTAGGTGAGCACTGCATATTCATTATGATTATTATTAATATTAATAATGGTGATGGCTATAATAATGATTATGATAATATCAGGAGGTGGGATGAGGCAGAGGTGCTAAGAAAATAGTCCCTTCATTTTGAAATACATTGTTGGCAACTGTAGGGTTCACCGTGGTTCAGCATGATCCTATTAATCTGGTACAGAGAACAGCATCACCCATGTCTGCCATCGGGATCCCTGAGCAAACAAAAGCAATGCTGGATACCCCAGGAACAGCTGGGTAGTTGACTATTGTGGTAAGTGACTTGAGTATCTCAGCAGTCAGACACGCTGAGTCGTTACCTGCACATTGAGGAAGCAGAGCAATTGATCGCAACAACAGGGAAAGGGCGATTATGGGGTGTGTAACGCCCATGCACTCAGGAAACGTGATGGTGACTCTGAGAACGAGGCCATGGTGAGGGAAGGTCAGCCCAGGTGGCCAAAAAGGAACCAGCTCAATCCTCCAATTCTCCTTCCCACCCCACCCCCATCCCCACCCCCAACTCTGAATGAAACTTTTAAAAAGTTCATTAAACCCTCCAGCCACGGTGCATCATTTGCACTGGTCATAATTTCTTGCCAATCATTCTTAGAGTCCTCGTCCTATCTCTGCCTGGTACTTTTGACCCCTCCTCACCAGTAGGGCACTCTGAGACAGGGATTCCTTGGTCATAAAGATAATGCACTCTGGAGGCCTGCTGAATCAAGCTCCATTGAGTTTATATCTCTCTTTATAGACGCATCTAGTGGCGGTCACCGATGTCTTTATCATGTGGGGATTTTGGAATGGCTGGCCCAGGACAATAGTTGCTCTTTCAGACTCCAGCTTCTTTCTGGTATTACAGATGCATCTTTGCAGGACGAGCTCTGCCAATGCAGCTCAGTCCCAATCCAGAGGCCCCAGTGCTGTGCCGATCCTGGGCTATTCCATGTCTCTGCCAGTGCACTGCAGGCCTGACCCACAGTCCCCTGGCCCCTTGCTATTCCAGAACTCCAGATGCACCGCAATCCTGACCCACACGTCTCCCTTATGCAAACCTACTATTCCAATCCTGGACTCTCATACGCACAGTTTTGCCAATGCACCTCAACCCTCAGCCGCGGCACCCCCAGTCCAGGGCCCCCATCCAATTCTGCCACTGCAAAAGAGACTTGCTGGCATCACTGTATCCGTCCAGTTCTGGGTCTTTCCTTGGCAGACACCAGCAACCATGTCAAATTGATTGGTGGTTTATGGATACATACACAAATGCCCGTTATGGACAAGGCTACACCCCACCAACCACATTCCGTTTGTGTTCTAACACAGGCTTTGAAAAAGCGAGAGGTTGTGTGCAGCAATGGGCCAGAGTCACAAAGAGCAGCTCGAGCGCCGTGTTCAAACTTCTCAAACTTCTGGGGCTTGGGGACCCAGGACTTCTAGTTCTGCCCAGTAAAAAAATATGGTCTAGTCCTGCCAAACTTCAGATGGACATGGCGAGGAGCAAGAAAGAAAGAAAGCAAAAACAATTAGATAGATAGATAGATAGATAGATAGATAGATAGATAGATAGATAGATAGATAGATATTCGGACCTGGATCCAAACTCCAAAGTTTGAGGATGTTCAAGATTGAGACAAGCTGTTCAGACCCATCTCTAGTTCCCCCCAAACACCACTTCCTTATTCTCCCATCTCCACTGAAAAGGCCAGTGGAGGCGAAGAGAGGGGAGAAAGGAATGACTGACACAGGAAGAGGGACTGTAGTAAAAAGCAAGGAATAACGCAGCTCAGCTTTGTGTTTTATGGAATCTCTCGAGGCTAATTTATAAGCACCTGAAATTGGCAAATGCCACATTCGCAGGTTAATAGAGGGGGCAGGGTTTGAAGCCAGATACAGCTGGAACAAGAGGAAAAAAAGCATCAGGTTTCCAAAGACCCTAACCCCACCTCCTTCAGCTGCAGATCCCTGGATTTTCTGCATATAGACATATATAGATAGATATCTCACACACCAGCACCTTTGCAGGGAGCAGCCACAGCAGCAGCAATCAAGCAGCTTTTAGGGTCGTTCCTGGCAAACTCCATGATGTGGGAGCTCCGTTCCGTAGCCTTCACACGGGCTGTCTTTGCTGAGTTTCTGGCCACGCTGCTCTTCATCTTCTTTGGCCTGGGCTCTGCCCTCAACTGGCCTTTGGCCACCCCAGATGTCCTGCAGATCTCGCTGGCTTTCGGCTTGGCCATCGCAACACTGGTCCAGGCCCTAGGGCACATCAGCGGGGCGCACATCAACCCAGCGGTGACAGTGGCGTGCCTGGTAGGCTCTCACATCTCCTTCCTCAGAGCTGTCTTCTATGTGGTGGCGCAGCTTCTGGGGGCAGTCGCCGGGGCAGCTCTCCTGCATGAGCTCACCCCACCGAACATCCGGGGACACTTGGCCGCCAACAGGGTAAGGATTCCACCAATGCATGAGCTCTCAGGGGGAAAGGATTGATGGATGGGTAGGGCTTTTGGGGAAACAAAGGCAAGTCAAGCGAGGTCATGTATAGCTGGGAATAGAACCCTGGAGTCCTGCCTTCCAGACCCCCCTTGCTCTAACCTGCCTCTGGGAATGAACCCAGGTGTCCTGACACCCAGTACTGCATTCCAACTATTAAACCATGCTTCCTTCTAGCTGTGGGAATAAAACTTGGAGGTCCTGGCTCCCAATTCCCCCCACTCTAAGCATTCCCCAGTGCGGCCTATGAGACCAACCAACAAGAGTCATGAAATTCACAGCCAAGCTGCCATTTTGACATAAGAGATGTTGCAGAGTTCCTAGCTCTGCCATGCTTAATCCTTCTCTGGGAGCATATTCCACCACCTCTACAATATCCTTGTTGGTGTGGGAATATGTAGTCTGTCTCCTTGCCACGTTAGGTCTTGCCAGTATTTCCAGGATGCTGGTTCCACTCCAGGCACCCAGGCATCAGAGTTGGTACGACGGGTTTTTTTAAATACAATCGCTGCTTCGCATCAGATAATGCCACTCAATGCTCTACTTTCAAAGGCTGGTAGCGGACCCATCTGGTTAATCACAATGTCCGGTAGAGACCCCTGCCCTGGCAGTGCCACTGCGCGGCCTCACCTGCCCTGGTCTGTAACAAGTTAGAAGGATTTGACTCTGGTTTCGTACACTGTGCAACATCAAATTACAGGGAGACATTAAAGCTCTGACTTACAGGCAGAAAAACAAGGGAACTTGGGGAGTTGTACCTAGAAACCTCAGCTGATGCCCTGTCATTAACACATCGGGTCCGGATTCTCCACTGCCTTGCATTTTGTGCCATCATTGACACCTGGGAAAAGGGTGGGGTAGGGAGGTTAAGCAGCTACAAAATCAGAACATAAGCATTATGAATCCACTTTGCAAGGTGTAAATGACACCAGGTTGCAAGCCAGTGGAGAATCTGGCCCCATGCTGTCCTAGGAAGACAAGAAAAGCATCTATAACAGCACTGCCAAGTCTCATAATTTGATCGCAAGTCTTGAGCTATTTGGTGTCTTTCTTAAATCCCCAGCTCCTGGAGTCATATGATTTTGAGAGAGGCAGTTTTTATTTTTAAAACTTGTAAGTTTCCAGCCTTGATGGCTGCAAAGAAAAGTTTGAAAATGACCCTAGGGTATCCTAAAAGTTCAAAAACTAAAAGGCTACAAAAAGAACCCCAAATATATTAATATTTTTAAATCTCATGATTTTTGGAGGCCTGACTTGTGTCTTTTAATGCTTGGGGTTGGTAATACAGCTGTTAACTCCAGCATTCTCATTATGTGGACTCTCCTTTACCATGCCCCTAATAACAAAAACATTATGGATCAGGTTCTCAGCTATGTAAACTAGTCTGATATCCCTGGACCAGATTCTCATCCAAATCATCCAAAGCACAGGACTTGGTGGTGATGGGGGACTTCAACTACCCACATATCTGTTGGGAAAATAACACAGCTGGGCTTAGATTTTCCAACAAGTTCTTGGACTGTATTGGAGACAAATTTTTTTATTTCAGAAGGTACAGAAACCACTAGGGAAGAGGCTCTTCTAGATTTGAGTTTGGCAAATGGGGAAGAACTGTTTGAGAATTTGAAAGTGGAAGGCAGCTTGGGTGAAAGTGACCGTGCAGTGGCAGAGTTCATGCTTCTAAGGAATGGGAGGAGGGAAAACAGCAGAATAAAGATAATGGATTTCAAGAAGGCAGACTTAAGCAAACAGTTGATGGGGAAGAGCCCTTGGGAAGCAAGTCTAAGGGGAAAAACAGCTCAAGAGAGTTGGCAGTTTTTCAAAGAAGACCAAGGACAGAGTAAACCCGTTACTCAGTGGGGACTCGGGGGACAACGACAGAAAATGTCGAAATGGCAGAAGTGCTAAATGATCTTTTTGTTTCAGTTTTCACCAAAAAGTTTAGTAGTAATTGGACATCTAACATAGTGAATACCAGTGAAAATGAGGTAGACTCAGAGGCTAAAATAGGGAAAGAACAAGTTAAAAATTAGACAAATTAGATGTTTTCAAGTCACCAGGGCCTGATGAAATACATCCTAGAATTCTCAAGGAGCTGACTGAGGAGAGATCTGAGCCATTAGCGATTATCTTCTAAAAGTCATGGCAGACTGGTACGATTCCAGAGGATTGGAAAAGGGCAAATATAGTGTCCATCTAAGGACAACCCAGGGAATTACACACCAGTCAGCTTAACCTCAGTACCCAGAAAGATAACGGAGCAAATAATTAAGCAATCAATGTGCAGACACTCAGAAGATAAAAAGGTGATAAGTAACAATCAGCATGGATTTGTCAAGAAAAAATCATGTCAAACCAACCTACTAGCTTTCTTTGACAGGATAACAAGCCTTGTGGATGTGGGGAAGCAGTTGCTGTGGTATATCTTGATTTTGTAAGGTTTTTGATAGTGTCTGGCATAACCTTCTCATAAACAAACTAGGAAAATACAATATAGATGGAGCTACTATAAGGTGGGTGCAAAACTGGTTGGAAAACTGTTCCCAGAGAGTAATCAGTGGTTCACAATCAAGCTGGAAGGGCATATCAAGTGGTGTCATGCAAAGATTAGTTCTGGGACTGGTTCTGTTCAATATCTTCATCAATGATTTAGATAATGGCATAGAGAGTACACTTATAAAGTTTTCAGAGTAGCAGCCGTGTTAGTCAGTATTCGCAGAAAGAAAAGGAGTACTTGTGGCACCTTAGAGACTAACAAATTTATTTGAGCATAAGCTTTCGTGAGCGATGAAGTGAGCTGTAGCTCACGAAAGCTTATGCTCAAATAAATTTATTAGTCTCTAAGGTGCCACAAGTACTCCTTTTCTTTTTACTTATAAAGTTTGTGGAGGATAACAAGCTGAGAGAGGTTGCAAGCGCTTTGGAGAATAGAATTAAAATTCAAAATGATCTGGACAAACTGGAGAAATGGTCTGAAGCAGGGATCAGCAACCTTTGGCATGCGGCCTGTCAGGGTAAGTTCCTGGCAGGCTGGGATGGTTTGTTTACCTGCCACTTATGGTAGAATCATAGAATATTCTGGGACCTCAGGAGGTCATCTAGTCCAACCTCCCTGCTCAAAGCAGAACCAATCCCAACTAAATCATCCCAGCCAGGGCTTTGTCAAGCCTGATCTTAAAAACTTCAAAGGAAGGAGATTCCACCACCTCCCTAGGTAATGCATTCCAGTGCTTCACCACCCTCCTAGTGACAAAGTTTTTCCTAATAGCCAACCTAAACCTCCCCCACTGCAACTTGAGACCATTACTCCTTGTTCTGTCATCTGCTATCACTGAGAACAGTCTAGATCCATCCTCTTTGGAACCCCCTTTCAGGTAGTTGAAAGCAGTTATCAAATCCCCCCTCACTCTTCTCTTCTGCAGACTAAACAATCCCAGTTCCCTCAGCCACTCCTCATAAGTCATGTGTTCCAGTCCTCTGCTGGATGCTTTCTAATTTTTTCACATCCTTCTTGTAGTGTGGGGACCAAAACTGAACACAGTACTCCAGATGAAGCCTCACCAATGTTGAATAGAGGGGAACGATCACGTCCCTCGATCTGCTGGCAATGCCCCTACTTATACTTCCCAAAATGCCATTGGCCTTCTTGGCAACAAGGGCACACTGTTGACTCATATCCAGCTTCTCATCCACTGTAACCCCTAGGACCTTTTCTGCAGAACTGCTGCCGAGCCAGTCGGTCCCTAGTCTGTAGCGGTGCATGGGATTCTTCCATCCTAAGTGCAGGACCCTGCACTTGACTTTGTTGAATCTCATCAGATTTCTTTTGGCTCAATCCTCTAATTTGTCTAGGTCCCTCTGTATCCTATCCCTACGCTTCAGCATATTTACCTCTCCTCCCAGTTTAGTGTCATCTGCAAATTGCTGAGGGTGCAATCCATGCCATCCTCCAGATCCTTAATGAAGTTATTGAACAAAACCAGCCCAGGACCGATCTTTGGGGCAGTCCGCATGATACCGGCTGCCAACTAGACATGTAGCCATTGATTACTACCCATTGAGCCCGACAATCTAGCCAGCTTTCTATCCACCTTATAGTCCATTCATTTAGCCCATACTTCTTTAACTTGCTGGCAAGAATACTGTGGAAGACTTCCACGGGTTCGGCCAATCGTGGCTTTCACTGGCCACGGTTCGCCATTCGAGGCCAATGGGGGCCGCAGGAAGCAGCGTGGGCCAAGGGATATAAATAGGATGAAATTCAATAAGGCCAAATGCAAAGTACTCCACTTAGGAATGAACAATCAGTTGCACACCTACAAACTGGGAAATGACTGCCTAGGAAGGAGTACTGCGGAAAGGGATCGGGGGGTCAAAGTGGATCACAAGCTAAATATGAAACAACAGTGTAATACTGTTGCAAAAAAGCAAACTTCATTCTGGGCTGTATTATCAGGAATATTGTAAGCAGGACACGAGAAGTAATTCTTCCGCTCTACTCCACGCTGATTAGGGCTCAGCTGGAGTATTGTGTCCAGTTCTGGGCACCACATTTAAGGAAAGAGATGGACAAATGGAGAAAGTACAGAGAAGAGCAACCAAAATGATTAATGATCTAGAAAACATGACCTATGATGGAGACCAGAGTTCAAGTACTTGTTCTGTCATAGATTTTCTGTGTGATAACAGATAAATCACATAGCCACTCTGCTTCAGGTTCCCCATATGTAAACAGGGATAATAGCACACTTCTGCCTTACAGGGGAACTGTGAGGATAAATACCTTAAAGACTTTGGATAGTACAATAATGGAGGGGCATACAAGTACCTTAAATAGATAGTAGCCTTTGTACAAGTCTTTAAATCGTGATTTGAGGACTTCAGTAACTCAGCCAGAGGTTCGGGGTCTATTACAGCAGTGGGTGGATGAGGTTCTGTGGCCTGCGATGTGCAGGACTCAGACTAGATGATCATGATGGTCCCTTCTGACCTTAAAGTCTATACAAGTGTGAATGATTACTCAAGGGCAAGGGCAAGTAGCATCAGGCCCTGTATTTTTCAAGTGATCTAGGAATTTGAATCAAATCCAGGTCAGGACCGACAGAAAGCTAACAGCATCTCTCAGCTGTTGTCATGCGTAGGAATAGCATACTATCCCTTTAAATAGTTCGTGAGCCCTCTGGTAGTGCTCACCGTGTTTATGCTATGAAATCACCCAGAGCAGCAAGGATGCATAGAGCTAGGCTTTGCACATTTGAAAGGACTACAGGACTGAGCTCCCCTCCAGGTCAGTGAGCAAGGTAGGAGAAGCCTGCACCGTCCCGCTGCTCCTTGCATGTACCTGTCCTAGGCAGGTTTCAGAGTAGCAGCCATGTTAGTCTGTATTTGCAAAAAAGAAAAGGAGTACTTGTGGCACCTTAGAGACTATGCATCCGATGAAGTGAGCTGTAGCTCACGAAAGCTTATGCTCAAATAAATTTGTTAGTCTCTAAGGTGCCACAAGTACTCCTTTTCTTTTTTGCTGTCCTGGGCACAGACAGATGCCTGCCGTTCCAGAGCTCTATCACTCTCCCCCCAGGATGCAACATGCCTGTGACATATAGAGCTCCTCACGCTACACAGGGAGGTGAAAGGATCAGCTCTGGTTTGTAAGTAACACAGTATTGCCAGGCCCAAATGCTCACAAATCATGAGACATGGGCACCAAAAATGCTGAGATTGGCTTTAAAATCATGAGATTAAGTCAAAATACTAGATTTGCTGCTCTTTTTATTTGGCCTCTGCTTTTTGAGCCTTTGGGATGAACTAGGGGGTCACATTTTGAAGCTAGAAACTTACTTTTTCATGAAGAACAAAGGCTGAAATCCTCACTTGATTCCAGGAGCTGGGGCTTTAAGGAAAACAATAATTATCATGAGACTCATGACAAACTCATGAGAGTTGACAACACTGGACTAAAAGGCTGAAGAGGGGGGCTAGCTTCTCTTCTCAGGCCTTGTCTACACCCAAAAGTTCATTGCTTTAACTATACCGACATAGTGAAAGCAGTGCAACCTGCTCCAATGTGAATGCAGTTATGCCCATATAAAAATCCTCATACCTGTATGACTCATTCCGGTAAGGGAGGAGGAATAAAGTATGCTGGTATAAAGCACTTTTAGACCCGTAGAACTGCCTTGACAGGAGGAGCTGTACCAGTCTGACTAGGAATCACATTCCCGAAATGACTGCACAAAGTCTGCACTGCAATCAGAGGTGTGATTTAATTTGCCACACATGTAGACAGACATCCCTAGTTTGGACATAGCTAGAGCCACTAACAATAGCAGAGAATCCAGCTCGCCGGATTTTGTAAAGGGACCGCTCAGTGCAACAAAAATCAGTCGACTCACAGGACCACAGGCAGGAAACTTGTTTCTTTGTTTTTAACTGCATCACAATAGAAGCGGGGGATGGGGAAACCTTCCCATGGACTAAACAGAAAGTAAGGGAGAAGTGGATCAGGGCTCCAACCCAGAGTACTGGGAATAACCTAGTTAACCCTTTGAAGACCACTTTACTACGTCACTGCTATTGCTATTCTAGTGACTAGATCCAAGCTAGCTGAGCTGTGTCTGTGGTCACACCTCCGACAGCAGTGTGTAATCCAGGTTTCAGTAATGCCAGTGTAAATCCGGAGTTATGCAATCCCTGGATTTATACCAGCGCAATGGAGATCAGAATTAACCTTCCTGGCTGGCAAAGAGGTGATACAGTGAGGGGGAAAAAAAAACTGCAGGTGGAATTTCTGGTTCTGTCTAAAACATCTAGATTTCAGTATTTAACAGTGCATGTCTCAGGCTCCAGCAGCATAGCTGGACCATAGATAAGATCTCAGCCAACCCCAGAGCGCCAGTGGCACCGCAAATTGGTCAATTAACCAGCAACATCCAGTGGTACCGCCACTTACATTGGATTAAGGAAACACGAACTGCCATTTATATTGCAAAACGTACACTGGAGATATTAACTCGAAGTGTGGTCAGATTAGGTTTACTGCAATTGCTGAGCACAGAAGTGACTGCTTGGAAAGGCTGACCTGGAAACTGTACATGCTAAGTGCATATTGTACGGGTGTGTGTACGAGAGAGAGAGAGAGCAAATAAGTGATTACCATTCTGAAAAATAAAACTCTCATTTCCCGACAGTTGAACTTTTCAAATACTGTCTCGGGTCTCAAGTGACATGAATTTTGTGGGTCTCGTTAGAGTCCTTGTCGGCACACCTCACAACTACTAGACATTTGGCAGGATCTCCTTAAAAGAGGCACAGCACGGGAATAGCACCGTACAAGAACAAGGAGACTTTTGACTGATACAGAAAGGCAGCAAACTCTGCAAAACGATGCATGGAAATACTCTTGCACACAATGCACAATGAGCCTGTGGAACTCATTGCCACAAGGTAGTATTGAGACCAAGGAGTTTTGAAGGGCTCAAAAAAACCTAGGTGGAGCCCTGACTCCAATCCACTCTGGCAGTTCCTATGTTCCTTGCAAGTCAAGAGGATATGTTGACAGAGATGGAAGGATACAGACTAGGAGCACAAGTGAGGACTGAGATGCACTGACAAAGCTGGAGTGGAGGAAGGGCTGACAGAGCAGGGATTTTGCAGAGCAGGATACTAGGGCATCAGCTGGGCTGTGTGGGGACCTGGGACTGCAGGGGGTGATGCTGGTAAGACCAAAGTGCCTTGGCAGAGCTGTGGAGCAGCTTACACAGCCTGTACTTACGCTGTACTTTCTCCAAGCCTTCCGGATGGAGGACCAGGCAGGGTTTAGCAGGGAGATTTTGTGATCATCTAATCTGAACTTCTGGATAACATAGGCCAGAGAACTTCCCTCAAAATATTTAAATCCGTCCTGATTTAAAAATGATCGGTGATGGAGAATCCCCCACGATTCTTGGTACATGGTTCCAGTGGGTTCATTACTCTCACCATTAAAAATGCATGCCTTCTTTCCCGTCTGAGCGGGGCGAGCATCAACTTTCAGCTCGTGGATCACATTAGATCTTCCTCTGCTGGACAGAAGAGCCCACAATTAAATATTTGCTCTCCGTGGAGATACTTGTAGACTGTGCAATCCAGTCCCCCTTCACCTTCTCTTTGCAAGCTAAATAGATAGACTCAAAGCACTTAATCTCAATGTTTTCCAATCTTCTAATCATTCTCCTGGCCCTTTTCTGAATTCTGGGAGCCAGGGCTGGACACAGGATTCCAGCCGTGCTCCTGCCAATGCCAAATACAGAGGTAAAATAAACTCTCTATTCATAGGCACCGGCTTCCTCTGGGCCCTGGGGGTGCTCAACCCCAGCTCCGCCTCCACCCCTGCTGCCACCCGACCCCTTTCCCCAAGCCCCCCGTCCTGCCTCTTCCTGCACCCGCTCTGCCCCAAGCCCCACCCCACCCACCCTTTTTCTCAAGTCCCCGCCTCTTCCTGCCCCTGCCCAGTCTCTTCCCCGCCTTTTCCAGCCCCCTCCCCCAAGCGCACCCCATCCCCACTCCTCCGTTTCCTCCCAGAGCCTCCTGCACGCCATGAAACAGCTGATTGTTGCGAGTCGGCGGCAGGGAGAGGAGTTGATCGGCAGGGTTGCTGGTGGCCGGGAGGCGCTGGGGGCAAAAGGGGGAAGCTGGCTGCCGGTGGGTGCTAATTTTTTCCCATAGGTGCTCCAGCCCTGTCTCTATGGCGCCTATGTCTCTACTTCTACTCAAGATTCCCCTGTCTGTGATTCCTAGTATGGCATTAGCCCTTTTTGGCCACAATGTCACATG
Source organism: Dermochelys coriacea (assembly GCF_009764565.3). Classification (NCBI taxonomy): domain Eukaryota; kingdom Metazoa; phylum Chordata; order Testudines; family Dermochelyidae; genus Dermochelys; species Dermochelys coriacea. The sequence continues at coordinate 4,623,733 of NC_050087.2, read as the reverse complement.
AGGAGCTCGGACCCAGCTGATTCCCCACCACGACCCCCAAATCTTTTTCAGAGTCGCTGCTTCCAAGGACAGAGCTCCCCTTCCCTGTAAGTCTGGCCTGCGTGCTTTGCTCCCAGATGTTTTCATTTACATTCAGCCGTATTAAAACGCATATGGTTTTCTTTTGTGCCCAGTTCACCAAGCCATCTCGATGTCTCTGAATCAGCGAGCTGTTCCTCTTCCTAAAGCACCGGGGAAGGGCGCGCGCTCATTACTGAGAAGCTGCTTTCCTCTCGTTTCAGCTACACAACGACACGACTCCAGGCCAGGCTGTCACCGTCGAGCTGTTCCTCACCTTTCAGCTGGTCCTGTGCATTTTTGCTTCCACCGATGACCAGAGAAGCGATAATGTCGGCTCTCCGGCCTTGTCCATCGGCCTTTCTGTCGCCGTGGGTCACTTACTGGGGGTGCGACACAATGGCCTGGCTTTTGCATTTTAGAGCCATGACACAAGCATGCCTATGTCCCAGATAGTTTCACTAGGTTGGGTGCTCTACCAAGCAGAGGAAGAATGGCCCAGTGACTAGGGTGTCAGCTTGGGATTTGTAGGAGCTGGTTTTGATTCCTTGCTCTGCAACAGCTTTCCTGTGTGACCTTAGGCAAGTCACTTAGCCTCTCTGTGCCTTCCCAAAGGGGGAGAGTAGCAATTCCCTGCCCTCAGGGGTGTTGTGAGGCTAAGTCAGTTAATGGTTGTGAGGTGCTAAGATACTACAGTAATGGAGAACATTCTGTGTTTGCGCAGTCCCTAGCACAATGTGGTCATGTGCGTGACTCCAAAGCACTATGGTAATACTACAAATAATAAATACCCAACATAGATCGCTCCAGCCCCAGACTCCCCAAGCTAGAGATGCAGCAGAGACTAATATGCAGATTCCCTCCACGGATCTTGAAGCCCTTTGCAAACATGAATGACCCCCTTTTGGATCTAGGTCAGTATCATCTCCATATTACAGGGGAAGAAATTGAGGAGACTTGCCCAACATCTGTGTAGGAGAGCAGGCAACAGTGCTGTGCTTTACCCATTAGACCATGCTTTCCATAAGAGCTCCCAGAGCTGGAGGGAAATTCCCAGCTACTCAAGGCCCAGCCCCATCCAGCAGGAGCAATGAGAGAATTTAGCTCACAACTGGTTGGTGAAAGATGCCAGTCATTCTTTTCCTGCCTGGAGGACTAAAGGCTTGTGCCAATGAACGAAGCATGCTAACAACAGGCTAAGGCGTTTAAAAATAGTCTTGTTGCTGAAAGAGTTTGGTGGTTAATAATAACCGTGCCCCTTTTTCACCCCCCACACCCCCCAGATCCACTACACCGGCTGCTCTATGAACCCCGCCAGATCTTTCGCCCCAGCTGTGATAGTAGGAGACTTCAGCTCCCATTGGGTAAGAATTCAGCCCCCCGCATTCCTCATAGCTGCAGATCTGGGTGCAGTTTTGGCAGGACAAGCTGCCGTGCATAGGGTTGCCAATTTTGGTTGGACGTATTCCTGGAAGTTTCATCACATGACGTAACCTTTAATGAAAGAGTCATCTCTTATTCCAGGAGACCCAACTCTAGCCCGGGCACTGTCGCGTCAATATTTCTAGAACTCTCGAGAGTCAGCCTAGCTGCTGGCATTTTGACAGTGAGAAGGGTAATAATAATATGATCCAAACCAGGCTCTGGTTGCCACCTGGAAGAAAGATCTAGAGATTGGGAGCAATAGATGCAGCAAACCATAGCCTGTAATTGCCTAACCAACTGGCTAAGTTGCAACAGGAAAAGGGTATGTGGTTCGTTCTATGTGAGTTGGCAGTAAGCACAAAACCTAGAGACTTTAACTCTAGTTATTATCCAACTAATCTTTCCCAATTCTAGTCTGAACCAGCGTGGTTCAATTTTTCCATCAGATGTGGTCAGCATTTGTTTGGAATCCAAGGTTTGTGTTCAGTGAACCAGAAAAGGGGTAGAGGAAGAGACGCTTTGCTCATTCTTGGCAAGTTTTAGCAAAAGGTCTGTGAGTTTGATCGACTTCCTGGGTCAGAGGTGAGGCAACAGCCATCTTGAAAAATGTTTCTTTTGCATGTTGACCAGGAAAATGTGCCTGCCAAGAGCAGATTCAGAACTAGAGTCCTGGAACACGTGGAAACTGTGTTTTAGTTTTGCAGAACTGCATTGGTTCAGTCTGGGGTTTTGCATAAATCAAACCGAGTTTGGTGGTCACCTGAGTCTCATTTTACACAAATCACCACGGTGATTAAGGTGACTAAATAAATAACACTGAAGTTATACTAATTAGTACTTATCTACTGATGCACTTATCTACTGATGCAATCTAATGAACATTCAAAGATCTCAAAGCACTTTATAAAGGTGGGTAATATCACTATCACTACAATATCACCCAGATGGACAAACCAAGCCTCAGAGAGGGGAAGTGCCTTGCTTTAGATCAGAGAGCAATTTAATACTCAAACTGAGAAAAGAAAAGAAATCCTGCCTCCCTACTTTAACCACTAGACCACTTTCCCTTCCAGAACTGGGATTAGAACTCAGGAGTCCTGGTTCCCAATCCCAGCCCTGATCTAACCACTGGTCCACATTCCCCACAAAGGCTGGGAAGAAAACCCAAGAGTCACAATTCCCAATCTTCTATTCTCCCCAGCAGAGCACAGTCCCTCCTACAGCTGAGCACAGAACCAAAGAGGTTAAATGCTCAGTAGTGTGTTTGAACCACAAACCTGCACCACTTTCCAAAGTTTTGGTTTCATCACAATCCCTAAACCAGGTTTGGGCAATGGCTGCACTACAGCTTAAGACGACATAAATTATGTCACTCCAGTGGCATGAATTAGCCAGTCCCCTGAGCAACATAATTTATGCCAATTTAAGCACCACTATGAGAAGTTGGGGGTGGATTAATTAAGTCAATGGGAGAGCTTTCTCACCGGTTTAGAGCGGCTGCACAGAGAGTTTACAGCAGACTTAGATTTAGTGTTGCAAAAGCTCATTGGTTTGATCTTGGTTCCACAAAACCAACCACTAAAAAAACCAGGGTTGATTTCAGATACATTTTATCAGAACCACCAGCACTTGGGGGATGGTAGTTCGGACAAAAGGGTCTGTTTTGGGTCCAAACAGCAGCGGAGATCAAGATGAAGCAAATATAGATGTATGTATGTGTCCCACTGGGATGAAAAGGTTATGGCGATGGGCAAATTTTGAGCCCCGTTGGTTCCCAAATGCAGAGAGAACTCAAGCTTAGGTGGCTTGAAGACCAGACTCAGATCCATAAATATCTGCTGTTCATCTCAATTTCCAGCTAAATTTCTGAGTCCTGCAGCTCATTCGGAAGCCTTATTTTTTCTCTCTCCATCTGCCCAGGTCTTCTGGCTGGGGCCCTTGGCTGGTGCAGTGGTGGCCTCGCTGATCTACAATTATATTCTCTTCCCACACACCAAGACCCTATCAGAAAGACTCGCCATCTTCAAAGGCCTTGAGCCTGAGGAGGACTGGGAAGAGCGTGATGTTCACCGGAGGCAGTCGATGGAGCTGCACTCCCCGCAGACTCTGCCAAGGGGGGTGACAGAGAAAGTCTAGCTAAGCCCCCATGGGCTTCAAAAGGAGCTAGCCATGTTCTCCGGCATCTCTTTTAGACCAGCACACGTTCGGACGAGTGACAAATGCACTTTCCCCACGTTTGCCGCAGAGTAAAGCGGCCAGAAGTTGCCCCAATGAGCCGTAAAAGGTTTACTCCCGTTGTTAGCTGTGCCCCATTCCCTGGGCAATTCACTTAACCTTCCCTATGCTTGCCAGCTTTCCACCTTTACGGTCTGTCAACAACCCCTTGCCTGAACCAAACATCGGCTCTGCCTACAGAACATACTGACCCCTAGCGGCCTCAGGATGGCAACCCCAGGAGGCAGAACCTCTGGGCCCGATTCCTATCTCTGCCACCAAATGTAATTTGGCACATCGCTTCTTTTCTCCATACCTCAGTTTCCCCATTTGTAGAAGGAGGGTAATACTACTTCCCACCTCACTGAGCTCTCGTGATGGATTAACATTTGCTGAGCACTTGAAAGCGCTATATATTAGCGTTGTTTTTATTACTGTTGCCATTTAATGGAGCAGGGAGATTGCTACCTATTCTGGTCCGCTCCCCTGGTATCTCACACTTCTCTCACTGCTATGGCTGCTTGGACCCAGACTGGAGTGTGTCCCATGTAACGAGCAGCAAGCGTCTCATCATCCATCCTATCAGGAGAGCTTTGATAAACTTCATCTGGCTGGTTCCTCCAGTGTGCCAGCTCCCATGTTTCTACGAAGAACTACAGCCCCTCTGTATTCCCCAGAGCCATCTCCCAGCTTGTTCCCTAGACATTTGCCTCCAAGTCTAATTCACTGTATGCCCAATCTCCTTCTTATTCCTTATTAAATTGTCACAGGCATCCTTGTGAGGCTCTTAAATCCCACCCCAGAGGTGGCTGCATTTCCCCCGGCAGGTAAAGCAGCGGTGGCTTAACCCGTTCTATGTCAGGACTAAAAATATGGCCCCTTGCCCCCCAAGCCTCTTCTTCCATTCAGAATAGTTTTAAAACAAAAACAAAAAACTTGCCCTGTCTCTCTGTAGATTGAACTAAAGTGATAGAGTTCACTGATTTAAAATGTGATTTGAGTCAGTTGCAAACAATATCATTTAAATCACCAATTTTCTTTTCTTTTTAAAAAAATATTTATTTTAGTTACTTTCCTAAGGAAAACTTAATTCTCACTGACTGACAGAAGAGCCCAAGGATCTTGTCCAAAATTTATCCTCGCAATCAGCTGGCATAAATAATGACTGTATATATTTATTCAGATTCTTCATTTTTACATTCCAGTACTAACCAATATCAGTGACTGTTCTCTTTCTGCTATAGACATTTTAACTTATTGTTCATTGTGATTGTGAGTAAAGCTAAAATGAAATGGAACAAAGCCATGAAAATGATTTTTTTAAATATATTTGAATATTTGTTGTATTAATTTCAAATAAAGCACTTTAAATTTGCTTTTACATATCAAATCAATAAAATAAGAGTCTCGCATTTATATAGTAGTTCATCCCAAAGTGCTTTACAAACTGGTTCTGCATAAGACCACATTCTGCTATCCTGACACAGAATAGTAATTTATGTCCTCAGAATGACAACAGATGGTAGAAGTGGGTCTGTAATGATTACTCACCCACCACTGAAATGCAGCCACCTCTGGGGTGGAATGCAGCCACCTTTCTATCACCAGCAACACACTATAGCTTTTTTATTTGTTTTGGATGGTAAGACTGGACATATTAACCTTTTATCAACCCAGTCCACATCATCTAACTGGGGACACAAAATAAAGATCAGTCCCTTACCAGTACTCCAGTGTGTCATATTTTTATTACACACGTGTGACAATAAAATCTGATCTCTGCTACACCTGTAGGCCAAATTCTCAGCAGGCATCAACTGACCTACAGCAGTCAATGGAGCTATACCAGCTGACAATCTGGCCAGTGACTTCAATGGATTTATGCTGATTTATGCCATCTGGGGATCTGGCCCCTTGGCTCCAGTGGAGCTACACCAATTTACATCCATTGAGAATCTAACCCGCTGACGTCAAGGGAATGACACTGAATTACAACAACTGGGGTAATGGCTTATTTACTTTAATGGAGCCAAACCAATTTACACCAACTGGGAAGCTGGTCCCATCCTCTCCAAGGTATTTAGGTGCCTAAATCCAAAATGTGAGTTAGGTGCCTAAATACCTCTGAGGATCTGGGCAACAGTCCATTGGCTTCAATGGCACTGTGGTAATTTACACCACTTCAGAATCTGGCTCCTTTGCTGCAATGGAGCTATATCAGTTTACACTAGCTGAGAATCTGCCCCGTTTACACCAGTGGAGTTGCTCAAGCTTTACACTAGGGTAACTCAGATCACACCTGGTGTCACAGGGATCAGATTTGCCTGAAGGAAACCCAGGATTAAGCCAAAGGAACCACACTCTGCAGCTGAGCTTCTGTTTATAAATAGTTTTAACAGGGGTCAATAAAAGAGAAGGCATTGTTTTAATAAGCGGTTAATCAAATAGCAATAGGTTGCTGTAGAATCCAGCAGGTCTATGGGGTTGCTTATAACCAACTATAACATCTGCTCCTGAGGCACTTAGAAGCATGAATAATGGTATGTCGGTAACATGTATTATTAACGCTTTATAAACCACGTATCAATGGACCCTCAAAGCGTGGCTGCCACATCAACAAGGAAAATGGAAATATTGCACGGAATAACCTCTTGCTCTCCCTGACTTGAGGTTTATCCTTTGAATTCTGATGCTCCAGACTTCAGGCCCATTGTTTTATTGATGCCAGTGGAGAAGGGTGAAACAGTGGTACTATAGATATGCGAGATCCTATCATTTCAGAAATGCTCAGCCCCACTCTGCTCTAAGATGGCTCCAAGCCACCAAAATGAACCTGTCCTTTTAGCCCCAGAAACAGCAACCTAGCCCCCAGCATTATGCAGGTACTCAGCATCAGAAGGATGCCACAAAGGGTTTTTATTTTTCTCTTTCTTCCTCAATTATCATCTGGCTCACTTTGGCCATCACCCTCTGGCCACTGGATTAGCTGCCCATGGGGATCTCCTGCAGTGCCCTCCCATGCTTCCCATAGCTTGGTGCAAGCCGCCGTCTCATGGCTGCAATCTCCGGAGAATAATATTAACACCACCTCAGCAGATTGCACAGCACTTGACAAAGGTGGGCAATATAATTATCCCCATTTTGCAGATGGGGAAACTGAGGCAGAGGGGGGATGATTTGCCCAAGGTCATCCACTGGCAGAGCTGGGACCAGAACCCAGCTCTAGGCCAGCACACTGGCTGCCTCTCATCTCTGCCTCTTTATTGTTTTGCTCCTTGGCTGGAGCGGAGTCGCTGCAACCTAACAACCATCAGCCGTTTGGTGGGACGTTTGCCAACTCTCAGAATTCTATCGTGGGTCTTGGGATATTTCCTGTTGTTCTTAAACTCCCAGCTCCTGTATGTGTGTGATTAGGTGACAATATCAGCTCACATTTAAGAAAAAAAAGTAAGTTTCTAACTTTCATGGCTGCAGAAAAAAATTAACTATTTTTGGATGTTTTCTACATTTTCAAATATATTGATTTCAGTGACTACCCAAAATACAAAGTGTGCAGTGCTCACTTCCTGTTATTTTTTATTACAAATATTTGCACTGTGAAAAAAGAAATAGGATTTTTCAATTCACCTCTTAAGTACTGTCATAAAATCTCTTTATGGTGAAGGTGCATTACAGGATGGGGAATTACCAGTAGAACCCCATAAATGTAAACAAACTTGTTTGTCTGAGGGATTGGCTGAACAAGAAATAGGACTGAATGGACTTTCATAGAGGCCAGGTCCATCAATGGCTATTAGCCAGGATGGCCAGGGATGGTGTCCTTAGCCTCTGTTTGCCAGGAGCTGGGAATGGGTGACAGGGGATGGATCACTTGATGATGACCTGTTCTGTTCATTCCCTCTGAAGCACCTGGCATTGGCCACTGCTGGGAGACAGGATACTGGGCTAGATGGACCTTTGGTCTGACCCAGTCTGGCCGTTCTTATATTCTTATGACTTGTAAGCTCTAAAAGTTTACATTGTTTTATTTCTGAGTGTGGTTATGTAACAAAAACAAATCTGCAGTTGTAAATTTCACTCTCATGATAAAGCAATTGCACTACAGTCCTTGTATGAGGTGAATTGAAAAAGACTATTTCTTTTGTTTACCTTTAGTATAGTGCAAATATGTGTAATCAAAAATAAGAATATAAAGTGAGCACCATCCACGTTGTATTCTGCATTGCAAGTGAAATCAATATATTTGAAAATGTAGAAAAACATCCAAAATATTTATAAGAAGTTTAAACTCGTATTCTACTATTATTTAACTGTGTGATTAAAACAGGAATTAATCTCAATTAATTTTTTTAATTGTGGTAATTTGTTTTGAGTTAATCGCTTGAGTTAACTGCGATTAATTGGCATCCCTACTATTAAACCCATTTTACAGAGGGGGAAACTGAGGCACAGGGTGGCTAAGTCTATGTCTACACTAGCACTTTTGTCGGTATAACTTATGTCACCCAGAGGTGTGAAAAAACCACCCCTTTGAGCAACATAAGTTACACCGACAGAAGCTCCAGTGTGGACAGCACTCTCCCGCCGACATAGCTACCACTGCTTGTTGGGGGTGGTTTAATTATGTTGATGGGAGAGCTCTCTCCCTTTGGCATAGAGAGGCTACAAGAGAGACCTGCATCAATACAGCTGTGCCACTGTAAGGTCTCTAGTGTAGACATGGCCTAAGTGGCTTACCTGAAGTCCCAGAGGAAATCTCTGGTACAGCAGGGACTTGAACCCAACTCCCACAAGAGCAAGTCAGCTGTCACAGCTACCTTGCATGGACCAGTTGGGCAAGGTGGGAAAATGGAGTCTGCTGCTCTTGCAAGATCCGTAGGGGAGATAAAAGAAGCCATGGGGACTTTTCTCCTAGTTTTCCACCCTGGGCCAGAATTACAAGTCCTCATTCCTCCCAGTCTTTTCACTCCTTCCCAGCCGGCGCCCGGCCCTCACCAGCCACAGGGCCTACCAGCATATGTGTCAAGAGACTCTTGCCTCATTCACAGACGGCACTGCCGGTTGCTATCAAAGGCTGGCCTCCTGTGTTGGCTCTGTGCTCGGTGGCTGAATTTCCAGTCCAACAGGGACACGGGCTGGGGGGACTCCACAAGCAGAACCGGATTTTCTGGGACCATGGGCATTCTGCAGAAAATAATGCGTTTCGGCAGGGATCCTTTATTGCTAGTGAAAGGTGCTAGACAGACAGTCCTGGAGGGAGAAGTTATTTAATTATCCCCAGGGGAACAAAGCTTCGTGCGCACGATCACCACTGCATCTGAGTACACACAATACCTCCATCTACTCCCCCATCAAAGTCAGTCATCCCGAATCCAGCAGGAAGAATTACTGGGGAATGAAGTTTGTTCAGCAACATGATCCATTCATTCTGGGCCTTCTAAAGTCAGGAGGGCACTCAGGATACGTCACCACTGCATCTGGAAGCGAGCCTCCCAGCCTGGGCAGACTGACATGTGCTAGCTTACTAAAAATAGCTGTGCACATGGGCTCAGGCTTTGGAGCCCAGGAGAGGGTTTGAAAAGGCGGGCTCCAGGCCAAGTTGCAATATCAAAGCAACATCTACACAGCTATTTTTAGCATGCTAGCGCAAGCCTTACTTAGCAGAAAGCTGTCAACCCGGGCTGGGAGACTCAGTCCCAGATGCAGTGAAGAGATCTCCTCAGATTTGAGAGGCACTGGGGTTGATGCTGGCCCATCTTATTACAAAGTACTGGATGATAGCAGTGTTGCCAATTTTATCACCAGTATCAGGACAGTCGGTGTTTTTCTGAAAGCCCTAGTTCCTGGAGTCAGGTGATTAGGCGAGACTCTCAAGCTTTCATTTCTAGTCCTTGTGGTTGCAAAGAAAAGCTTAAAAAAATAGAGCTGGTGAAAATGCAGAATTTCCCTTCTGTGAGAAATTCTGACATTTCAAAATTTCCCATGAAACAAAACGTGATGGAAAAATTCATTTGGGATCAATCAAAATCTGGTTTTGACTTTTTTTTTTAAATAGATAATATAAAATTTCAAAATGAAAAAATCAAAAACAGCCCATTCCAATAAGAACCTCATCAAAAGCCTTTTGCATCAAAATCACCACGTTTCCGCTGGAAAAGTGCTGATTTTGATTAAACTGTGTTTTCTGACGGAAAAATGTGCCAGTGGCAAATTTTGGACCTGTTCTATGAAACCATAAACAACCCCCACAAAAAGGTTCAGAAACCCAAATACAAGAAACCCAATTTCACTAATTTTAATTTCATGATTTTGGGGGCCTAATTTATGATTTTTGAACATTTGGAATTGACCCTACTTCAAGAGTCAAGGTGAACAACTCCAACAGAGAGAAAGCGGTGTTCTTGTGGGAAAGGGACTCACTTGGAATTGAAGATCCGAGTGTAATTTACAATCTTCTCTGTGTCCTTGGGCAAGTGCTTTCATCCCTTGTGCCTCAGTTCCCCCATCTCTAAAATGTCTCCTCTATTTAGGTTGTAGACTCTTTGGAGCAAGGGTTGTCTTTGATTATCTGCATGGATGACATCCCCAAGCTCAGCTGGGCTACTGTGATACCAATAATAATTCAAACAGCCAATTTGCTTCCTGTCCCCCCAAAATAAATAAAACCCCAGAAAATTCCTAAATAGAATAAAAAGAGTCTAATTCAGCCAACTAATTATTTGTTCTGTGGAGTTTGCTTAGATCTAAGGTAGATTCTCCTCTCACTCACACCAGAATAACTCCTCAATTACACCAATGCAAAAAAAGAGAATCAACCCCTTTCTCCCCCACTCCCCCAAGAATGCCAAGGACAGAGAAAGAGAGAGAGAGACTCAACTGCTCTGTGACTCTTGTGCCCTTGGTTGCTGGGCGTTGCAAAGACACCATCCTTTTTGGGGTACTTTACACACTAAGCTGCAGAGGAGGGCGCCAAGGGACACTTGTGGCATCTGTTTAACCAGAGAAAAGAAAGGTCGGTGCTTCCAAAATTTGAGTCCAAAACTTTTCCACCTAGGATGGCAGATGGCAAGAGCTTTCAACATCCTCTAGTTGGCATTGATGAGCCATGGAGCCATTGTTTTTGCACCATGTGCCAGTCACGCCTGAGGAAATTGCACAGGTAGCTTTGGAACACTTTTGCTTGTCTTCTTTGGCCTGGGCATTGATTTTCCTGGGACTTCCTCCCTTCCATCCATCCTGCAGATCATGCCAGCCAGCAGCCTGTGTGCAGACGCAGGTGGCACCCACGTGAACCCAGCAGGAGCCTTCCTCTTGGGGGGCCCATATCTCTTTGCTTCAAGCTATGCCCACATTATGTCCCAGCTTCTGAGGGACATGGTCGGAGCAGCCTTGCAGCGTGAGTTGACTCCAGGGGCTGCCCAAAGGGAAGCTGAGCTTGATGGTATTAAGTTCATTGACAGGATATGACTAGCAAATTCTATGCCAGTTTCTGTAGCTGCCATTCTCTATGTGCCTGACCTAGGTCTACATGGAATCAATGGAAACCATCCCAATAGTGCCAACGGGAGTTGGGTCAAGCCTTTGGTGTGGATAGGGTCACATGTAGCGGAAATCCGGAGTTCTTTGACTGAATCAGTGTCTTTGCTGAAAAATGCCAATTCATAAACATCAAAAGGGTTTGTGGGAAAGGATCAGCACCGATGAATTTCCCAATGTCCCATTTCAACATTTTCCAGAGGGAAAAGGGTTGGGGTTTCTGGTTCCAAACAAGGTTTTGTTTCAAAATTCAAGGTTCAAAAAAATGAAATGGTCCATATTAAAACAAAACATTTCAAAGTTACAGGGATGAAATGTCTCGGTCAACCTGAGCCAAACATTTTTGGGGGATTTTCCGTTTGTGACAAATGTCAAGATTTTGATTTTTTCATCCTGAGGCAAGAGGGGACCATTTTTCAACATCTTGGAAATTCTCACGGGTTGGGACAAACCATTTCCCTCCCAGCTCTTGGCATATGTCATCTTTACCAATAGATCGTTCATTGGGGGATTCATTTATTGGACTTCCTTGACCATGGCAAAAACCAGCCCACTGCACCTCCACAGGGCGCGCTGCGATATCCCCCACGCCCCACCCTGGGGTGATATGCTGCAGATAACACCAGCTAAGACTGTAGCCAAGATGTTGCTGATTGCATCTCCTTGCGCAGTGGGAAAGGGTTCCTTGGTTTGTCTCAGGAACGCAGGCATAATTGCGGAAGACTGTCAGGTAACAGATCCAAACTGCCTTTTCCTGCTAATCACTCCACCTCTATGCAATGGGCTGGATTCTCCCCTACCTTGCACCGGCACTGATGCCTGGGTGGAACAGACTCATTTTGATCAGGCAGTTTGCCACCCATCTTGCACAGGTGGAAAAGGTGACCTTGGCCCAGGCTCTCAACTAGTGTAAATCCACACAGCTACTTTGACTTCATAGAATCATAGAATCATAGAATATCAGGGTTGGAAGGGACCCCAGAAGGTCATCTAGTCCAACCCCCTGCTCAAAGCAGGACCAAGTCCCAGTTAAATCATCCCAGCCAGGGCTTTGTCAAGCCTGACCTTAAAAACCTCTAAGGAAGGAGATTCTACCACCTCCCTAGGTAACGCATTCCAGTGTTTCACCACCCTCTTAGTGAAAAAGTTTTTCCTAATATCCAATCTAAACCTCCCCCATTGCAACTTGAGACCATTACTCCTCGTTCTGTCATCTGCTACCATTGAGAACAGTCTAGAGCCATCCTCTTTGAAACCCCCTTTCAGGTAGTTGAAAGCAGCTATCAAATCCCCCCTCATTCTTCTCTTCTGCAGACTAAACAATCCCAGCTCCCTCAGCCTCTCCTCATAAGTCATGTGCTCTAGACCCCTAATCATTTTCGTTGCCCTTCGTTGTACTCTTTCCAATTTATCCACATCCTTCCTGTAGTGTGGGGCCCAAAACTGGACACAGTACTCCAGATGAGGCCTCACCAGTGTCGAATAGAGGGGAACGATCACGTCCCTCGATCTGCTCGCTATGCCCCTACTTATACATCCCAAAATGCCATTGGCCTTCTTGGCAACAAGGGCACACTGCTGACTCATATCCAGCTTCTCGTCCACTGTCACCCCTAGGTCCTTTTCCGCAGAACTGCTGCCGAGCCATTCGGTCCCTAGTCTGTAGCGGTGCATTGGATTCTTCCATCCTAAGTGCAGGACCCTGCACTTATCCTTATTGAACCTCATTAGATTTCTTTTGGCCCAATCCTCCAATTTGTCTAGGTCCTTCTGTATCCTATCCCTCCCCTCCAGCGTATCTACCACTCCTCCCAGTTTAGTATCATCCGCAAATTTGCTGAGAGTGCAATCCACACCATCCTCCAGATCATTTATGAAGATATTGAACAAAACGGGCCCCAGGACCGACCCCTGGGGCACTCCACTTGACACCGGCTGCCAACTAGACATGGAGCCATTGATCACTACCCGTTGAGCCCGACAATCTAGCCAGCTTTCTACCCACCTTATAGTGCATTCATCCAGCCCATACTTCCTTAACTTGCTGACAAGAATGCTGTGGGAGACCGTGTCAAAAGCTTTGCTAAAGTCAAGAAACAATACATCCACTGCTTTCCCTTCATCCACAGAACCAGTAATCTCATCATAAAAGGCGATTAGATTAGTCAGGCATGACCTTCCCTTGGTGAATCCATGCTGACTGTTCCTGATCACTTTCCTCTCCTCTAAGTGCTTCAGGATTGATTCTTTGAGGACCTGCTCCATGATTTTTCCAGGGACTGAGGTGAGGCTGACTGGCCTGTAGTTCCCAGGATCCTCCTTCTTCCCTTTTTTAAAGATGGGCACTACATTAGCCTTTTTCCAGTCATCCGGGACTTCCCCCGTTCGCCACGAGTTTTCAAAGATAATGGCCAAGGGCTCTGCAATCACAGCCGCCAATTCCTTCAGCACTCTCGGATGCAATTCGTCCGGCCCCATGGACTTGTGCACGTCCAGCTTTTCTAAATAGTCCCTAACCACCTCTATCTCTACAGAGGGCTGGCCATCTCTTCCCCATTTTGTGTTGCCCAGCACAGCAGTCTGGGAGCTGACCTTGTTAGTGAAAACAGAGGCAAAAAAAGCATTGAGTACATTAGCTTTTTCCACATCCTCTGTCACTAGCTTGCCTCCCTCATTCAGCAAGGGGCCCACACTTTCCTTGGCTTTCTTCTTGTTGCCAACATACCTGAAGAAACCCTTCTTGTTACTCTTGACATCTCTTGCTAGCTGCAGCTCCAGGTGCGATTTGGCCCTCCTGATATCTTTCCTACATGCCCGAGCAATATTTTTATACTCTTCCCTGGTCATATGTCCAACCTTCCACTTCTTGTAAGCTTCTTTTTTATGTTTAAGATCCGCTAGGATTTCACCATTAAGCCAAGCTGGTCGCCTGCCTTCAGAGGAGCCATGGCCATTTACACTAGTTGGATCTGGCCCACAAGGTGCAATGCAGTCTCGAGTCTATGCTGTTCTGCATATGCATGAAAGAGCTCACAGAGCTTTTAGAGCAGCAGTTCGCCCCAGCATCCTCGGCGGAAATTTCCACTCCACGCTGCAGCTGTGCAGCAGGCTATATTGCTCGCCTCGACCCCAGAAGTGGCTGCATTTCAGCTACTGTTAGTACTGGCAATATGTTGGGAGGAAAGCAACCACATCCTTGATTTATTGTTACAAAGCCATGCACATCGTAGTTTCTACGAGCCAAGCGTATGGCACACATCAGGAGCTCTTTGCATGCTTCCACCCCCTCGCACATACATACACAGGTGCCCTGCAGACCCCTCTATTTCAGGGACTCCCCACTAGCTTCCCCTTACCAGGGGTTCTGTGAATCCCCCTAATTGCCCTTCCTCAAATACCAGGATCCCCATTTTGCTCTCCGTGCCCCCCCATTCCCACTTCTCTATGCCAGGTCTACAAAGCCCCTCTCCCCAGTTTGCGACTGGACTAAAGATCTATTGCATTCAGCAGTGGGTTCAAACAGCATGGGCTGTTGGGGTAGTTTTCATTCCAACTAAATAGCAATGCAACCCCAGGCCAAGCCATTGTTGTTGACCTATTCCTGACCTCTGCAGCTTGCCCTTTGCCTCCCATGACAGAGCATGGCTGTGTTCCTCAGACACCTCTTGCGGAGAAAGTTCTCAAGTCATCAGGCCTGATTCTCCGTTCTGTCAGTGCAAGGTGCCACCACATCAGAATGGTGCACTGGTGTCGAAATGGAAATCAAGGAGGGAGGCAGAGTCGCTTTCACAATGCCACTCGTTTTCCTTGCACTACTTCACCCTGCTGTCCTATGAATCCCATCCAATCCTTCGGGCCAGCAGGTGTAACGGGAGACTTGAATTTCAGACAGCTCAGGGGCTGGTGCATTTCAATAGGTATGCACACTCCCAAGGGAAGATCAGATCTCTGTTGCCTGAATCCTTAGCACATCAGTCAGTGGTGACTGGACACATTAAAGAGAAATCAGAGTACTTAACTGGGAGATAGATAAGTCTGCAGTTGTTGTTGGACAAGAACTGGAGCGTATGTTGGGAAGTTATTGGAAGTGGCATGGAAATGGGTGAGAGGGTTAAAGCTGAAAATCAGGATTCCTGGATTCTAATCCCAGCTCTGTCATAGAATCATAGAATCATAGAATATCAGGGTTGGAAGGGACCCCAGAAGGTCATCTAGTCCAACCCCCTGCTCAAAGCAGGACCAAGTCCCAGTTAAATCATCCCAGCTAGGGCTTTGTCAAGCCTGACCTTAAAAACCTCTAAGGAAGGAGATTCTACCACCTCCCTAGGTAACGCATTCCAGTGTTTCACCACCCTCTTAGTGAAAAAGTTTTTCCTAATATCCAATCTAAACCTCCCCCATTGCAACTTGAGACCATTACTCCTCGTTCTGTCATCTGCTACCATTGAGAACAGTCTAGAGCCATCCTCTTTGAAACCCCCTTTCAGGTAGTTGAAAGCAGCTATCAAATCCCCCCTCATTCTTCTCTTCCGCAGACTAAACAATCCCAGCTCCCTCAGCCTCTCCTCATAAGTCATGTGCTCTAGACCCCTAATCATTTTCGTTGCCCTTCGTTGTACTCTTTCCAATTTATCCACATCCTTCCTGTAGTGTGGGGCCCAAAACTGGACACAGTACTCCAGATGAGGCCTCACCAGTGTCGAATAGAGGGGAACGATCACGTCCCTCGATCTGCTCGCTATGCCCCTACTTATACAACCCAAAATGCCATTGGCCTTCTTGGCAACAAGGGCACACTGCTGACTCATATCCAGCTTCTCGTCCACTGTCACCCCTAGGTCCTTTTCCGCAGAACTGCTGCCGAGCCATTCGGTCCCTAGTCTGTAGCGGTGCATTGGATTCTTCCATCCTAAGTGCAGGACCCTGCATTTATCCTTATTGAACCTCATTAGATTTCTTTTGGCCCAATCCTCCAATTTGTCTAGGTCCTTCTGTATCCTATCCCTCCCCTCCAGCGTATCTACCACTCCTCCCAGTTTAGTATCATCCGCAAATTTGCTGAGAGTGCAATCCACACCATCCTCCAGATCATTTATGAAGATATTGAACAAAACGGGCCCCAGGACCGACCCCTGGGGCACTCCACTTGACACCGGCTGCCAACTAGACATGGAGCCATTGATCACTACCCGTTGAGCCCGACAATCTAGCCAGCTTTCTACCCACCTTATAGTGCATTCATCCAGCCCATACTTCCTTAACTTGCTGACAAGAATGCTGTGGGAGACCGTGTCAAAAGCTTTGCTAAAGTCAAGAAACAATACATCCACTGCTTTCCCTTCATCCACAGAACCAGTAATCTCATCATAAAAGGCGATTAGATTAGTCAGGCATGACCTTCCCTTGGTGAATCCATGCTGACTGTTCCTGATCACTTTCCTCTCCTCTAAGTGCTTCAGGATTGATTCTTTGAGGACCTGCTCCATGATTTTTCCAGGGACTGAGGTGAGGCTGACCGGCCTGTAGTTCCCAGGATCCTCCTTCTTCCCTTTTTTAAAGATGGGCACTACATTAGCCTTTTTCCAGTCATCCGGGACTTCCCCCGTTCGCCACGAGTTTTCAAAGATAATGGCCAAGGGCTCTGCAATCACAGCCGCCAATTCCTTCAGCACTCTCGGATGCAATTCGTCCGGCCCCATGGACTTGTGCACGTCCAGCTTTTCTAAATAGTCCCTAACCACCTCTATCTCTACAGAGGGCTGGCCATCTCTTCCCCATTTTGTGTTGCCCAGCACAGCAGTCTGGGAGCTGACCTTGTTAGTGAAAACAGAGGCAAAAAAAGCATTGAGTACATTAGCTTTTTCCACATCCTCTGTCACTAGCTTGCCTCCCTCATTCAGCAAGGGGCCCACACTTTCCTTGGCTTTCTTCTTGTTGCCAACATACCTGAAGAAACCCTTCTTGTTACTCTTGACATCTCTTGCTAGCTGCAGCTCCAGGTGCGATTTGGCCCTCCTGATATCTTTGCTACATGCCCGAGCAATATTTTTATACTCTTCCCTGGTCATATGTCCAAGCTTCCACTTCTTGTAAGCTTCTTTTTTATGTTTAAGATCCGCTAGGATTTCACCATTAAGCCAAGCTGGTCGCCTGCCATATTTACTATTCTTTCGACTCATCGGGATGGTTTGTCCCTGTAACCTCAACAGGGATTCCTTGAAATACAGCCAGCTCTCCTGGACTCCCTTCCCTTTCATGTTAGTCCCCCAGGGGATCCTGGCCATCTGTTCCCTGAGGGAGTCAAAGTCTGCTTTCCTGAAGTCCAGGGTCCGTATCCTGCTGCTTACCTTTCTTCCCTGCGTCAGGATCCTGAACTCAACCAACTCATGGTCACTGCCTCCCAGATTCCCATCCACTTTTGCTTCCCCCACTAATTCTACCCGGTTTGTGAGCAGCAGGTCAAGAAAAGCGCTCCCCCTAGTTGGCTCCCCTAGCACTTGCACCAGGAAATTGTCCCCTACGCTTTCCAAAAACTTCCTGGATTGTCTATGCACCGCTGTATTGCTCTCCCAGCAGATATCAGGAAAATTCCTGATTCTTGTCCGGATTCCCTGGACAAGTCATTTTCCCTAGCTATGCCTTGTTTTCCCCATCTGGATAATAATACAGACCAACTTCACGGGAGGGATTATGATGCATAAATAATGTTTAGGAACATAGGAATTGCTAGACTGGATCAGACCAGTGGGTCCATCTCTACTCCAATATCCTGTCACTAGTGGTGACCAGTATCAGCTGCTTCAGAGGAAGAAAGCCTGAAGTAGGCAGTTTGGGTTAATCTGCCTTCAAGGAAAATTTCTTCCTGACCCGTCCAACAGTTAGAAACCCTGAAGCATGTGAGTTTGTCTAGTGCTTTGAGATCTTTGCATGGAAGCCACTAGAAAAGAGTGGAGGATTACTGTTAGAAAAGTATTAATACTATTTAACACCTCCCGTGCTGAAGCATCCCAAATGCAGTCACCTTTGGGTGGAGGCTGCCAGCCAGGTAGATAAAGTATACCACAGAGACGTAGGAAATGTTTGCAGAATAAACTTCTCCTTTTAAAGGGCCATCTGAACATAGCAGCACCGAGGGCCCCAACTAGGGTGACCAGAGAGCAAGTGTGAAAAATCGGGACAGGGTGGGGGGCAATAGGAGCCTATATAAGAAAAAGCCGCCAAAATCGGGACTGTCCCTATAAAATCGGGACATCTGGTCACCCTAGCCCCAACCGAGATCAGGGCCCCATGATGCTGGGTTTTACGCAGACACATAGGATTTGACTAGACAAAGTGGCTGAGGTCTTAGCTAACCCTGACCACAATTCCTAATCAAGACAAAACCACTGCAGGAGAGAATCCCTGCATCAGACAGCCTAGAGACAGAGGGTGCGAGAGGGAACAGACTTGCCCAGCACTATACCAGTGAAAGTTCTGGGAACAGAAGCCAGCTCTCCTGGATCCCACACCAGTTCTCCAACCACTAGACCACAGCACCTTTAACAACCAGTCTGACCGTACGGGACCTCACTCTTGAGGATCTCACCTGTAAGATTCCCCTCCAACATACACGTCAAAGAAGGATGCAGGACTAAGGCCACGTCTACACTACAAAATTATGTCGACATCCAGCCGCCACAGTTATTACATCGCTTGTATGAGCGCGCCCTTGGCTCCTTGTGTCGGTGGAGCGTGTCCTCACCAGGAGTGCTTGTATCAATTGTACTGTCAGCATTGTGGGGCATTGTGCGACAGCTCCTGAAAGCCAGTAACAATTGACGTAACACCGCCAGGTCGACACTGACACCAAGTCGACCTAATTACATCAACCGTGAGTTGGTGCCACTCGGGGGAGTGGTGTAACTAAATCGGCACAGAGAGGCACTTATGTCGGTGGGAGCCAAACATCTACACGGGGATTTAGGTGAGCTTAACAATGCCACACGGGGGTGTGGATTTGTCACCTCCTGACCAACACAGTTAACCCAACCTAATTTTCTCATGTAGACCAGGCCATAGACACACTAGGTCAATGGAAGAATTCTCCTGTCGAACTAGCTACCACTTCTCGAGGGGGCGTATTAACTACCGGGAAAGAAAAAACACCCTTCCATCACTGTAGCAAGTGTCTACACTACAGCGTTACAATGACACAGCTGCAGTACTCCGGTTGTATCATCTGTCATGTAGACAAGCCCCACATGTGGTTCTAAAGAAGTACTGGAGGTGATGGGTGCCTGATCATTAACACAGTAAGCCATTCCCTCTGGAGAGGGAGTGATTGACAAAGGGAGTTGTGTGCTGGCTAATTACTGGCGGTCAGCGTCTCATGAAAAAACAAGACAGCAAAAGAAGTGGCTCCACTGAAGGGTAAGATCAAGCAATCTTTATTCTGACTGACAGAGGCTAGATCGTTTCACCTGACAAGGGAGGGTTCATGACTAGTTTTGATTGTCTGCCTCACCTGCTCTGGAGTCCCTTCCAGAATGTTACAGCTAGAACTAGAACAGGGCTCCAGACACAAAACTCAGGTCGGGTCCAAACTTTTGTCATTTTCATGCATCTGCAAGTTTCAGATCCAGGCTGCTGGTTCAGCCCGTTGCAAAGAGAGGGGCTGTTTGCGAGACCAGGAACTCTAATCCCCCTGCAAGAGTCAGGAGGAGTGTTTGCATGTGGGGTTGTGGCCCACACCCATCTCTAGGTAACACCACAACTCCCTGCTGCTGATATGATCTAAGAGGCAGAGACTGCGGACCTGACTTCCATTGCCATGCACCTTGCATCATCATTTATATCAGTGCAAAGTGGGTGTGAAATGCTACTACGGCAGAACTGTGCAGCTAGTTTGCAGGGCTGTGATTAATGCCCCTGTGTGAATGCCAGGAGAGAACCAGGCCCCATGTCTCTCACTTATCTGCAAAGTACCACACACAGCCACAGCACTAGATACATAATATCCCTGTGTCAATTCTCCCCTTTCCCCCAGGCAGGAGCCCTAGCAGCGGACTTTCTTTAACAGTGCAGATCTATAGCCTCATCCTGCCCCACGTGAGAAAAAGTTTGCTCAGATGTCCTGGTGATTTGGAAACAGCTTCTTCTACCCCAGGATCAGGCAGAGGGAGGCTGGAAGGAAGAAAGGCAATGGATCATCCAGCCTTATAACCATGGGAGGAAGATTAAGAGTGTAACACCCTGGATAATGAAGGGATGGATTGGGCATGATTAAGCAGTTCTGATTCTTGCTAGTGGAAGGTTGTGGTGCTTTTACATACACCCCTCTCTTCTTAGCCTGGACCCACACACAAGGTAGTTCTCTACAATACACAGTTAATGTCCACGTTGTCACTGAACATTCTTTCATGTATCATCTGGTGTCAGCAATTACTATTAAATACTCCAATGGCAAGAGCACGTGGGTAGGAAGGGGAATGGGGGGCAGCTGATATTTGCGATTTTGTCTACAACTTTTATCATTATTCTGATCAATACATGCCTGAAATTTTTCAAAACTGAGATCAGGTTATTTTCCCATTATATTCATCCTGATGGTCGGTTTCATCGGAAGGATTCGATTTCCTAATGTTATTACATATTTTATGGTAGCACCTATGAGCCCCAGTTGTGCTGTACAAACCCAGAATGAAAATGGTGATGCCCGCTTCATGGAGTTTACAATTTAATCTAATTTGACAGGCTCATCTCCCACATTGAAACTGACCAGTCAGAAATCTGGGCTGATTGGAAATTACAGATCAGTAGCTTCCCGGTTGAGGATCAGAAAATGAAATCAGCCATCCAAAGATTACAATAAGCAGAAATGTATTCACTGAATAACATACACACCTTCATGGGAAAGGACACATCTGTGTGACAAACCTTGCAAAGAGCGGTTTGGCAAAAGCTCTGACGGTTCCAATTTGTTCACACCCATCAGGCTCTGGAAGAAAAGAGCTCCAGAAGTGGATGATTTTGATTTTATTAGGTTACATTGTTTGTCTAAGAGCAAAATTAAGATTGCAAAGATTATTAAGGAGGGCAAAGAAACATCCCATCTTCAGAACGACCACCAAATGCCTTTCTTTTGCATTCCTGAGATTTTTCCCTGTTAATCTATCTAAGCCTGCCTCCCCACCCCTGGTTGGAGAATTTTCACTATGAGACCCAATTCACCAGGGTTCTACCCCCCCCCATCCCCCCCCGACCAAAAGAAATAAATCTGGAGTCAGATTCAGACTTGATGGAAGAAGGGGAGAGACTCCATTTTAAAGTCAAGGGAGTTTCATCCACTTACACTAGTTCTGGTTTGATTGTTAATAGTCTTTAAATGGGGTGTTGGGTGACTATCCTTTGATTTGTTTAAGGCCCAGTGGGTCTGAAACTGCACAATGGATGGCATGTGTGTTGATCGCTCGCCTGACAGGGAGATGCAGCCTCCTCTGGGGAGGAACATAGTAGTACTTCTGTGCTAGCAACATTGTGAAAAAGTGCTCAGGAAGTGGAGAGAGGAACTTATGGGTAGCCAACTGACACTGCAGCTAGGGTTTATGGGAGGTAGAAGGTCATTACTCATGTTGGAATCTAACCAGGTCATCCTGAGGACCCAGCGTACAAAACTTTCACCAGAATATGCCAATGGGGCAAGCTGGGTTAGGTGTTTCTTGGCTTAACAGACTTGGTTTTTCCTTCGCTTTACTTTCTACTCATGATCCACATAGCTGGGGAAATGTGATTATTATGAATTCTGCTGTTTCCAATCCATATTCATCTAGGACCTTATGGCTGTCCGTTTTCTGCATGCTTAGAACTTCAGGGGGGACGGTAGGAATAGAATTCAGCTTTCTTCTGCTCTTAAAATGCAAGTCCCTGATTCTCAAGTTAAAGGGAAATCTCCCCAAGCTTTTAACATTATAGGGAATAGAACGCACGCAGTTCTGATTCCAAATCACTTTGAAGACTGTGTCCCTGTATGGGTTGTCAGAATGCAGCCACCTCTGGGATGGAACACAGCAGCTGTTAGCAATGCTACAAACGAGTTTTCACTAGTAAAATATAAACTGCAGAGAAAATTTTAGGGAGGTGGAATGCAATTTGTCTAGCAAACTCCCTAAACCTTGCACACAAAAAATGTTCTGGGATTTGCAGTGAACATGTGGGGAGTCATGGCTTCAGGGATACATGTAAACTAGGGGCTTTGCTCCACCCAGTGAGCTCAGCAATTAAATATCAACACCATGTCAGCTTCCCGCAGTACAGAGCTCAGAACCTACACCCTCTTAGGGCCTTTGTGGAGTTTTGTTTTTGCTCTGGACGAGCAGACTGACATGGGAAAAGAGGTGTAAATCTGGAATTATTCTCATTCAAACCCAAGGGGTTTACCCTGGCATCACTGAGATAAAAATCTGGCCCTTTATCTTGTTAATGGGCTTTTTTTTAAAAAGGGAAAATTACCAGGTGACACATACTCCTCTGCGAAAAGCATCCTGGTCTGGTTCCTGTAGCCCTCGCGCAGCGTCGGCGTTAGTCCAACCTGCCCGCAGCTCTTGCTCATAAAACTGCCGTCTCTCGCTGTGCTCTGAAGTAAGTGCCAGGGCCCAGAGACGCAGGAAATTTCAGAAAGAGCTCAGGGCCAGGTTCCAAGAAATTGGATAATCTCGGGAGGCCGAAGAGCTTCACTTCTACAGAAGCGCCTAAAGGTGGTCAAGATTTTCAGGCTCCCGCTGTGAATTTCCCAGCCAGAAATTTTTTTAAAAGGCGATCAGCTGACGAGGTGCCGAGTTCTTGTGAAAATCCAGCACCTGAGTAGGAGCTGAGCTGTTATGAAAAATCAGGCCCTGACAGTGCAGGGCAGAGCTCTGCAAGATGGCAGCACGTATCTTAGGCTACAATGAGCAAGGTGCCATGGCAGCTAGCCAGGCTACCCTGAATATCAGTTTCATTCCCATACTCACTACTGCCATCATCCACTGTGATTTTTTCTTCTGGGTGCCACTTATCTGGAAGAGATACCCCTGCTCTATAACACATTCTGGGGGCTACTTTACACCCTGAGGGCTCTGTGCTGATCAGCACCTTCACCTCCATGTCTCTGATATCTGGCGGCTGCTGCCCAGGAGAAATGGTTGGAGGGTAGGGGGTAGGGTGACCAGATGTCCCGATTGTATAGGGACAGTCCCAATTTATAGGCACTCCTATTACCCCCCCACTCCCTGTCCCAAGTTTTCACACTTGCTGTCTGGTCACCCTAACAAGGGCTGCCCTGGAGCAGTGGTTCTCAATCAGGGGTATGCATACCCCTGGGGGCACGCAGAGGT
This sequence comes from Dermochelys coriacea, assembly GCF_009764565.3. Taxonomy (NCBI): domain Eukaryota; kingdom Metazoa; phylum Chordata; order Testudines; family Dermochelyidae; genus Dermochelys; species Dermochelys coriacea. The sequence goes on along the minus strand of NC_050087.2, from coordinate 4,600,151 downwards.
CTTCCAAGGGGTACCTCAACTCATCTCTAGATCTTTGCCTAGTTTTACACCAGGCTACTGGAAAAGCAGTAGCGAAGTCCGCACAAACTAAAATTTCATACAGACCATGACTTGTTTCTATTGCTCCATGTAGTATGCACTGAAATGTAAGTACAAGATTTAGATTCCAATTGATTTCTTTTATAATTAGATGGTAAAAATGAGAAAGAAAGGCCATTTTTCAGTGCGAGTATGCTGGGATACATTTATATTTTTATGTCTGGTTTTGTAAGCAAGGAGTTTTTAAGTGAGGTGAAACTTGGGGATAGGCAAGACAAATCAGACTCCTGAAAGGGGGACAGTTGTCTGGAAATGTTGAGAACGACTGCCCTAGAGGTATCTCAGGTCTCAGACAGGGAAGGGGGTGGGTGGGAGAAGGGTCCCTCTAAGGAGCAGACCTGGGACAATTGGCTGTGGCTGGGGGGAAAGCCTAGGAGCAGAATTCCCCTGCCTTTGCACAGACCAGCCCATGGTAACCCTCAACAGCACCTCTCCAGCCTGGTGTACTCTGGGCTTGCAAACACTCCCCTGCAGAGGGGGAGAAGGGCTCTGTTTATTTACCGTATGTGTGTAAATCTCTGGCTTGCGAAAGCCAAGGGGGTAGAGTCAAGTATGTGTGTGTTTGCAGGCGACAAGCCAGCTTTGCTTTCCAAAAAGCTCTGTCAATGTGCCTCACCTGCAACATGCCTGGATACCCAGCAAAGCTCTATCTCCCCCTTGCCAGCATCTCCCTCCTACTCCAGCCCTGAGCTCCCCCAATACCTTCGTCCTGCTGCAGCACCCTCTGCTATTCAAATCATGTGCCCTGCCCCAGTGCTGCCAGTCCTTTGCTATTCCAATTTGCTGGGCACCCACCCAGTGCAGCTCACCGCTGCAGATCCAGTCCTGGGCTCCTCTGCCAGCCATTTTTCACCTTCCCAGTGGCACCAGCTGTTATTCCAAGCCTAGGTACCCTTCAGAACTCTGCCAGCCTGCATTACCCAGCTTTTCCCTTCCCAAGCTCCCCTGCAGCTCTGCCAACCCACCTCAACCCTGCTCAGCCCCTTCGGAACTAAGACAGCAAAGCCGTGTGGTGCGGGGAACATGCCCAAATACCCATCGGGCCCTAGGCTGCGACCCAGCCAAACGCATTCCACTAGGGTGCTGAGACAGGATTTGAACCCCAGCTAGGAGGCAAGAAGTGTTTTAACCTCTGTTCCCCACAACCACCCACCTGCCAGATAGGATCAGAGCAGCTGCAAAGAGGAAAATATTTCCCTTTAGAGCACTGCCTCTCAACCTTTCCAGACGACTGTCCTCCTTTCAGGTGTCTGATTTGTCTTGTGAACCCCCAAGTTTCACCTCACTTAAAAACTCCTTGCTTACAAAATCAGACATAAAAATACAAAAGTGTCCCAGTGCATTAGTACTGAAAAATTGCTTCCTTTCTCATTTTTACCATCTAATTATAAAAGAAATCGATTGGAATGTAAATACTGTACTTACATTTCAGTGTTAGCAGTGTAAACAAGTCATTGTCTGTGTGAAATTGTAATTTGTACTGACTTCGCAAGTGCTTTTTATGTAGCCTGTTGTAAAACTAGGCAAAGATCTAGATGAGCTGCAATATGCCCTGGAAGACCTCTGTGTACTCCCCAGCGTTACGTGTATCCTGATGGAGAACCACTGCAACCATGCAGGAGACTGGTCTGCAAAGCCTCAGCATTTGTTCTACATAATTGAAGTCCCAGTTCTAATCCCTGAGTTCCTCCGGTGCATTGCTGGTCTGCACAATATAAATCCTCTAGCAAATCCCCACCTACCCCCGCAACATCCTGCATCAGCTAAGCACCAGGGCCCAGCTTCTAATCTCAGACATGCTGGTGTAAATCAGCAGTGAGAGTCACTCGGGATGGACCCTGAGAGGAGAAAATGACAAGGAGAGCTTCCCCCATCCAGGCAGTGAAACTGGCCAGAAATATGGACTTTGCCACCTTAAATCTAAGGAGGCAAAAAACCAAATACATGCTCCAGTTTGAAAATAAAAGCCAGACCCAAAGAGGCAGCCTGCTAGTTATGCTAACGACCACAAAGACATCGGATAGGGGGCCATTGTCTGGAGAGGAGGAAAGAAACACTGCCAATCAGCTGAGTCCTTCACTCTCTGAGAGGCGCTGAAGTTCTTTTCAGCTGTAAACTTTTCCAGCTGCCCAGGCGGGCTGGCCAATTCCTTGGCTCCACCCACCACTTTGGCAATGCAGCTACCTGCTGCTCCTGTATATATATGGCCCTGCGCCTGGCTGTTGTTTGCAGAGCCCAGACAGAAGAAGCCTGACACTCCTTTCTCTCCGATTACCCCCTCCCAATCCCACCATGTATAAGGAAATTTGCACCATGGCTTTTCTCCGGGCCATCATGGCCGAGTTTCTAGCCACCATGATCTTCGTCTTCTTCGGCCTCGGCTCAGCCCTGAAGTGGCCTTCAGCCCTGCCAAGCATCGTGCAGATCTCCCTGGCTTTCGGCCTGGCCATCGGTACCTTGGTCCAGATGTTTGGTCACGTCAGCGGTGCGCACATCAACCCAGCGGTGACCATCGCGTTCTTGGTGGGGAACCACATCTCCTTCCTTCGGACGGTGTTCTACATGGTGGCCCAGCTGGTGGGGGCCATTGCTGGGGCAGGTATCCTTTACCTGGTGACCCCAATCAACACCCGTGGAAACCTGGCCATCAACGCGGTAAGTCTCTTCCTGCCCACGGATTATTAATTGTGCCCAGGGCCTCAGCAACCCTACGCATGGGTTCCCAGCTTTGCGTGAGGAATCGGACCCGCCACGAGGGTTGATGAAGGCCAGTTCACCCTGGCGCTGGAGATACCTCTGTCCATGCAGATGGAGAGAGATGGGAGCACCATGCCGGCAGTCTTAGCATAACTGACATGGCGCTGACAGCACAGATTTATTATGCTGTGCAATTAATGAGGTGGGTTTTTTTTCCCTACATACTTCTCTTATCCTGAGGGCACGAGTAAGTCACAAGCACCTTTCAGATGGGCTTGACTCCAGCCTCTCTTCCTGGAGCCAGGGAGATCAGAGCAGGGAAAGGAGCTAAGCCAGGACTGGAGGGGAACCCACTTAAACCAGTGTGGGGGTGTGGGTGGGGGGAGAGTTAGGAGCCCTTTAGACCAGTATGCCCAGTCAGAGGAAGGAGGTTAGAAGACCCCCTTAAACCAGTGTGGAGGGGATGATAGGCGCCCACTTGGACCAGTATGAGGAATGTGGTTGGAAGATCTCTCTTTCCAGTATGACCAGTCTGAGGAAAGTAGCTGGGAGACCACTTAGACCAGCAGAGGAGAGATTGGAGGAGAAAGGGGGGCTCTTCATTTTTTGGGAGGAGAGGGTGAGATTAGAAGCCCACTTAGACCAGCATGAGGGAAATTTTGGGAACCCATCTGGGGGCACTGGGAGATCTCTTAGATCAACAGTGGGGAGTGTGGGTGACGGGAACCCCAGTTAGACCAGTAAGAGGCGGATTCCAGCCCCCTTTCAGACCAGTCTGAGGTGGACTGATTGCTGTGCAGGTGTTGATTCTTGGCGCCTTCAGCCTCGAAGGAGGGTTTGCAGGGGCTGTGTGTTCCTCACTGGTTGTTCTGTGCCCCTCCAATCCCTAAACTCCCCCCGCCCCCGCTAACTGTGCCTTGTGTCCCTTAATTTCCCAGTGCTTCCTCGCCACTTCCCCCTAACTGGGCCTCAGCCCCTTCCCAGCCCAATAGGGCTGGATCCTTCTGCCACGCAGCTGGCAAGAGATGAAAACAGGTGCACTGACACCAGGTGGTGATGGCTTATCCCACCCCAATGGCATCCCCGCTGGATCCCCGCTGTTCCCCCCTCAAGTCCCCGTATAGGGGGAGCTTACTCCAGTCCTCACCTCCTCCTCCATGTATTGCTCATGCCCTCACTCACTGAAGAGCGGAGTGTCTCTGGCTGCTCCGGGGCAATTTGGGTGTTAGCAAAGGGAGAAATCTGAAGGTGATAAGTGATTTGTAAATGCCTAGAGGGAGAAATGCACTTCCAGAAGGGGGTAGATGGAGGACACATAGATAGATAGGTTTCAGAGTAGCAGCCGTGTTAGTCTGTATTCGCAAAAAGAAAAGGAGTACTTGTGGCACCTTAGAGACTAACATTTATTAGAGCTTTCAGAGTAGCAGCCGTGTTAGTCTGTATTCGCAAAAAGAAAAGGAGTACTTGTGGCACCTTAGAGACTAACAAATAGTCTCTAAGGTGCCACAAGTACTCCTTTTATTTATTAGAGCATAAGCTTTCGTGAGCTACAGCTCACTTCATCGGATGCATCCGATGAAGTGAGCTGTAGCTCACGAAAGCTTATGCTCTAATAAATTTGTTAGTCTCTAAGGTGCCATAGATAGATAGGTAGGTAGATCAGATAGACCCAGTGGCATCTCCTTGCTAGGAATTTAAATGCAGTTGGGGGGGGAATACTGTAATCCACTGTGTTTTTAGGGGGTCGCAAAACTCTTCAGTCTGGCTCAGCTCAGCAGCCATTCACAATCCTTCTTGTTCACGTGCAGCTGAACAACAATACATCCCCAGGCCAGGCGCTGGTGGTCGAGATCATCCTCACCTTCCAGCTGGTGATGTGCATCTTTGCCTCCACGGATAAACGCCGGACTGACGCCATAGGCTCCCCAGCATTGTCCATCGGCCTGTCAGTCACCCTGGGTCACCTGGTTGGGGTGAGTGTCTGGGTGGCCGGGCAGGAGAGCTGGCCATGGGAGAGCTGGCCCAGCTACTCTCATCCCAACCTCTCCCAGTCGGGGGCGCTGTAAGTAGCAGGGCTGAAGGGCAGGCGATTGGGGGATTCTCCCAGCTACTCCAGCCGTTGGCTCTCCCAGCAGGGGGTGCTGCAGGGAGCAGGGCAGGGGGAAATGAGGGCTGTTCCAATCCCAGCAAGAATCCAGGGAATGGTGCATGGAACAGCACTGTAAGGAATGGGTCAGGAATGCTGGCTGTGGGGAAGCGTCCAGTTATTCCAGTCCCAGTCTCTCCCAGCAGGGGGTGGTGTAGGGAGCACGGCAGGAGCACTGACTGTGGGGGGAAGCCCCCAGTTCCTCCAGTCACACCTGGAGCAATGCCCCGGTCGCAGAAGGACTAGACCAAAGGGAAATGTGATCAGACTTAATTTCCATGTCGCTTTACAGATCTATTTTACCGGCTGTTCCATGAACCCAGCCCGATCCTTTGCACCTGCTGTTGTAGTGAAAAGATTCAGCACCGCTCATTGGGTAAGAATCCCCCTCCAGTAACAGTGGCTCACAGCATGGGGTCTGCAGCACACTGGTTGCTGGTTGGCAGGGGCTGGGCCACTGGTTGTTGGCAGCTCAAGAGCGAGTGAGGTCAGGGCTGAGAACGTGAGGGGAGGGTGTTTGAGTATAAGGAATTTGGGGCGGAGGGGAATCTGCTAGGAGATGACAACTGAAGGGGGCCATTAAGGAAGCACTTAGAGGCCAGTGGCTCCACTGCGCTAGGTGCTGTATGAACATGGAAGGAAAAATCCCCTGGGCTTTTCCATGGCTTGCTGTGGGGAAGCAGTGTGGCCTAGCGGATAGAGAAGTGGGTGGGACTCAGTACATGGGGATTCTATTCCTGACTCGAACACTGGCCTGCTGTGTGATTTGGGACAAGTCATGTCACTGTGCCTCAACTTCCCCATCTGTAAACTGGGGATAATGATACTGATCTTCGTACAGTGCTTTGAGATCTACAGCTGGAAAGCGCTACTGAAGGATTAGAGATTAGCATTCTACCCTTGGCTTCCCAGGTCTTCTGGTTCGGACCCATCATCGGTGCAGTCCTGGCTTCCCTGCTGTACAACTACTTCCTGTTCCCCTATTCGCTGAACGTGTCCGAGAGGGTAGCCATTGTGAAAGGCACCTACGAGCCAGAAGAGGAGTGGGAAGAGCAGAAGGAGCAAAGGACGAAGTCCATGGAGCTGACCTCCCCGTAAGAGCGATAGCTGGAAGGGAAAAACCAAAGAACAAGCCAAGACTCTCAATCTGTGGCCTTACAACCCAAAGACCAATAGTCTCTATACGCAAAAGAAGGGTGCATGTGATATCTGTGCACATACCCTGCAATGTGTGGGTGACTGATACAAATATTCCTGGCCAAAGAATAGAGACCTACACCCAGCAGAAGGGGTCCCACCAACGTCAGCCCTAGGCCAGACTGGCATTGACCCACTGCACCTCAGAAGGTCTTGTCAATTGCTGGGGTATGCCAGGATTTTTAGCATTATGCAATTGTGCCTCAACTACTTGACTTTGTCTTGGGACGAGCCCCAGATCTAAACATTTCCCCCGAGCCAAATACCCCCAGACTCTCTTTTTTATTTTTTTTTTTTGGGGGGGGGGGGGAGAACATTGGTGGAGGTGATAACCTGGTCTGAATTTCACAGCTCACCTCAAATGGGTGTGGGCGATTTCCACTTTTTCTTTTAATGCTCCATGGGTGCCCTGACAGGGTGCCATGCAGTTTTGTTGTAGCTGTGTTGATCCCACGATATTAGAGAGACAAGGTGGGCGAGGTGATGTCTTTTTTTGGACCAACTTCTGTGGGTGAGAGAGATGAGCTTCTGAGCTACACGGAGCTCTTCCTGAGCAAACCCAGCTGTGAAAACCAGTTCTGTGCAGCTCCAAAGCTTGTCTCTCTCAGCCATTACCTCACGCGCCTCATCTTTCACTTAGAGGGTCAACATAACAGGGTCCCCTCGTGATCCTGGATGATGGAAACCTGGACCGTCCTCTGTAGGGTCAAGGAGACATTCAGTAGCTCTTGGTGGGGTGGGGTGGGAATCTTAGAAACAGCCTGGCCTGAAGGGATTGGATCTCCCATTTTGGTGGCCCCATAATTGGCTTTGGGGGATGGAGGGGGTTAATTAAAAAGCCCATGAGAAACAAGCACAAGGCCTTTTAGATTATCCAGCTTCTGCCTTAGAGCATGACTAGGCCTCACCTCTGGGCATTGGGTATCCCACCCCCACCCAAGCAGTGGAGGTCTCTGGGCTTCCCCCTTCAGCCGACATTTGCGTAGGGCTGTACCCCATGGCACAGCAGAGATGGGAAGTGGGGGAGGGACAGAGAAAGGGGAGCAGGGAACAAAAGGAAGGAGACACAGCAAAGGGGGGAAAGGGCCGGGCAGATGGGTGAGATTAACGGGCCCAAGTCTTTCTGTCATCCCTAGGGCCTGGCATCTTCTTGGCAGGGCTGGAAATTCGATTGTTCTCCAGCCACGAAGCACAAGGTCACAACTGCCCAATTGGGAGGTAGCCTGAGGAGCCAGGAAAGGCCTGTAACCTGCAGTCCTAGCTTGCTCCATAGTCCTGACGGCATATCCCGTAAGCCCCAACCACACCCTCAGTTTCTGCTTGTTTTCTTCCCCTTCCTTCTCTTCCCAAGCTTCTCCTGAGAACCACATAATACTGACTAAGCTCTAAGGAGTTAACCCGGGGAAATAGCCTTTCTCTGAATTTCTCTCCACCCTCTGCTTAGGCCCTTGGAAAGGGCAAGACAGCAAGTGTAAAGGAGCAAGACTAGGTGGTTTGTTGTAGAGGATGCTGCTGCTTCTTCAGACGCGCTCATCTCCTCGCTAGCCTGCTGCGTCTTTACCTCCGTATAGCCGTATGCCTGATCTTTCACAAAAGACCACGATACAGGCCGGAGACCACATTTCTCGTGCGTCCAGAGCTCCCATTAAACCCCATGGAAGCACGGGGTGCCTGGAGCGAGGGAGGAGAAAGGGATGGGATGTGGCCTAAGGGCCAGCATGGCTGGTTTCGACAGACAGTTACGGCAAATATATTTTTCCCGTGGCGCATCCTATGTCCCAAACCTTTATCCCCCGGGGAAGCTGCTCTTTCCTGCATTGGCGATTCCTGTTTATTCGGTGCATGAAGGATATGATTTTGGACATTGTACTTGGATCTCTGTAACGTATTGTATTATTTATTGTCAATAAAAGACACCAAGGGTTAATCCTGAAAGCACAGCTGCCCCAGCACCTGATCATTTTTGTTCCATGATGTGTCGCACTAACCCTGGGCAACACCTCTGCTAGTCTCAATTAAGCCCATTATGCAGATGGGGAAATTGAGGCACAGCCATGGGTTAATTTCCAGGGGAACTGTGGGCACTCAGCCCCTCTGCAAATTAGGTCCAAGGTGTGTCCAGGGTGGGCACTCAAAAAATAGAGGCTTAGGTATGAGGCAGCTGCATGGCAGAGCTGGGACTGGAATTCAAGATCACTGTCCCACACTCTGCCCGCAGGTCAATGCTCTCTCTAAATGTGTTAAGAGGAGTCTGATGTTGTGCTAGGCCTGCTCACCACATGATGAGATTTCAGAGCTGGCGTTGAGGCCAGGGTGCAACAATCGCCAGAGGATTATTTATAATTATGTTTTGGAGGGCATTTAAGTGAGCTAAGAGGGAGAGCACAAGTAGGGTTACCAACGCTCCAGGATTGTCCCGGAGTTGCCAGGGAATTAAAGAGGAATCTTTAATTAAAGAGGACATCGTGTGATGAAACCTCCAGGAAGAGGTCCAACCAAAACTGGCAACCCTAAGCATAAACATACATTGGACAAGCGTCCCGCAAGAGCTCTCCCAGTTTGCCCTGAGCAGCCAGACCCTCTGCTGTTCCAGCCCTGGCCTCAGACACATGCAACTCGGCCAAACACACACCTTAATCCCAACCCACAAATCCTACCCTCTTGCCATGCCAGTCCTGAGCTCATACACCCGCAGTTTAGCCAAATACACACCTTAATCCGGACCTTCCGCAGTTTGCTTGCTTTTCCAGTTCTGCCACTCGCATTGGCCAATGCGCCTCATTCCTCACCTGGAATACCCCCTGCTATCCCACTTCTGGGCTTTCACCACACAGCTCTGCCAATGCCCCTCCACCCTGATCCACAGCCCCTCTGCTATTCCACCCACCCACAGCTGTGCCACTGCCCCTCAATCCTGGCCCACAGTCCTTCTGGCAGGGGTTCTCAAACCGGGGGTTGGGACCCTTCAGGGGGTCATGAGGTTATGTGTGGGGTTGCAAGCTGTCAGCCTCCACCCCAAACCCTGCTTTGCCTCCAGCATTTATAATGGTGTTAAATATATTTAAAAAAAAAAAAGTGTTTTTCATTTATAAGGGGGGTTGCATTCAGAGGCTTGCTATGTGAAAGGGCTCACCAGTACAAAAGTTTGAAAATCACTGCCTTCTGTTATTTATTCCAGACCTGTGTTGACCAATATATGATGGGCTAATTATATACATCACATTATCAATATGTATTAGTCACATGTATATTAATATTCATTAAGCACACAATATTAATACAACATTATATTGAATATATATTTCTAGCAGTTGCATGGCCTATGTTTTCTATAATCCTATGCAGGTTAGTTCTAGCTATGTCGGTCCCGGGGTATTAGACAGAGAAAGTGGGCGAGATAATCTCTTTTATTGGACCAACTTCTGTTGGTGAGAGAAACAAGCCTTCAAGCCACACGGGGCTGAGCTCTTCTTCTATAATCCTGTTCACTTATACTCTCTATCCCATAATACTTTGAAAAAACTGAAGGCAATATTGGCATGAGAAAATAAGAAACGTATCAAAGGCAAAAGACTTGTGTTCTGTTCCAGTACAAGATGGGGAGGTACCTTCACAAATTAGTACCTGGAGTGCTGGTCTCCAAAACAAAGGTAATCAAAGTTATAGAACAACAAGTTTAGGAACCGGTCCAAATTGATGGGCTGGATTTTATGTGATGTGCAAAGAGTTTTGTAACTTGTAAAACCCATCCACTCAATACTCCAAGCTGAAATGTGTAACTCGGGCAGCACGCTTTCCGTATGTGGTGAATTTAACAACGCTGCACAAGATGGCTTCCCAGAAACTGGTGTCCTTTTGCTTTCTTCCTGGACTGCACTATCATTGACTTTCAGCAATAAACTTTATTGGTACAGATTTGGTCTCTGGAGACTGTATATTTCATAATGAATCAAAGTGTGGTCACGCAGTTGACTAAGCAATTTACCTACACACACACAGCTCTGCCACAGTATCTCATTGCTGATTTTCAGCAACTCTTGCTGTTCCAGTCCTAGGCTCCCTGACACACAACTGAGCTGATCCATCTCCATCCTGGCCAGAAGCAAACCCCTCCTGCTATTCAGGCTCCACAGCATACCCCATTCTGATACCAGATACCTGTACATTTCCAAGGCCTCACCGGGCTGAACATAACAGGGCCACAGATATGATGCTCAATCGGGATTAGACTGAGGGTGGGCAGATTTCCTGATGGAGGCACAAAAATGTGGACAATGCTAATGTTCTGCTCATCACAAGAGCTTTTCCTCATGGCTCTAGTGAATTAAGCTGACCAGAAGGGGCTAGATCCCCTTGTGTGGTCTTTCACAGCAGTGCAAATCTTGACCATTCCAATCTAGTAGCGCTTTATACCCACTGGTGAAAGTGACTACGTCAAGATACAGGGCACTGTGACCTACAGGCCTGGCGATTCTGGGATGTTTGACAAACGCTCATCATGAGCGGAAGCATGGTCCAGCGTTAGGAGAGCTGGATTCATTACAAAAGGAGGTGAAACTGAGGCCCGGCGACTGGACCGGGGTCAAGGCAGTAGCAGAGATGAGATTCATAGACTATAAAGCCAGGAGGGGCCATTGTGATCATCCCCTCTGCTCCCCGTATAATGCAGGTCACAGGATTTTCCTGAATTAATTCCTGTTTGAACCAGAGAAGTGGTTCCCAAACTTTTTGCCCCTGCTAAGGACCCCTTTGGCATCTACCTAAATGTTGCAGACCCCATTCATTTCTGGTACTACCAGAATATCCCCACCTGTGGGGGAATGCCCCCCGTCTCCCCGCCAGCATTGTGCGGAGGTGGCCATTTTGAAAACAAAATGGCATCCTCCATGTGACAAAACAGCCGGAACACCCTTTCAGTGCATACTGGCCCTGGCTCAAGGCCATGACCTCCCACGTAGCCCACAGCAGACCCTCCTCGGATCCCCACTTCGGGAACCACTGAACTAGAGCGCTCACGGAGGAGAGCCTAGGCCGGCAGCGGCAATGAACTAGTTAGCTCCTCTGGTTCCTAACCAAGCCTTAGCCATGTGGGGTGTGCTCATAAACCGCATGTAGGGGTCAACCATGCCACAAACTGGTGCCAGCTGGCAGTGTGGACAAAGACTAACGCAACCTCCTGACCTGAAGGCCTCATCTACCATATAGATAGAACCATGGTAAATGTAACAAGGCGACGGGTCTACCTGCAGCTTGGCAGCTCCCATGCTGGCATTTGGGGGGTGCCCAGGGAGAACACTGTAGCTCCCCAACACAGTTAAAACCATTGTGCCTGGAGACAGGACCAAGCTACAGTTCCACTGTGCTCCTTGCTTTGCTACAGCACTATTAATGCACAGGGGTGGAGCGCAGCTGTGAATATAGCCTCTGTGACTGGGACTCAAAACACGGAGGTTCTAGTCCCAGCTCTGCTACTATCCTGCTGCATGACTTTATGTAGGTCATGTCCCTGATCTGTGCCTCAGTTTCCCCCATCTGTAAAATGGGGATAATTATGCTGATCTCTTAGAGTAAAAAGTGCTTTGAGAGCGCTTTTGCTGGAAAATTCAACATAAGAACCAGCTGTTGCTCTTAATATAACCAGGTTGCCCAACAGGATACTAATTACAGGGTTGACTAAACTCAGAGCAGTGACCCAAAAGTGAAATATCACCCATCACTACTCTAAGGCATCCACTGTCACCCCTCAGCACAGAAGTCGATCCAGCTAAATTCTGTATACCGGGCTGCATCATCTTCCTTCAGTTAAGCCATTGGGGTGATATTAAAATGTGGGTGCTGCTGTTTATGAGGATGGCTACCCACACCCTAGAATTCAGCCACTGAAAGAGACAGACTGAAACCCACACCGTCTTGCTGCGTGACTGTGGGCAGGTGGCGCCCCCTCTCTGTGACTCAGTTTCCCCATCTCTGTAATGATACTCTCCCTTTCGGCAAAGCACATTGAGCTCAATGGATGAAGAATATGACCGCGCTTAGTTGCATTTTACGGTACCCAACCAAGATCAAGGCGTCATTGTGCTGGGCACTCTACCAACATGCTGAGAGACAGTCCTGCCTCTCAGAGCGGACAAACTAACTAGATAAAACCGGCAAGGGATAGGAAGAAAAGCAACTTGCCCAGGTCACCCCACAGGTCAGAGACAGATCTGGGAGCACCATCAAGATCTCTTGAGTCCCAGTCGGGTGCCTCAGCCATTAGCCCCATCCCGCCTCTCTGTACAAACACGAAGCGGGATTATTATGAGACTCACCAAACGTCATTACACTTGTGACGTCCGGGCTTGTCTACATGGGGACAAAGTGAATTAAGCTAAACCCAACTGAGGCCATTCGAATTCTGGACGACGGCATCCATACCAGGGTTTAACGAATCTGCTTTAAGGACATATATTTGGTTAATTCACATTGGATCTTTGTCTCTGCTGCTTCAGATTCAAAGTAGCTACACAGGGCCACTCAGAAAAATTACTGCAGCCCTTCAGGTCTGTCGGCTGAATGCAGCCCCGCTCCCTGCTGGGCAATAGGGCTTGGCATGTCCTTTATTCACAAACCATTGTGCAAATGGCTCAGGCAATTAGCAATTAGGCAGAAGAGCCAGATCCAGAGCCAAGTCTAGCAACTGTGAGAGTGACTGCAGGGGGAGGGAGGGTCCTGGAATTCAGTCAACCAGCCTGGGGGCACTGGAGAAAGCCTGCATCCCTCACCACTTTATCAGCAAGCCTTCCAGAATGGCTGCTTAAAGTCCCCCTGACTTAGGGGAGTTGTCTGCATTTCCAAAGCTGCATAGGGCACCCTCCAGGCCGCAGAGTGGCAATGGACACAGCCCTGTCTGGTTTTTGTAGACCATGCTAATGCAATCCCCAGTGCAGTGGGCTGCAGGTTGAGAACCACAGCGCACCCCTCCAACCCCCACACAGACCCCTATGCCCAGCACCTCCCGCACAGAAACCCTTCCAAAGAGTGGGGCCAGGAGTGGAGCCCCCGATGGGGGGTCATGCAGCAGGGACCCTAGACTCCATTGTGCGGGGCCAGGTAGCAGCCCTGATCTCAGAGGGCCGGCCAGCCTAGAGCCCACCATGCAGGGCGGCCAGGAAGCCAGATCCCGTGCAGCTCGGCGGCCTTTAGCATATAGCTGGTGTCTACAATGCGGGGGCACAAACTGCATGTAAACCGGGCTAAATACTTCAGCTCCACCATCTCCCCTCAAAAAGTCATCCTTTCTAGGTCTTAACCCTGTGCCTTCCCATTAACACACACAATAAAGGGGGTCTGCAGATGGGGGGGGCTGATCCACCAATCCCATGATCTCGTAACACACATATGGATGAAAGGGTTGCCACATCCTCTTCATCTCTGCTTCTCCCTCCAGCCTTCCCCTCACGCCTTTCAGAAGCAAGGTTTTAACCATTCCTTCGGAGCTTTCTTTGGGTGCTTCTTGGTTCCTTGTAACCGTGCCGCCCCTGTGGGCAGTTTTCGATTCTGGTGAGTGACAGGCGGATAACAAACCCAAGGCAGCTGTCAGGAGGTAAGCGCCTGGAGCAGTTACAGCACCTTCCTCATCTGAAATCTCTTTACATAAGTGGGATCAACACCTGGAACGATACTTAATACCGTGCATTTCTATAGAGCTTTTCGGCAGAGGAGACCACATGGAATAGGGCGGCCTCGAGAGGAAAGGTTTCAGAGTAAAATAACAAAATACTTTTGTTAGTCTCTAAGATGCCACAAGTACTCCTCGTTCTTTTATCTTGAGGGGAAAGGCACTGCTCTAACCACTAGACCCCCTTCTCCTTCCTGGAGCCAGGAATCCTGACTCCCAGACCCCTGCTCTAGCCAGTAGAATCCACTCCCCTCCCAGAGCCAGGCATGAAACGCAGGATTCCCAAGCCACCAGCTCTGCCTCTCTCACCACTAATCCCTCTCAGAACCAGGAACAGAACCCAGGAGTCCTGACCCCAGTCCTATGATTTACTATGCTGTGGAAACACCAATTGCGATCCCAACTCCACCTTCTAGAGCAGAGGTGGGCAAACTACGGCCCCCGGGCCACATCTGGCCCATGGGACCGTCCTGCCGGCCCTTGAGCTCCCGGCCGGGGAGGCTCGCCCCCGGCCCCTCCCTTGCTGTCCCCCCTCCTCTGCAGCCTCAGCTCGCCGTGCCGCCAGCACTCCAGGCGGTGGGGCTGCGAGCTCCTGCCGGGCAGCGAGGCAGGCTCTGGCCGGGCGGCGGGGCTGCCAGTCCTGGTGCTCTGAGCGGCCTGGTAAGGGGGCAGGGAGCGGGGGGGAGGGGGTTGTATAAGGGGCAGGGGGTCCTGGGGGCCAGTTAGGGAGCAGGGGGCGGTTGGATGGGGCAGAGGTTCTGAGAGAGGGTGGATCAGGGGATGGGGAACAGGGGGGTTGGATAGGCTTGGGAGTCCCGGGGGGCCTGTCAGGGGGCGGGGGTGTGGATAGGGGGCTGGGCAGTCAGGATACAGGGAGCAGGGAGGGTTGGATAGGGGGTGAGGTCCTGGGGGGGGGGTGGGGGCAGTTTGCGGCACAGCCTTCCCTACCCGGCCCGCCATACAGTTTTGCAACCCTGATATGGCCCTTGGGCCACAAAGTTTGCCCACCCCTGTTCTAGAGGCAGCTGTTGTCAAAGAAACGCCGTGTGTTGAAGTGGGGGGTGGAGAAAGCCTCAGTCCTACATTTGCAGCAGCATGCTCCAGGCATCAAAGCCAAAACCTCCATCCTGGGTGTGAGCCACTCTCAACGATAGGTTTCAGAGTAGCAGCCGTGTTAGTCTGTATTTGAAAAATGAGAAGGACGACTTGTGGCACCTTAGGAGACTAACAAATTTATTTGAGCATAAGCTTTCATGAGCTACAGCTCACTTCATCGGATGCATTCGGTGGAAAATACAGTGGGGAGATTTATATACACACACAGAGAACATGAAACAATGGGTTTTATCATACACACTGTAAGGAGAGTGATCACTTAAGATGAGCCATCACCAGCAGTGGGGAGGTAGGGGGAGAAAGAAAACCTTTTGTGGTGATAGTCAAGGTGGGCCATTTCCAGCAGTTGACAAGAACGTCTGAGGAACAGTGAGGGGTGGGGGGAAATACCATGGGGAAATAGTTTTACTTTGTGTAATGACCCATCCACTCCCAGTCTCTATTCAAACCTAAGTTAATTGTATCCAGTTTGTATCCTCAGCTCTTGTCCCCTAATGCCCCTACTCTACTTGCGCTATATTGACGACATCATCATCATCATCTGGAGCCATGGAAAAGAAGCTTTTGAGGAATTCCACCATGATTTCAACAATTTCCATCCCACCATCAACTTCAGCCTGGACCAGTCCACACAAGAGATCCACTTCCTGGACACTATGGTGCTAATAAGTGATGGTCACATAAACACCACCCTATACCGGAAACCTACTGAATCGTGTGGTGTGATCTGGGTGAAAGCTGGAGGCATGTAGGTAGGAATCTTATCCTCCCCAAGTCATGGATGACACAGGACTCACTATCTCCTGTTTAGGATTAGCAGCCATGTTAGTCTGTATCTGCAAAAAGAAAAGGAGGACTTGTGGCACCTTAGAGACTAACAAATTTGAGCTACAGCTCACTTCATCGGATGCATGCAGTGGAAAATACAGTGGGGAGATTTTATGAACACAGAGAACATGAAACAATGGGTGTTACCATACATACTGTAACGAGAGTGATCAGGTAAGGTGAGCTATTACCAGTAGGAGAGAGAGAAGAAGAAGAACCAAAAAAAAAAAAAAACCACACACACCTCAAAGTGGTCCATCCACAAGTTACTTCTCTTCCCCAGCACAAGGGAGAGTGGCCACGCTGCAACCGGGTGCTGCAGGGGTTGCTGAGATATCATAGAATATCAGAGTTGGAAGGGAACTCAGAAGGTCATCTAGTCCTACCCCCTGCTCAAAGCAGGGCCAATCCCCAGTTTTTGCCCCAGATCCCTTGCTGGTACACCGGACTGGACTGGCTTACTTTCACCTCTGTTGCCTCCCACTTGCCTCCTGCCAGGGCTAAAGCTACTGCTGTATCATTTGCTTATGAGCTACCCAGGAAACAGCTCACATGCATCTCAACAGATACACTTCCTGTTATTATAGTAGATTGCACTGAAAAGCTAGAGCAATCTGCGTGTGCCTATTGAATGCTTAATTTGTATTAGGATAGCACTTATTGCTCATCACCACCAGTTCCAATAGAGGATCACGTTCTCACCAATGTAGAAACGTTCACATACTTGGGCAGCAGCAGCAGCCGCCAAGATGGTGGAACAAGCCAGGACATCCGGAACAAAATCAATAAAGCCAGGAACACCTTCAGGAGCTTAAATACCATCTGGAAATCATCAAAATACACCACCAAATCCAAGATTTAATCACAGCTGTGTACTTTCAACACTACTTTATAGTGCAGAATGCTGGGGAATGAGAAAGTACGACATGTTCAAACTGTCTTCAGTCCATACAACCTGCCTCAAAAAAAAATCCTCCATATCTTTTGGCCCAGAACAATCTCAAACCAAGATCTATTGACACAATGCAGCCAAGAGGATCTGAGCACCATCATTGCCAGTAGGCGTTGGAGATGGATCGTTCATGCGCTTTGGATGGAAACTGATTCCATCACCAGTGTAGCAATAAGATGGATTCCAGAAGGCAAGTGAAAACAAGGCCACCCACAAACAACATGGCGAAGAGCTGCGGAAGCCGAGCTGAAAAACCTGGGGCACAGCTGGGGAACCATTGAAAGACTTGCCAGAAACAGACAGGAGTGGAGGAGCTTCGTCACTGCCCTAAATGCCAGAGGTGTAGTAGGATGATGATGATGGTGGTGCAGACCAAGATTAGGGCTCCATGGGGCTGGGTACTGTACAGACACCCAGGGAACAGTCTTCACTGCAGAGATAACTCGGGTGATCGGCTAAGGTTAGCTTAGCCCTGGTATGAGGAGCCACGCTGCAAAGCCCTACCTGAGTCACTGGGGCTACTTCTGAGGGCACAGCCCCAGGGTCTTTGAGCTGAAGTGAACTGAGCCATGCTATATTTTTTCCCAGTGAATTGTGAGAAAATTTGACTGTCCTTCTGGATACACAGGGGTTTGGGGGAAGGCACTGGAGGACTAGCAGCCCTTGAGTGGTTTGTTAGTTTATATCCACACTGCAAAATGGAAGGGTTACCAGCCCAAATGAAAGCCTTGCTCGGGTTTTAGCCTATAACCCAGGAAGGACCATCTCGTTCAGGTGTAAAGCTTCATTAAACTCTGATGAGAGAGTTGCATGTGTGGACAAGAAGGGGAGTTAAGGGCAACACCCATGTAATAGCCCAGGTTAAGTGTGCAGTGAACATATAGCCATAGTAAGAGAAAGTCCCTGCCCCAAAGTGATCAGCGCTGGCCTACCTCATCTCCCATGGAAGTCAATAGTTGCTTTCAGTGGCCCACGCTAGCTGGCTAGTGCTGCATTCCCCCTACCTCAATCATCAGGGGTGTGTGCTCACTGCAGGGAAGAAGGTAAGGACACGTGGTATGGTTTGTAACCCGGCTGCAACTTCATTAGTCAAATTACCTCCAAGGTTCCCAGATAGGTAACAACCCAGTACAGTCACCCGCACCCCAATGATCCCTTTGACAAGTCTTTGGGTGCTTCCTCATCACAGTAAGGAGTTCTCCTGGTACCTCCACCCTTAGCATCACCTCCCCATTTTGGGGGTTGAGGCAAGAGGGGACCCTGCCCCCTGCCCCATGAGCACTGCCATAAAGTGCATTGTGGGGGCCAGAGCTTTCAGAGTAGTGTCCTGGCCCCTGGTTCACCCCAGGGCTTAAATTCAGCTAGAGCTGTTTAGAGTGGAGCTCTGGTAATTATTTTCAAAGCTGCGGGGCTGAAGCCCCAAGCCCTGGCACCTCCTGTGGGTGGCTCTAGGAAATGCTCTATGAGAATTTAAGCCCTGGTTTGCCCACTCTATGGTTCTTGCTCTTTGGGATAGAAGGGTCCAAGTTCTGTCCCTGCCACTCCCATGAAGTTCCAAGTGTCCACAGCAGGACATCCAGGAAGCCCTGGATTGGTTACAGGATATTTGGACTCCCCACCTATTTAACTACATGACTTGGCATCCTGCATCCATCCCGGCCCCCATCTGCTTGGCACCTAGCTAGCTTGCCACCTCCAGTAATCGTGCCAGGAAGTACAATACCGTGGGATAACTCAGTGGCTCTTTACCTATCTTTGCTGAACAATACGCTCCTTGTCATGCGTCTCGTGTTACTGAGGGTTGGACTGGAACTAGAAACAAGTTCAAACTTTTAAAAATTTCTTTGCTAGGTCATTTTCTGCAGTGCTTAAAAAAAAAAAGATGATAATCACTAGCACATCCTAGGATACAATAGGAATGAAAATTAAACAAGAGCACCAAAGTATTTTCTCAAGAGACTTCTATAAAAATCTTATAGCAAGAGTAAAAATTCTATACAAGTAGATTCTATAAGTAGGGCAGAATTTGATTTTTATAATTATGATGGATAATAGCAATGTTTATTTTTAAGCTTTTTTTTCTGGTTTTGTCTATTTCAGTGTTCACAGTAGCAGGAAACTGTGGGGGGGGGGGTTGGACAATTATTTAATGACCGTTGTTGTTTAGATGCAAAAAGTTGTTAGTCTCCAAGGTGCCACAAGTACTCCTTTTCTTTTTGCGAATACAGACTAACACGGCTGCTACTCTGATAACCATTATAATACAGGTTTCAGAGTGGTAGCTGTGTTAGTCTTTTGTGAGTCTCTAAAGGTGCCACAAAGACTCCTCATTATAACAAAAATTGTCAACATCACAGGTCAAACGATCCAAAGTCAATAGCCTTAAAAAAAAAAAATCAAACTCCAATAAGTTGTCCAGCAGCATTTTTCTTTCTTTGCCTGTCTAAATTTTGGTTACTGTTGATGGAAAAAAAGTCTCCTTTCATTGGTTCATACAGCGTACAGTGAAGTCAATATTTACTGACATTAACCAATAAAAATCTAAACCTTCAAAACCTACCTCTACATGGATTCTGGACAGGATATGTCATCAAAATTTTCCAAATTTTTAATTGTGGGATGAAATTTTTTATTGAAATTTAATCAGAAGGGGTGAGGAATACCACAGAAACCCACCACAGTTGCATTTGCTTCAAAGACAGGAACACCACAAAAATGAGGAAGGCAGTTAAATGAATATTAAAAAAGGGTCCCAACAGTGAAATGCCTACAAGCAGCTTGAAAACTTTAAGCACACCATAACAGAGGCTCAAACTAAATGTATACCCCAAATTAAGGAAGAAAGAAAGAGTACCAACAACAACAACAAAAAGCCATCCTGACCAAACAGAGTTAATCAAAAAGGCATCCTTTAAAAATTGGAAGTTAAATCGGACTGAGGAAAATAGAAAGAAGGATAAACTCTGGCAAGTCATGTACAATTAGGCAAAAAATAATTTGAATAGACAGCTCATAGTTGCAAATCCCAATGTCTCCTGACCTTGCTTCAGAGAATGGCTTAAGAGCTTAGTGCCAACGGCACCTGGATGCAAGGAGCAGAGATGGACAAATGGCTCCCAGGGCTCAGGGAAATGTTCGCTGCAATCTGCAGAAGGAGCCTCGCTCTAGCTCCTGGGCCAGAGAGCAACACGATGCCACTCCGACAGCCAGCCATGTGTAAAATTGTGTCTAACTGCGGTTGCGAGGGAGGAGGCAAAAACTGATCAATGGGAAAGGGAGTAGGGCTGATTCACAAGGCACAGGATGTGGCTCACAGGAGGTAATTTACAGGGTGGGACTTTTCCTTTCCCCCCCCCCCAACCCCCATCCTTCTATTTAGTGTGATATGGTTTTAGACTAGGTTGGAGTCTAACTTGCAATAAGGTCAGGTCTCATGTTGTGCTCATCAGGAAACTGGCTGGAACATCATGGGGCTCCAGTCCATGGACTTTACAAACCGCAACAATTGCTTTGTTATGTTCTGTGGCTGAATGCTGTGCCCCAGTGTGGCCTCACAGCAGTCATGCTAAACTCCTCAATACCTCTATGTGCATGGTGTCAGGGATGCTCAAATTGCCTCCAGTGGACTGGCTCCCGGTACTCTCTCATACCCAGCCGTCACAGACTACAGGAGCTTTCTCAACCCTGTCAATGAAAACACAAGGATCCCATTGCATGGCAGTCTTTCAGAACCCACCAAAGACAAGACTAAAATCCCACAACCCTCTGTGGAGCCACATGGAGACCTTTACAATCAACTTCGACGCCAAGGCTCAATGGAGAATCACATGCAACGTTTTGACTGCTCAAAAACTAGCATTGCCAACTCTGACTGAAGCTATTCCAGGAGATGTTTCCCCTCTCCCCCCAAATGACAATGTCATTGTCTTAAAATATCCTATTAAAATCTCCCGGATTGCTTTCAATAGTCACCAGGAGATCGATGCTGATTCCGACAGCCTCCAGGCCAATCCTGGAGGGTTGGCTACCCTATCAAAAACAAACCGTTCGCCGTCGACCCTGTCGAGAAACCAGCAGGTTTCGATTTATGTCAGAGAGACTGGTACAGATTGAATCGCATCAGGACAACTCATGGGAGATGTGGACAAGCCCTCTTCAAATGGAAAATGAGGCAGACCCCCATATGCAACGGTGGTCGCCAGGCATAGATGTTGGAGCTCATCGTATCCGAGCGTCCCCTTATTTCACTGGGGGTCTGGAGGACCGGCACCAGTTCACTGCTATGGCAACGTGCTGGCTATCAAACCTAGATATCCATCTGTAATTGCATTCAGAGGTGTAATTGCTGCACATGTAGACATAGTGAAGCTAGCTTTACTCTAGCTAACTCAGGTACCAAGAGCAGTGAAGCTGTGGCAGCCTAGGCTAGCTACCCAGTCACAAGCCCGCGGCTAATTCATGCTTTAGCACCTTCACCACTAGTGGTACCTGAGCTAGCTAGATCAAAGCTAGCTCAGATCCATCTACAATTATAGTTTAGACATAGTACCCTAACCAGTAGGCCATCCTTCCTCTCTACCTTTTATTGCCAGTCCCCATCATCTGCTCTCATCTAAGGATTGAGGGGAAAGGTTCCTCCCCTGTCACTGAGACCAAGTTATCAGAGGCAGTGCAGCCCCTAAAGGGAAAGGCACAGATTAAGCACACAGGACAAACTAGCACTGACAGAATCTACATACATCAGTCATAACATACGCCACACAACCCCTCCTCTTGCCAAAGAGATCACCGCTGGAAGGCTTCGCCACTGAACAGACTCTCAGGAATACAGACAGCAACCAGGGCCTGCAATGAAGCCACAGTCGTGTGTCTCTACCTGTTGCAGATGCTCTGCAATGAACATGTCTGGGATACTTACAGCAGGCTGGGCAGGTGAGATCTGGGCTGAACTGTTCAGCACAGCTCTGATCTGTTCAGACAAGACAGGCTGGGAGAAGGTCCGGTTTACAAGGTCCGGTTGCTGCACATGCACAGACAGTAGGCTGGCCCTCGGAGAGGTCTGCACCATTTAGTTACACCTACTCTAGGATATACAATAAAAGGTACAAGCAGCGGTTGTGTGCTCCAATGGTTATGGGAGGAACTAGGACTCAGGAGTCCTGGGCTCCATTCCCAGGTTTGGGATCTAGTCCTTGAGGGGGCCATTTAGGGATCTGTGGCAAAAATTGGGGACTGGTCCTGCTTTGAGCAGGGGGTTGGACTAGATGATCTCCTGAGGTCCCTTCCAACCCTGATATTCTATGATTCTATGATTTAGAGCAGGAGACCAGGGATCAGGATTCCTGGCTCTGAAAGGGAGTGTGTTTCCCAGTGTTTAGAACCAATCCATGCCTGCTCTGTATTATTGCTATGCTAGGGAGACACCCTGTGGTGAAAGAAGATGGCACTGCAACCCTCCAAAAATTAGACTACGTATGGGCTGGAAGAAGGATCTTCTTCGTGGAAGCATTCAGTATCTGTGAAATAGCTCCTCCCCTCCTGTAAATGTGCCTCTCCCCAGTGTTGCTAACTCTCACAATTTGCTCACGAGTCTCACAAGATTTGGTGTTTTACTTAAAGCTCCACCTCCCAGAGCCATGGGATTTTGTGGCATTCTCAGCTTTCCTTTAAAAGACTAAAGGCTAGTTTCTAGCCCCAGCAACAGCAAAGATTGAAAATGCGACCTGAGTGCACCTTATTATTATGATTTACCTTCAAGTCTCAGAAACCAGCCGCCAAACAAAATGAACCCCCGAAATATATATAATTTAAATCAAAGGATTCGTTTAAAACAAACTCATGATTTCTGAACGTTTGGGGTTAGCAATACCACATATGTTCCCTTCCCCACTCCATGTCATGATCTCAGTGCCCTGCAGGGGATTGGACTACGTGACTCCTGAGGTCTCTTCCAACCCTAATGTTCTAGGACTCCCTTCCAAGCATGCATGTGCCAGGGTTACTTACTATTCTAGCCAGCACAGGTGATGACATCTATAGTTAAGTTAGCCCAACACTTTCCACCATAAGACCCTATTTTCAATGGCTTATAACTCTGCCACATTTTAATCACTTTGGCTGAAGTTTTTCCAGGCCGGGTGTCTGCCTCAAGCTGAATTTTTTAAGTTTCAAACTGCCACACTTCAGATGTTTCCCAGGATGAGGTCAGGGAAAGTTACATTATTTCACTCATGGTAAAAAACACATTTTTACAACTGTTGGGTCGAGAAGCTCCAGCCCCTCCATGCTTTGGAGCAAGGGCTTGAAATTTGGCAATACAATGACAGAAGTCACCACCTGCGCACCCCCTGGCAGCAGAATGCAGTATTACAACTCCCCTCATCTCCTCCTTTGGCTCCCAGGGGCCTGTTCTGGCACGTTGGCCCTCCAGCCAAATCAAGCTCAGTTCGCTACCCCTCCTGGGGTTCAGGGGTGGTAAATAAAAGCTCCAACAAAAGAATCTTCATGTCCAACATAAACCAAAATTATTTCCTGCTCTGCCTGGGCTCAATGCAAAGTCCTTTTCCCAGACTGCCAACTCTCTGGTTTCTTCCCCATGGAGAGTTCAAATTTAGTCAACATGCAATGGGCACCCATTGCTTCCCACCAATCATAGCCCGGCGGCTTTCAAGGGCTAACCTAGTTCAGTCTGTCTGGGCTTCCTGGATCACACCTTGCTCCCCTGACTTATCCGACAGGCCTTTTGCTGCTCTCTGCTGCTTCCTTCTTTGCCACTGAGTGCTCTCAGTACAATCATAGAATATTAGGGTTGGAAGGGACCTCAGGAGATCATCTAATCCAATGCCCTGCTCAAAGCAGGACCAATCCCCAATTTTTTCCCCAGATCCCTAAATGGCTCAAGGATTGAACTCACAATCCTGGGTTTAGCAGGCCAATGCTCAAACCACTGAGCTAGCCCTTCCACTCACCCAGCCTCCTTTTAGCTGAGCCTATTAATTCATGCAACCCCTCTAACTGATATCATCTAAGGGCATGGCAGCTGAGCCAGCAAAGATGTGGATGGCAGAGCCTGGCCATCTTTAGAGGCCTAATCAACCTCTGACAGGCAAGGGAGTGGCCTCTGTGTCTGGAATGCATCTTTTGCTGTCCCCCTGGGAAAACCGCCCAAATCTAACCAAGTGATAAGCCGTTGAAAAAAATTCAGTTTGCACATGCTCAATAGAAATTTGTTGGTGCTCAGCATCTACAGTATATGAAGATGCCATCTAGCACAGAGCATGCTCCATTCCCTCACAGCTCCTATAGGCCAACCAGCTTGCACATGAACCTCCATCGCAAGGCTCCTGGGCAGGACTTTCTCTACAATTGCTATTCCTGGCACCAGTACAATGGTCCCCCCACCTCCCCAGCAGAAGCATGCATTGTCAGTTATGCCCAGATGTCAAATGTTAATATTTTCCAGAGCTTGGCAGATCGCTTAGAAGAACAAAATCCTTCCCTGCCAGGAAAGGAAGGGCTCAGATTTCAAACACAACTGTGTTAAGAGCCACCTATTTTGTCTCGGGGCTAACTGTTCATTTTGGATCCAAGCCATTTTCTTCATGGATTAATGCCTTTCAGGAAATTCTTAAAAAATGGCACCCCTTGGACAATGTTCACCCTAAATAAGTATATCCCAAACGGTTGAGTGGGGTGTTCTTGTAGCTCATGCAAATCTTTGTTACAGTAAAATTCACATTTTTGATCATTACTGGAGTGTTCATCTCATTCTGCAGCTATAAGAATCATGATGAACCTTCATATTTTTAGATATACTGGTTGAAACTGGATTTCCCCCCCCCCCCCCCAATCCCTAGTAGCTGTCACAGTTGATGTCTGGAGTTCCTTACAAGGTCATGAGATCATTACACTATATCATAACAATGTCCCTGCAAACTAAATTGGATAGCATTAATAAACAGGTAATATGGAGTGACGTGCTAGAGAACAGTACAATTTGGACCTGTTTTCCAAAGGTTGAGCTAATTAATCTGTTATTGCCTTGCTTTTGTGATGTCAAAAGCTTTCTTTTAAAACCATGATTATACCTAATTAGCAGGAGGCTCTTCTAGTCCAGCACCCATTTGAACCACAATGATATTTGGACAGTGATATTTAAAAAAATTCCCTCTTTGGTGGAAAGATAATTACTGGCTGCAATAGGACTGTTCCGAGACTGAAAAGCGTGAAGAATGTAAACAGCAGAGAAGTTAAAAAGTGGAGCCATTGCGTCTGCATCAATACTGAAAGTTATAGGAATCAGACTGGGTTGAGTGGTCTGAGAAGAAGAAAGAAGAAGAATGAATCAATTCTGCAACAGAACAGGAAGTAGGAGATTTTCAAAGGTGCTCAGGGCTGTTCCCAGTGAAGTAAATGGTCAAACTCCCAGTGCCAGATTCTAATCTCATTTATACTAATGAGTTGTCTACATGGAAAGTTACTGCACGGCAAGCCATTGTGTGAATCTACAGCACCCTAGCTTGTAACATCCGGTGTGGACACCGCTACGGTGGACATAAAGTCCCTGAGTGCACCTTGATGTACATGTAGATTCACATCCTGTCAGAGCGTTAGAGTAGCACATTGCCCTCTGTTTTGGAGAGCATACTTCATAGTATCTTCTTCCTCTTCCCTCCTTGGTCCATAATTCTTGCTGTTTCTCTTTTAATCCTTTTCTTGATAAACTTTGAAATTCCTGCTTACTCAAAGGAATCAGTTTGTTTGGCAATTTTGAGTAGTTAGGGTGGAAAATATTATCGATTTAGGGTCAGACCAAAAAGGAAAAAATATTGAAACTTCTGGCAAGTCAGAGACAAGGAGGGGGAAAAAAAAAAAAAAAAAAAAACAACCCCAACACCACACACTTCATTTCTGGTCAAATGAAATGTTTTGTTGCAACAATATCAAACCATTTTGTTTCGATTTTGGCCATTTGTAATGAGGATGTTTTTGTTTGTTTTTCCTGCAATGAACAATCAGCCCCCCAAAAGTCAACAAATACCAACAATTTGGCAAAAGTCAACAAAAATTCACAAGACATCTCTGTATTGCCAAATCTGCTTTATTGGGGGGGGGGGGGGCGGGAGGAGGAAGAGGAAGAGGGCAAAAAAAAAAAAGTTTCAGCCAAAAAATTCTGGCCGATTCCACATGATTAAATGCCAGTAGTTTATCTAAAGAGCGGAACCTATTGTTAAAAAAGGTATGCAACATTGTCCATAGATTTGGAGGACCAATAAAGTCGGACTCCAGTTTACACAGCTCTAAACAGGTGGTGAAAATTCTAATTCCCACTGGAGTTCGGCCATTCAAACATTTGCTCCAGAATAGCATTGTAATCAACATGAGACTGGGAGATCAGGGAAATGAGACAAAAAGGGCCGCCGACAGGCCCAGGTCTTAGGGAAAGAGGGTATAGAGTCCCAGGCTGACCTAGCTCACAGGGGTAATGGGAAATCTCCCACAGTTCCAGGCAACAGAAATTCTCCACCAGTGTTTAATGCTAGACCTGGAAACTCTCAGAGACAGGTCTCTCAGCCCTTGCTTTCCCCAAAAGCAAACCTGCAGCTGCCTCACTCCCTCCAAAGCCAGTGGACAGCTCCTTCAAATAGCAACAATGGATGCAATACAGGCACTGACAATTATCTCCCAGCAGCCCCCTTGACTCCTGGGTAGGGGGTGAATAACCTGACAGCATGATTCCTCCCCAATAGGGCTGAGGAGAGGGTGTAAAGTTGCTCCCAGTTACCTCCCAGCCTGAACGAATTTCTTGCTGGAGGGAGTTAAAAGGATTTGCAGCAAATGTTGCCTGTGTAGAATTTTTCACTGCAAAGACTAGTGTGGCATTCACGCATTGGCAGGGAGTGCTGGGGCAGAGGCCATATTGGATAATCATGCCCTGGCAGGGGGCTGGACTGGATGACTCAAGCAGTTTTCCTTCTCTAGCTTCAGTGATATAGAAATGATTAGAACAATATTCACAGAAGGGGAAAAAAAAAAAAAACAACCCCACACTGTGTCCTTTCCCCAGGACACAGCTATCAAAACAAGCTGGTCTGATCAACTCCAAAATACTCTCCAGAGCTGGTCTGAGAACAAGCACCAAATCAGAAGTGGGACCAGATCCTCAGCTAATTTGAATCAGCTTTGCTCCATCAAGATCAGAGTGATGCCAGTTTACACCAGCCAAGCATCTAGCCTGTTGTTTCAGGGGAAGTTAGAGGTGGCCAAAATAGGGCTTGGGATGGAAAGTTTATCCTCAGTAGACGAGTTCAATCCAGGACCCTAATTTAAGTAAGTCATTGTACGACAGTGAGATTCCTTATTTATACTGCAAGAGTGCCTAGGAGGCAAACTTGTGAGCCAGGACCCCAACACGTGTTGAATCCATGTTAAGTTATTTGAGATTCATGACTGATCTTCCAGAGATCAAGGAAGATTGTCAATTTAAGTATTTTTGTCCCAAAATGGGGTGGGTTTATTTGGCACTCTCACTCTTTTCTTTTCACTTGAGCAGAAAGGTGTTTGGAACAGAAACCCTGCAGGCTCAGAAATCATTTCTCCACATAAGATGTGTTGTGGCAATAAGGGACTTTATCTACAAGGAAAAAATTGATAGGTAGGTTGATTGGTCCGAGCACTGTAAAAACAAGTTGCTGAAAGCGTACGTTGAAAAATGCGGCAACTGTATTTTTTGCAATAGACCCACTTAAAAAAAAAATCATGTAATGATTCATAACGACCCATGCAACTAAAAAACGGAGTACCGGTGACCCACCTGTCATCTTTTAGCATCCTGCTAACAAGCTTAAAAGCACTGGTGAGGAGCAGAGTTTAGCCACAACCGGTTTGTACAAGGAAAACAAGATTCTGATTTTAGGAGAACATTGGTTCTTGTGCAAGGTAAGCCTTTTCCCCCTTCTTAGTATCCAGTTTCAGCGCTTTGAAGAAGTGAAGTCAGGGTGATGTATCTGATGGTAGGGAAAGGATTAGAAATTCTAAATTATTCATGAAACTAGGGAGATTTAAAAAAAAAAAATCAAATAATCATTTGGATTTTGACTAACCTTCTCAGGAAGCAGTCTGATTTACTTGCTTCAATAATGTGTCACTGTCCTAGAAGTGACCAGCTAAAGGAAGATATGGGGATAATGAGCAATTTCAGACATTGGGGCTGGAACTAGGGGTATAGGGGACACAGCTATGCCTCCTGGCTTGAAGTGGATTCCATCATTTACTGGGTTTATAATTTGATTCAATGGCTCTCAGCACCCCCCACTATAAAAATTGTTCCAGCATCCCTGATTTCAAACCTTTGAACCATTATTAATTAGACCTTCTAAAGGGTGTGTGGATATATATAAACAAAATATACTAAAGATTGTAAGGTGCTCAGCTGCTGTGGTAATGGGGACCATATAGACAGGAGTGCAGGGTAAGGTTTATTATTATTAAACGAGTCTTTGAAATATACAGCTGTTTTCTTGTAATCATGTACTTTTGTTTAACCATTATATATGCCTATAGGCAATCAGGTCTTAGGATCTAATTTTCTACCTATCAAAATGCTAGAAATGCAGTTTAAAATTACTTGTGTGTTGTGATTCATCCAGCTAAGGCTGGCTTTAATTTGTTGGCAAATTGTAACCTCGGGTGTTATTGTCTTGTACAGAAGGCCAAAATGAAAAGCCTACAGTGGCTCTACCTATATGGACTAGTAATCGCGGTGTTGATCCCAGCCAGCTGGCAGATTGTCCTCAAAGATTTGTCCGATGAGTCTAGGTAAGGTGCATTTGAGACTGACAAGTACACTGCGGGTTGGTGGTACTGGGCTGAAGTAGGTGGAGATACCGGAAATGCTACCATCAGATACAGCTTAACAATGTCAATTACTCTGTTTTATTTGGCTTTGATGCCAGGTGATGGTACGGCATATTACAATGTACGGCAGATGAAAAAGTGAATAAGATGGTGAGATGTATTAGGAAAGGAGCACAGAATATGGACCATGTCATTATGCATTGCAGTATCGTCTAGGAGCCCTAGTGATCATAGAATCATAGGACTGGAAGGAACCTCAGGAGGTCATCTAGTCCAGTCTCCTGCACTCATGGCAGGACTAAGTATTATATAGACCATCCCTGACAAGTGGTTGTCTCACCTGCTCTTAAAAATCTCCAGTTAGAGATTTTACAACCTCCCTAGGAAATTTAGTCCAGTGTTTAAGTATCCTGACAAGATGTTTTTCCTAACGTCTGACCCTAAACCTCTCGTGCTGCAATTTAAACCCATTGCTTCTTGTCCTATCCTCAGAGGTTAAGGAAAACAGTTTCTCTCCCTCCTCCTTGTAACAACCTTTTATGTACTTGAAAACTGTTCTCAGGTCCTCCCTCAGTCTATTCAAGGCTAAACAAACCCATTTGTTTCAATCCTCCCTCATAGGTCGTGTTTTCTAAACCTTTCATCATTTTGGTTGCTCTTCTCTGGACTTTCTCCAATTTGTCCACCTCTTTCCTGAAATGTGTCACCCAGAACTGGACATCATACTCCAGTTGAGGCCTAATCAGAGCGGAAGAATTACTTTTCATGTCTTACTTACAACACTCCTGTCCTGCTAATACATCCCAGAATGATGTTTGTTTTTTTGGCAACCGTGTTACACGGACTCATTTAGCTTGTGATCCTCTATGACCCCCAGATCCCTTTCTGCAGTACTCCTTCCTAGGCAGTCACTTCCCATTTTGTATGTGCACAGCTGATTGTTCCTTCCTAAGTAGAGTCCTTTGTATTTGTCCTTATTGAGTTTCATCCTATTTACTTCAGACCATTTTGAATTTTAATCCTATCCTCCAAAAGAACTTGCAATCCCTCCACAGCTTGATATTGTCCTGATGAACCAGGACCACATTGTGCTAGGCACTGTGTAGATTTAGTCCTGTAAAATACTGACCACACAGTGCCCAGTCCTGTTGTAGTTATGTGGGTGACTAAGATGCAGTGGGTCCTAGTGGGTAGAGCACTATACAGGGATTTAGGAGAGCTGGGTTGCTCCTAGCTCTGCCACTGGTCTACTGGGTGACCTTGGGCAAATCATTTCACTGCCCCATGGCTCAGTTTCCCCATCTGTAAAATGTGGATATGATGCTGACCCCCTTTGTAAAGCACTTTGAGATCTACAGTAGACACACTAAAGAAGAGTGAGGTATTAATTGTATATAGTGTAGCTCTACATAAGGAAATGTATGTTTTGGTTTTATGGTAGCACCTACAGGCTCAGACCAAGATCAGGGCCCTGTTATGCTAGATACTATCCAGAAAGGGATTGTCTGGGCCCTGAAGATCTTAGTATAAACACACACGGGACAAAAGGGATATGACTTACATA
Source organism: Dermochelys coriacea (assembly GCF_009764565.3). Taxonomy (NCBI): domain Eukaryota; kingdom Metazoa; phylum Chordata; order Testudines; family Dermochelyidae; genus Dermochelys; species Dermochelys coriacea. The sequence continues at coordinate 4,570,036 of NC_050087.2, read as the reverse complement.
CAGTTACATTGCCATAGCAAGTCAGCGACAAGGGCAGGAACAGAATTCATGCCTGCCAACTGCCGCTATGGTGTGCTATCCATAGGACCCCGTACCCAACCCAGCACAACACCCTCCTTAACGTTTCCCCATCCCTCTCTCCCGAACAGATGGCAATCTTTCGAATCAAAAAGCGCTCGGAGTTTTACTTCCAACATCAAGAGGCATTCCGAAGGTACCTTCACTAGTGATTTTACCAGATATTTGGACAAGATGAAGGCCAAGGACTTTGTGCACTGGCTTATCAACACAAAACGTTACAGGTATGCAAGTAGAATACGGCTGAAATGGTAGAACAGGGACACGGTTCTAGGTGGACTCCTGAGAACTGAGCAACTTAAGGATTGGAAGGGAACAGCCTCAGACTGCTTGAAAGATTTCTGTCAAAACTGTTTCACAGTGGAAAATTGGGGGTTTTGACAAAATGAATTTTTTCATGCAAGTATGGGCTTTCTGTGGGAAATTTCGATCTTTTGTCAAAAAGCCAAACACCCACCAACCGAAATAGTTTGGCCAAAAACCAAAATAGTTTGGCCCAAGCCAGAAAATGGGTCAGTTGGTGACCCACTTTTCAGGATTCAAAATTTCCACCCAACCAAATTTGAAGATTTTCTGTGGAAATGTTTAGAACAAAAAAAAAAAAAAAAAAAAAAACCCAAACACACCCCACACAAAAACCATCTCTCTTCATTTGTCAAAATTTTCTTTGGAAATTTTCTAGCGGGATGGGGAGTGAGTCAGATTCCCACAGAGAGGAGTCAAGGCTGGGTTATTTAGAACAAACTCTGGGGCTGCCAGGCCAGGCAGACAGACGTGGCTAGCTCTGTTTGAGCTACTGCACTAAAAATAGTTGCTTAAGTACAAGCCCACCTGACCCCCTGGGTGTGTTTTGGGTGGCTGGCCCAGGTCATAATCTCCACACTAGCTTGAACAGAGGTAGTACATGACCATCTACCTGGGCTGGAAGGCCTGCTGTTCCCAGCTGCAGAGTAGACATAGCATAGAGACAGGGCCTCTGAGGGTACCAGAATCCCTCTCTGATCACCCAAATGGCAACACTCCATGCCAACCGAACCCAAAGTGGATTGGGCAGCTGTGGGGGGCAAGCACATGGGTACAGGTGTCTTGGGTGGAAGAATCAGACCCCTGTAGAACAGAAGTCAATGAGGGGCAGTTTTTAAGGGGGGGGGGGGGGGAGTTTCCAAGAGATCGGGCAGAAGGGCAAGATGAGGCATAAATAAAAAATAATTTCTTCTGCTCTTTAATAATGCAGTATACCAAGGAGTGAGGGTTGAATGGCTATTTTGCACAGTTAGTACATTCACAGATGGGTTTTTCTTACTTTCCACAGCTCTACAAAGAGGTACATAAAAGGAGACCACGTTATCTCCTTCCCTTCTGACCACTCACTATTTAGGTAAGTCAAATACACTTTGAATTTCCAAACGTCTATTTCTTGCAAACTGCTCCCACAGCTGGGTTGTCCTGACTTCTGAATCAGACAGCATGAGCTAAAGAACCAGTACATGAGCTTGAAGTCAGTAACAAACTTTGAGCCCCTGAAGCAGGGGGGAAAAGTGTTAGCCTGGATTACACACTCCCTTTGCCTGGGGAAGACTGTCCCAAGCAGAGCGGATTGAGAACATTGTGTCAAAGTCAAAATGTTTCATGTGACTGTATCGATATCAAAGATATTTTCCCAGAAATTGTTTGAAATCATTCAAATTTGCACTGGCCTATTTTGTTTGGACAGTCCTGGTTTATTGCTCTGATTGTCTCATATTAAAATTTTAAAATATATTTTTACATCATCAAAGCAAAAATGTTTCAATGAGATTTTTCAGTGTTTCCAAACTGAAATTTTTTGGCATTTCTGTTCTGCAGAACAATATGAAATTTCAATTTTTCATCCCAATTGAAGACAAAAACAAGTGTCAAATGCCATTTTTGACCAGTTCTAGTACCAAGCATTAGAGATCTGAGCAATTCTATTCAAATCAGCAGCAGATATTGAACTAGGGGCTTTCAGATCAGAAAGCCTGGGCTCCTACCTTCTGAGCTAGATGATCCACTTCCTAGCAGCTCCATAGACCCATGTATATAGTCTAACCGGTTGACTGGACATTGTGTTAGTGTTGGCCAGTCAATCTCCCGAGCAAAAACAATTCATGGAACTAATGCAATACTAGACTGTGGTAAGGGTGCAAGTTCGGCTCTGCTCTGGGCAGTCTGACTCCGTATTACTCTAGCCCCTGGTGCCTCCTGGCTGGCTGGGTGGGGAAGTCATACCTGGCACAGATCATTTTCCTCTCTGTGTTGGTTCAGCTGTGTTGGCCAATGCATTTGATGGGGCAGAGTCAAGGCTCCCCGCCCTTGCCAAGCCGCTCGCTGCCCACTGGCAAAGAGAAGGTAGTAGTAAACTGACAACACTGCTCGATGGGTAGCAATACTGGTAGGCTGCACAGGAGAAAAAGTGGGAGCTTTGTGCCCCGTTACTCCCCTGTGCTGATGCATGTAGAGGGGCAGCATTTCCATGAATAAAGACTAAAACCAAAACAGCTGTCAGCTGATTCTCTGTTTGTGAACAGTCTGCAAGGTGACTTAATTATCTTTCTAGCCCAATGAATAAATTGGTAGCAAACAGTACACGTTAACCAGACCCTGTCTAAAGTATTGACCTAGCAGCTACTGATTTAGGAGGAAATCTATACCTATTTTAACCCCAAAAGTAAGCTATCCATTGCAGTCCCAGGAATCGCTGAACAGCAACAGCTAACACCACTGGCATGTTTCACTGCCATATATTTCTGAGCTCCTGTGGCGTTCTGTGTGTTTGTTTCTTAGGTCCGATTAGCCACCAGACCAAGAAATCAGCTTTGTGGAAGGATCTTCCCATAGCTGTCTAGTGGATCTAGTCACATCTGACAATGATCAAAGGATTCTTCAATGAAACTGAATTGTACTAGGTGTTCATTGCTCCCGGCTATTGTCATGACAAGGTATAGTGAAATATCCAACATCTGTGATGAAATGATGTCAGCACGCCATGTTAAAATGGATTTGTTTTGACCCTTTACACTACTGTTTTCGTGTTGTCTGTAGGCTGCTTCTCTGGCACCAGAGTTTCTGCACGTTCTCGTAAATGACAATAAAAACCATGCTAAATGAAGCCTTTTGTTTCTTCAAGCCAAGATCTGCCATATTTTAGAGCAAGTCATCCTGATAATTTTCCAAGTGGAATTTTTAGTGGGGGGGGGGGGGAAATCTACAAGACAGCATCCAAGGGCCAAAGATATTTAAGGTTTCAAGTCACACACACACACCGAAGCATGTGCTAAACATTAACATAGGCCTGTGTGAGAAAAGCCTTTGTTCCAAGATAGCTATCGCTCTGTACAACAGCTGGACAATGGGGTCCTGGTCTGTGATGGGGGCTCCTAGGTACTTCATATCATGGAAACAGGAAAAGGCTGGTAGTTCTAAAAATAATTCAGCCTGTTGGACTCGAGTTAGAAAGGATACCCCTGCAAGCCCCAAAGTATGCAATTAGATGAGATTGAATAGCCATGCCTTGCTCTTATATAAGAAGACTTTTCCCCCATAGCTCTCAAAGCACTTTACAGAGGAGGTAAGTATCATTATCTCTATTGGGAAACTGAGGCAGAGGCAAGTAGAGTTACCCAAGATTACCCAACAGTCTAGCCAGGAACAGAACATGGTTCTTGGGGATCCCTGTTCCAGGTTCTAGCCACAGAACCAGGGCCATGTTCTGCCCTAAAGCCACCGCTTGAGCACTTTCTTAATTTTAAGCAGCTGCTTGAGTCTCATTGAAGTCCATGGGACTCAGCAGGCACTTTGCCAAGTCAAGGCATTAGCTCAATCCAGACGTATTCTGACTTCATAGGGGTCAGGGACACGTGGCCAAAGGTGGAGCACAGCTGCTAGCTTTATGCATTTCCCCCCCCCCATCCCGGGGTACACTCACCACAGATAGAACCTCCTCCTGGCCACTCGGGGGATTAGCTCTTTCCAGGTCCAAGGCCCCATTCCACTGCTCATGGCATTCCCTGCTGCTGCATTCCCCAGCTCACCATGACTCAGCCTGTTCCCTCTTCATGACTTGACCCTCCAGCCAAGTCACTATGTGAATTTCCCCTTCTAGGGGGACCAAAATCTTTTCTTATAAGCAGTCTTCTCCTTTGCTACTCCTATGGTGCCACTTCCCCAGGGCTGGTAGAAGAACCCAGGCTCACTCTCTGCTCCAGGTTCCAGTCCAGGGACCCTCTAATAGGCAACCGTGGGATCCTGTTGCTCTTTTCCTGGACTCCCTCCTACAGCTTTCAGGAAGTAACAGCAAATCACTCAGTTCTCCCATACCTCCTAACTCCCAGGGAACAGCTACAGGCTACTTCCCTGCAGCCCCTTTCTTTTGCTAGCCTTCATCCTAGCCCCACCTTTTCCATCTCAGCTGAGCATCCTCATCCGCACCCAATTCCCCTCAGCTGTGGCGTTAGCTGATTAATTGGCCCCTTCTCAGCCTCATTAACCTCTTCCAGGCATAGGGGCTAGAACTAGGAGATCTGCAGCTAGGGTGATCAGATAGCAAGGGTAAAAAATCAGGACCTGGGGTGGGGGGAGGTAATAGATGCCTATATAAGAAAAAGCCCCCAAAATCAGGACTGTCCCTAAAAAAATCAGGATATCTGGTCACCCTAGCTGCAGCACCCCCTAGTTTGACATGGTTTCCATCCTATCCCAGGTTTAGTTTGGTCCAATGGCTCTCAGCACCCCCACTATACAAATTGTTCCAGCACCCCTGCTTCGAGGCTGTTGTGGGGTGAACACCCTCTCCCCCAAAAAACAGCTGTAGCTGTATTAGGGATTGTAGAACTTGTTGTTGTTTTATAGCACTTGCTGGCAAAGAAAGGAGATTCTCATCACTGAATCTTGACTTTTTTAAAGGTGTCTTGCCCCTTTCTGAAGGGGGGGGGAAAAAACGAAGTGAATCTAAAATTGAAATAAAATGTCTCTCCTAAGTGGCTCCATAGAATAAAATGCAGGAATGTTGCTATAAGAACTCAACAGCCATGCTCTGTGGCTGTCATCAGTACATTTGCAGATTCCAACTTCTTCTTTTGTTTTTAATCCATTAGAAGTTGGGGGAATTCGCTGTCGTTTGGGAGTCAGGCATCCAACTCCCCAACAGGAGCTGGATTCCTTTTTTGCACTGCTGAGAAATCTTTAAGTGCATGGGGGAAGGTTAAGCCCATTGAGAGGCTTACTAAAGACATAGGTGATAAGGTCACTCTGTGTCTATCCCAGGGGTGGGCAAACTATAGCCCATGGGCCGGAGCCAGCCTGCCAGCCATTTTAAGCCAGCCCTTGAGCTCCCAGTCGGGAGCAGGGTCTGGGGCTTGGCCCACTCCGGCACTCCAGTCAGGAAGCAGAGTTCGGGACCACTCCACGCAGCTCCCAGAAGCCGCGGCATAACCCCCTTCCAGCTCCTACGCGCTCCAATGGCCTCACTCCAATGGCCCGCTCCGGCACTCCAATGGGAGCTGCAGAGGTGGTGCCTGAGGATGGGGCAGCATTTACAGCCGCCTGGCTGTGCCTCTGCATAGGAGACAGAGAAGGGACGTGCCACTGCTTCTGGGAGTTGTTTGAGTTAAGCACCACCCGGAGCCTACACCCCTGAGCCTCTCCCCATGCCCCAACCCCCTGTCCCGGCCCCGATCCCCCTCCCAGCCTCCAAACCACTCGATCCCAGGCTGGAGCACCCTCCTGTACCCCAAACCTCTCATCCCCTGCCCCAGCTCAGAGCCCACATCCTAAGCCGGAGCCTGTACCCCCCGCCCCGCCCCAGCTCAGAGCCCCCTCCCACACCTTGAACACCTCATTTCTGGCCCCACCCTGGAGCCCGCACCCCCAGCCAGAGCCCTCACCCCCTCCCACACCCCAACCCCAATTTTGTGAGCATTCATGGCCTACCATACAATTTCTATTCCCGGATATGGCCCTAAGGCCAAAAAGCTTGCCCACCCCTGGTCTATACAGTAGGGTGCTGGGAAGCTGGGCATGAAAAGAAAAGGGGAAAACATGAATAAATCTTGTTAGAAAAGCTGGGAGAGCTGGGGACGGTGTTGACAGAAATCGGTGAGGAGAGGCTGGCCTAGCCCACGGCATCAGATTAATGTCTATGTCTCTAGCCATTTATTGTACTACACAGACACTGCCCAATTTAGAATCAGCTAGTTGCTTCTTTCACGAATCCTCCCCAGCCCACCCCCAAGTTAAATGACAAAAGATCTTGTCCGCTTTTGCAATAATTAGGGGCAAGCTTTCTCTCTACTGTTATGACACCCTTTCCCTCCACTGTCCTTTTTTCACCCCAAGTAAATACACTCTTCCTACAGACACAGTACATCAGCTACACTCTGTCACATCTTTTGTGCCCAGGAAAATCAGCAAAACAGGTTGCATTCACAGTGCATTTTAATTTTCATCTCTGTTACACCCTTCAGGTCTTGACTCAGCCAGGTGTTAGCCCAACATTAAGCAAGCAAGTCATCCCATGTGACTCCTCACAAGCTTGATTGATTTCCATGGGTTTAGTGTTTGCTCCTTGTTTAAGTATCTTGCTGAATAAAAGCCAAACGCTGTAGAGTTTGTTGAGTAATACGCAGCAAACAATATTTGGTAAGGTTTTCAAATTTTTTTTGAAGGTAACTAGCAGGATCAAAAGGCACCTAAATCTCATTCATTTTGGCTTTTGAAAACCCCATTAGGGACCCAAATACCTTTTAAAATCTGGTCCTAAGTCTCTAGGAGTAGAACTGGGGTTTTGTTTTTTTTTTGGCCCCCAAAAAATGCAGATTTGATGACACCAAAATATTTCACAAATTCATGTCAGTTTCACCAAATTGTTTTAGCTGGAAAAAACCCTAAAAAAAAAATCTGAAAAAATCAAAACTTTTCAATTTTTCCTTCTGAAATTTTTATTTCAAAACTTCATTTTTTTTAAACTCAAATGTGAAGAACGGTTGAAATTTAAACAAAATGTTTCAATTGACCCCAAATGGTTTTGGGTTTGTTCTGCTGACGTTTCGATTTTCTGGAAATTTCAAAACTTTTAGTTGTGAATCTTGAAACTTGTTTCAACCTGAAACAATTTTTAGTTGTGTAGCTGTAGGAGCCTAAGTCCCATTTTCAAAAGTGATGAAGGGCCACATTTTTAAAGATAGTTAGGCACCTACTGGGGTTTTCAAAAGCATGTAGGCAGGCTCATTGAGAGAAATTTGGGGCCCCAGCACGTCACGTTTGGTAGGGCCGCACCTCCACTTCATTTGATTTACACAGACATTTGGGGAGAGGGGGCCTGAGCTCAGGTCCCCAGTACAATTGTCTCCCTTTCCCCGCTCTTGACAGTTCTGCATCTAGTCACCTAACACCCACTGAAATTAATGAGATCGAGGTGCCAAGGTGTTTTTGAAACTCCCACTAGGTGCCTAAACACTTTCATTGATATTTAGGGTAAAAATGTCCAAAAGCACTGTAATAGGTGTCCCTGCCTAGGGTGCCCTGCAGTGGCAGGCCACAGCATGACCTGCACATCTGCCTCAGTTTCCCTTTTTTCCTGCCCACAAAAGAAGCATAGCCCCTCGATGTGAGATACAAAGTCCCTCCTCTGGAGATAATTTATTCATATACACCCCAGTGCAGCAGTTCCTTCAAAAGCCTGGTCGTAGAACCATTCTCAGCAAACCCACAGTCAAAGTATACAGGTACCTCAGTTTTCCCAGTCCTCTGTATTGGGACATCACCTCCAGGTCCCCCACCCAGACATCAGTAGCAGCACTGTGTCCCCAGTTCCATTTGTCTCTAGTCCAGGGCCCCACACTCCAAGTCTTCCATCTGAGAGTGAGCCATCCCCTGACTCATACCACTGTCCCCCAAGAGAGCTCCCCACAGGGGAAGTGCTGTCCAGGACCCATCCCTTGACCTCCTCACCCCTCCGGCAGCTTTCCACTCCAGTCCTCACCCCAACGGCTACCTGCAGTAGGCAATGAAGCCTGAGGAGTGGAATGCAAGTCCGACCCCTGCTCAGGCAGGGCCTGACCAAGCTGGATCTTTCCTTTTCCTAGGGGTCCCATGGACCAAACCTTCCCCAGCTTTGGTCAGTTCTCACCAGCGGTTCTGCTCCAGCCCTTTGCCGAACTCAGCTCTCTTGACAGGGTCTCCCGTAGCTCTCTCCTGCTGCCTTGTTTTTTAGGCAGCTCTCACTTGCCGATCACCTCCATTTAGAGCCAGGTGCCTTCTTGAGCCAGGTACGTTGGCCTCTTCCTTCTCAAAGGGAAGCAGCAATGGGATTTAAGTGCCTAAGCTCCATTTTTAAAAGTCACTTAGGCGACTATGTGTCACTGAAAGTCAATGGAATTTAGGATCCTACGTGACTTTTGAAAATGTTACCCTGAGCAACTTCTGATTATTAACACCTGCTTAACTTGCCATAACTGAGAAGTCCCATTGAGCTCAATGAGGCTATTCATCTGCTTTAAGCTACGCTCATGCTGAAGGGCTTATCTGGATCAGGATCAGAGTGCACTGCCCCACCCCGCAAAACTGAGCTCCTTGGTGCAGTGCTTTTCCTCTACAAAAAAGGGAAAAGCAGTCAAACACATCTGTGGGTTCCTTTGGTTATGTCCGCAAATCCACCCCAGCACTGTTTACTCAATGTTCCCTTCTCCCCTTCCGATTCCTGCCACCTCTCTCAATGTGCAGCGGCAATCAAAAAAAGCAAACGAATCATGAAGAAAGGGATAGATAATAAGACAGAAAATATTACATTGCTTCTATATAAATCCATGGTATGCCCACATCTTGAATACAACGTGCAGATGTGGTCGCCCCATCTCAAAAAAAAAAATATTGGAATTGGAAAATGTTCAGAAAAGGGCAACAAAAATGATTAGGGATATGGAACGGCTTTTGTATGAGGAGAAATTAATAAAACGAACTTTTTAGCTTGGAAAAGAGACGGCTAAAGGGAAATATGATTGAGGTCTATAAAATCATGACAGGCGTGGAGAAAGTAAATAAGGAAGTGTTATTTACTCCTTCTCATAATACAAGAAATAGGGGCCACCCAATGAAATTAATAGGCAGCAGGTTTAAAACAAACAAAAGGAAGTATTTTTTCCACACAACACACAGTCAACCTGTGGAACTCTTTGCCAGAGGATGTTGTGAAGGACAAGACTATACGAGGGTTCAAAAAAGAACTAGATAAATTCATGGAGGATAGGTCCATTAATGGCTATTAGCCAGGATGGGCAGAGATGGTGTCCCTAGCCTCTGTTTGCCAGCAGCTGGGAATGGGTGACAGGGGATGGATCACTTAATGATCCTCTGTTTTGCTCATTCCCTCTGGGGCACCTGGCATTGGCCACTGTCGGAAGACAGGATACTGGGCTAGATGGACCTTTGGTCTGACCCAGTGTGGCCATACTTATGTTCTCTCCAACAGAAGGATTTCTTTCAAATACACTGAAGGTGGCATACAGAGTCAAACAATTTTTTTTATTATGTGTTTCCATTATTTTCAATGAGCTACAGATCAATCAAAGACAGGCACAGTTCTGACTGTTGAGGTACCACGATCACCAAGCAACATTTCACAGACATGAAGCACAAGACAACAACATTTTTTTACATAACAAACCCAAACAAAACCCCCCAACCCTGAAATAAACTCAATCAAATCACATGTCAGACTTTTAGCAAACAGTTTAATTTGTAAATAACATGTCGTTCCATTCTGCTTTCCAGTTTCATTTACATCATCTCTTACAACAAAATAAATATATTTCAGTATCTCTAGAAAGAAAATAAATTTCTCCATTTCTACATGTAGCATAAGAAGAGGAAAAAAAATACTAGATAAAATGTGCCAGCACCTTTTTACCTTTTTTCCTTCCTTGTTTAGAGAATATTATGCACTTCATTTTAGCTCTTATTTTCAATGGGACCGAAGGGAACTAGGCATCAGATTCCCTTTGCGAACTTTGGTGTCTAACTCCTCCCAGCCTTCGTCATTCTCTGAACTAAAAAAATCAGGCAAATTAGATCCATCAGATTTACAGGGGACTATTAAAATATTACAAGAGCGAGCAAAGTCATGAATTTATGTGAATGTAAAATAATCCACCCATTAGAAATCATCTCTGTTTCTTGGTACTATAGGTATTTAAAAAGAAAAACGATGCCAATTTAAAACACTTTGAGCTGATGGTACATTTTGCTCCAGGGGGAAATTTTCAAAGGCACACATGGGAATTAGGAGCCTAATTTCTAGTGAAAGTCAAAGGAGTTAGGTACCAAACAGCCACATGTGCCTTGGAAAATCTTTCCACAGTGTATTACAATATTGCCACCTCGAGTAGTCAAAAATAATGAGTCAGACCCACCCAAAATCACAAGTTGAAATAAAAGCATGAGATTTTTAAAATGATAAATTGGGGGGGCGGGGAGGGGGAGGTCCTGCTGTTTTTTTTTTTTCATGTTAGGGTTCACTGGAGTAACATTTTCAAGTTTTTCCCTGCAACCATGAGAGCTAGATTTTTTCTTAAATAAAAGCTGAGATTCTCATGTCATCACCTGACTCCAGGACCTGGGCCTTCAAATCAAAACACCAACATAACATTTGTGAGACTATCACAAGAGCTGGCAACACTGTGGGATTCTGACTTCATCATCTTGGAGGAGCTAGCTCTGTCAGTAGTGCCAAGGCAGAATGTAAAAATAATCCTCGAAGGAGAGCTATGAAATGTTAGAGCGATGCTTGAAATGAATGAAAACAAAGAATTTATTGTAAAGGAAGGGAAAGGCTAGTAATGATGCACGGGTAGAAGGATTTTGCCCTGAGATACAAAGAGTTTCCATTTTCCCTAAAGCAGAACTAATCCAGACTAGTTTTAGTGGGATTTTTCATCTTCAAACATTGGTGGAAGTATTACCTTTCAAGTCACCAAGATCATCTAGGCCTTTGACCTTTCTGGCTGAAACTGCTGTATTGTGCTCTGTCCTGAATACACCAAATTGTGTCTACACTGCAAAGAAAAACCCATAGAATCCAGTCTCAGAGCCGGGGTCAATTGACTCAGGCTCACAGGGATTAGGCTGTGGGGCTAAAAATAGCAGTGTGAAGATGTCCCTGTTCGGGCTGGAGCCCAGGCTCCAAAACCATCCCACTCCGCTGGGTTTCAGAGCCCCAGCTCCAGCCCAAGCAGGAATGTCTACACTACTATTTTTAGCCCCGTGAACCCAAGTCAATAGACCCAGCGTCAGCATACCCAAAGAGACACCAAGTGGTGAGACCACAGCGGCCTGCTTGATGATGCTACTATGAACCCCAGAACACACACTTGAATTAGCTCTGGCTGCAGAACTGGTTGCAATTCAAGATGCTGCTTCTGCCCCCAGTGGTCTTATGCAGTTGACTGCTGCATTTAAAAACAGAGGGGTTCTCTTTACCATAGACTGTCCATCACTGTGGGTGGAAGACAGTAATAAAAATTCCATGGTGCAGTCCCAGGAACCAGCCCCAGGGGAGCCCTGAGTTTGGAGCTCATCTTGTTGGCCTGGCAGGTGTTAGGGGCTGTCGGGGTGAATCACAGGCTGCATTGTTCTTCAGCCAGCTGCTCTACCTTTCTTCTTGGTTTGCTCTCACTTTGGAAGGTTTATCCTGTGGTAGGGATTTGCCGCAGCTTTGCTTAGCGCTGCCCTCTTGGGACAGCGTTGAGCACCTGGCTCGATGCACTTTGTTGCTGCAAAGAGCAGAACTGGGCAAAAATTGTGGACGGTTTTTGCGGGGTGAAAAAAATACAGATTTGGTGACAACTAAACACTAATTTGTGTGGATTGGGGAATCCACCCCCGCCAAATCCCATTTGCAAGAAGACATGCTTTGATTTTTCAAGTTGAAATGACTTTTGGTGTCCAATTTTCCTTTCATTTGATTTTAAAATAATAAAAATGCTCAAAATCTAACTGAATTCTTTCCCATTCACCAAAACATTTTCAGGGGGAGGGGGAGACATCTTTTTCATTTTCACCCTGTAACTGTGGTGGCAGTCGGTGTTCAATTTTTCATAATTGCCAGAGACCTGAAAAATCTATTATAGCATCCCAGAATCATGGAAGGGACCTCAGCAGGTCATCTAGTCCAGTCCCCGGTACTCAAGGCAGGACTAAGTAATAACTAGACCATTCCTGACAGGTGTTAGAATCATAGAATATCAGGGTTGGAAGGGACCTCAGGAGATCATCTAGTCCAATCCCCTGCTCAAAGCAGGACCAATCCCCAATTTTTGCCCTAGATCCCTAAACGGCCCCTTCAAGGATTGAACTCACAACCCTGAGTTTAGCAGGCCAATACTCAAACCACTAAGCTATCCCTCTAACCTGTTCTTAAAAACATGGAATGACAGAGATTCCACAACCTCCCGAGATAATTTGTTCCAGTGCTTAACTAACCTGACAGTTAGGAACTATTTCCTAATGTCCAACCTAAACCACCCTTGCTGCAATTTAAGCCTATTGCTTCTTGTCCTATCCTCAGAGGTTAAGAAGAACAATTTTTCTCCCTCCTCTTTGTAACAACTTTTTATGTACCTGAAAACTGTTATCATGTCCCCTCTCAGTCTTCTCTTCTCCAGACTAAACAAACCCAGTTTTTTCACTCTGTCCTCATAGGTCATGTTTTCTAGACCTTTAATCGTTTTTGCTGCTGTCCTCTGGACTTTCTCCAGTTTGTCCACATCTTTTATGAAATGTGATTCGCCCAGCTCTAGTAAAGGTCACCTAGTTGTCCCAGAGAGAGGTTCTTTATTGGTCCTTCTGCCCTGTTGTGTCTTCTATCCACCGCAACATCTCATGCTCTTCTGTCCAGCACCCTCCCAATCACAGCATAGCTACCTCCACCCCATTATTTCAGCACAGTATCATCTCTCTCACCCCACACAGCATCCCTTTGAATACTCTCCCCAGAGCACATTCCTCAGCACAGCATCCTGTCCCACAGCACAGCATCCCCCATAAACCCCTGTACCTTCCCCAGCCCAGCCCCATGCTCCTGCATTCTCCACTAAGAGCGGTCTATCACCATGCCCCTGTGAGGCCTTAGGCATGTGTGTAAGAGGAGGCGGCATGGCTAGGGACTGGACATTGAAGTGTTCGCGGAGACACTGCCCTACATCCTTCAGGGAGCTGCACAATTCGACCCTGCTCAGTGGAAGAAGAAGGGAACTTGCACATTTCTATTTGTTATCAATCGAGTGTGAAATCAGTGATGGGCCAGATTCTCCATCATTTACCCGAGTGCCAAGTGTAAAATGCAAGGCTCTAAAACACACGAGGCCAACCAGAATAGCAGCCCTTCGCATTGGTGTAAATGACTGTACAAGAAGAGCAGAGAACCAAGCCTTTCTATGGGATGTCTTTAGCTGACGAATTACAAAGTAATTAGATTCTTTGCTGTTTGCAACCTGCTTCTGCATGTACTGTTCTAGAAACAGGTCAGCTATCTAGTCATTACCGTTAGGTAATAAGTCAACCAATCATGATACGTGGTAGGAAACAGAGATATGCTCAAAACATAAGCAATGAAGATGGCAGCTAAACACTGATGTTGACCCTCAGGATCTTTGGTGTTTTCCTTAAAGCTCCTGCTCCTGGAGTCATGTTGTTATGCAAGAACCTCAGCTTTCATAAAACAAAAAAAGCTTCTAGCCTTCCTGATTGCAGAGAAAAACTTGAAATATGACCTGAGAGCACCCTAGAGGCTCAGAAACTAGAAGGCAAAATGAACCCAAAATGTGATTGTTTCCTCCCTGTCCTCCCGTTTGTTAGTTTTGGTTCTCTTAATCTCATGGTTTTTAAGTCAATCTCATGATTTCTGAACAGTTTGGGGATTGACCATACTGGTTACGTCTCTTGTCTGGGACTGTCTATTTTGATTCTAGCTGAGGGTCCAGTCCCTGGCAAAGCTCTGCAGTTTTACTGTAGGCTGGGTTTTGTTTATTTAAAAGGAAGGAATGTGGTATTGCAGCCAGCTGTGGTTGTGCTGTAAACAGTTCCACAATGTGTGTCATTTTACTCCATCCGTAATACAAGTAAAAGCAGGCCACTTTTAAAGATACAGCCAGCTCTCCCTGAGCAATGTCATCACTTTCAACCACTCCATAGTGCTCTCATTTTTAAAGTAAAAAAAAAATTGTTGCTAAAGTCACTTAAAGGGACCCAGTAGTTATTTTTTATAGAAAGCACATAGAAATAAGTGTTCTCCTGTCCAGTAGAAACAATTGTAACCATTGCATAAGCAAGCCATTTTATTATTTAACGGAACTCATATTTCTTTTTAAAATGGCAGGAAAATCATGGATTTTCTCCATGATATATTTTTCTTCCCTGGAGTGATCAGCGGGAGCAAACAATCTAACTAGTTTGAACACAGAGCTTGATACATTTATGAATACAGTTATATGATGGGGTGACCAGGAGACTGGATTGTATCATTATATAGAATAATGATATAAATGATCATATGCGATAACAGGAGACTGGACTCAATGGTCCCCTTCAGTCTTATTTAATGAAGGAGGAGATGCGATAGCAGGTCCTTACTCCTACAAGTGCTTCTGGATTTGAATGCAAAGAACCCCCCTCGTCCTCAGCTCAAAGGTTGTAGCTGACTCACGAACGTCTAACCACTTGAGGGACACAGACCGCCTTGCTGCGTAAGGATGGGTTACACTGGCACAGACGTCCAGGATAAAATAGCACGTTACATTAATGGATCCACGCCACCACGAGTTCTGTGCAGACGCAGCCAGGCAGGAGTGAGAATAAAACCCAAGCGGTCTGTTATTACCAGGGAAGCGAAAGCAGAGCTAGAACCAGAGGCCTGGCCTTTTCCTTCCTCGAGCTGACACATTTTCAGCTCCCAGGGCTGTTGACCTGAAGGTCCCTCCCCACTAATGGTCATTAGCAGAGAAGATGACTGGAATTCCTCTATGCTTCAGTGGGCCCTTGGTGGATGACTGGATCAGGAACCCCACCCCACCCCTGCATCAGACTGGGAATCAAAATGGACCCTTCTGATCCATCAATCTATGAATTCTGGGCTGAGGGAGATTCCCAGCTTTTGACAAGGGGCCTTAGATCTCTCAGACCCTAGTCCTTACTGCAGCACCTATAGATTGCGGTTGCTTGATGACTAAGTCAAGCCTATTAGCATCTTTATCATTCAATAGCTGAAGGAGGGTATTATGCAAGTGCCCGAGGGAACCAGGCAGCCCTTGCCGATGGAGGCAGCCAGTAAATGTGTGGCCAGCATCTTATTGACCGCAATAGCAAAGGCAGGAGTTGCAAAGGGTGTAATGCAGCCACGTTCCCAATGTGTACCCTGTAAGGACCCTGCTTCAGCACGGGAAACCAAAGCTGCAACCAACAGGCCAACTCTTTTAGATCCTGGCCAGCACAGGATTTTCAAGCTGCAGCCGTGCATAAGAACCACTGCAGTTCATAGCTGTAATTGCTATAGGTAGTGTGTGTGAGGGAACAGGGACAAGTAAACAGTATTCTAAGTCAGTTTTCCCACCCCATAGCACTTTCATCACTCCTGCGATGGAGCTTCCTTTACTTCCCGCTCCACCAGGTATCACGTCTACCATCTGCAGAAGTCTTCTGGGTTCCCCACCATCTTTTCTCAAGATCTGTTTGTATTTTCATGATCCCCCCTCACCTGCCAAACTTACTGGCTGCAAGCTAGGAACTTTTTTTCAAATTAGTCTATTTGTAGGCCATTGGGCTACTCTGAATTGATCATGCAAGTCTTGGAGAAAATCAATTTTCACAGAAACAGGAGCCATAGAAAAAAATCCTTTCCAAAGCTTTTGCGCTACAAGCTGTGGACAGTCTGATATATAAACCATAGGCAGGTAAAAGACCGTTCTAAAGTTTCCATCTCACAAGATGGGTGTAAAGATCAAGGGGTTATAACAAAGCTCTACTGTGATACAAGAAAACAATATAAAGCGCTGCCCAAAAATACTACCCAACAGATTCCTCTTCAACCAAATCTGTTGAGGTAGCAAAAATAATTCAATCATTCCCCCCTACCACCCCATTCTTGTTAAATTTAGAAGGCCTGATTCTGATCTCACTTCCACCATTCAGATGCCAGCATAATGATGGAGTTATGCCAAATTTACACCAGCGAGGCTGGAATGAGGCTCGGCCCTTGTGTAACACTTTCCACAGGCACTTAATAATATAATAAATCCGGCAACTGTATTGAAAGAAGAAACTTCCACTGAGACTATTTCTTTAAGAGAATGAGCGATGTACACTGACATAATGGATGCTGAAAAAGCAATTTACAAAGCAAATAAATCAAAGTACATTCATTTTATAATTCGGGGCTCCATATTCAGCCCTCTGGATGATCATAATCAGTCAGATCAATAATTCTGGAAGGAATAAATGAAAGCATTTTAAAAGAAAAGAGATATATGTTTGGAGTGAGTTTCACTGCAGGCGTAACTGTTCAGGTGAGTAAGTGCTACCATAACATCTATCCACGCTGCAGGACTGTCAGTACACTTGGAAAGCTCTTGATCATAGACTAGTCACATTTGCTTGCAATAAGCATAAAAGATTCCACCAATAAGAAATCCATGTGCTTTTTAAAAACATACGCCCTGACCTTGAAAATCAAACCTTTGGGGACTCTCTTCTTGAATTCGATGGGAACTGAGTTTTGGCTGAGTAAGAAGAGCAGAATGAAGCCCTGATTCAGCAAGGTATTTAAGCACCTGATTGAATTATAAGCATCTGAGTAGGCCCGTGAGAGTCAACAGGTGAGATTCTGAGTTGTGCCTCTAAGAGGCACCTCACAGAGGAGGGTGGGGCTATGTTACCTTTGCGCCTTTCTGATCCTGGCCTGCACCAGGGACTGCAGAGGCCCCTGCTGCAATTTAGAAACCCCGGGGGGCCTGTCAAAGTTATGGCAGCCTCCCGGGCCTGACCTATGGGCCACAGCACTGCCTAGAATCGCTGCGCCCTTTGACGCAACCTTCCCAGCTCTGGCATGCCCTCTACCAAAGAGATGTACAGAGGGTTCATCAGAGGACAGCCTTTTGGTGCTGCCCGTGGAATCCTCCCCAACTGAATCTGTGGCTTGTAGAGTCCCTCTGCTCCAGGTGAACGGGAGGGAGAGTTCTGCCCCAGACTGAGATGAAAGACTAGATGGCCCCTCGAGATTCCTTCCTCCCGTATGATTCCCTTTTGCACAGAACTAGATGTATTTAAAGTTACGTGCTTAAGTGCTTTGCTGAACGCGGCTTCAGACGAACCCTGATTTCTTAAAGGGATTCAACAGCTGATCTGACTGTGATACGCTGCCAAGCGGTATAACAAAGAGAAAGTTCCCAGACTATGATATAGCTAGACAATGTGACAGTCATCTGACAGCTAGTTTTCAGATGACATATTAATTAGTGTTGCCTCTTTCCGCCCAAGAAGTGAGCACCACGAGATTGCAGTTTTCTCCAAATCATGAAGGGTTAGAACCTATTCGCTGAAGAGCTGGTGTGAATAAATCTTGGGCTGACGCTCGCACAGGGGCGCATCATTGCAGCATTCAAGCTTTTTTGATTGGCCTCCAAGGTCACAATCAATGTTTCTGGCCCATCACGGGACGAGGGTGATTCTTCGAAGCAGGCTTATGGAGTCAATACTTACCATTATGAATTGTCGGCAATGTTCCCTGGTCCCATGTGCAGTGCGAGTTAAACACAGGCCCGGATCAGCAAAGCACTCAGGCACATGCTTAACTCTAAGCAGGCAAACAAGCAAGAAAGAAGCATTGCCTGATGGACAGAACACAGGGCACCTGGGTTTTATTCCTGGCTCACTCACCCTGAGCTGGCCTAGCAAAACAAAGCCCTACAGTCAACTCAGTGGCCTTTCTCTGTTTGCCTGCCAGTGAGTAACGCAATAACTTTTGAATGCCATGGCCGATCAATTCTGAAAGTTCAGGGAGCATGCTAGGCATCAACGGGCAGAACCCTATTGATTTTGGACCCATTTCCGCTGCTGTTTGCTCTCCTTGCAGAGAGATGCGTAACAGCCAGGGGGCAGATGCTCAGCCAGGCGGGGGAGTCAAAAAGAGGGGAGAGTAAAGGCAGCTTCATTCCTTTCTCCCTCCTTAGAGGGGAGGAAAAGGGAGAGAGAACGATTGAAGACCCCAGCTGTTCATCCCTTCCTTCCAATCCGGGGGGAAAAAGATACTTTGGAGGGGGGAGAAAAAAGGAGACACCCAAAGCCCCTGTCATGGAGCAGGAATAATGGGGGACCCTGGCCTGGGAGGGAGAGCAGAAGGGCAGTACACAGAACCCCAGGCATGGGGGAGAGGAGGAAATGGGGGTACACAGAGCCCCAGGCCTGGGGGTTGAATGGGGGACCCTGGTATGAGAGGTGGGGGAGAGGAAGTACACAAAGACCCTGGCATAGGGGGTTTAATGGAGGACCCTGGTCTGTGGGTAAGGGGGCATGGGGGTACACAAAACTCCTAGCATGAGGGAGGTGGGGATTGCAGGGACTCCCTAAACAGAGAGGGTTGGGAGGGGATACTCAGGGAGCTTGTGGGGGAGGAATGGAGGGATGCAAGGAGCCCCGGTGTGTGCACAGAGCTCGGTTGACAGAAGCAACAATGCCCGCATGACCCTCCTGTCTAGACAGACTGCAAGCTCTTTGGGACAGAGACTCCCTTTCAGCACAATGGAGCCCTGATCTTAGTCAGCGCCACTAGGGGCTACCATAACATAATCAGCAGAGCTTTTCATTTTAAGCAAGTTCCATTAACTTTGACAGGACTTAAGAATGTGCTTAAAGCTCAGATTTTTAAAGGTATTTAGAGGCGTCGCCATGCGCAGCATTGCAATGCCTAACTGATTTAGGAGCTTAAGTATCATTGCACAAGGGATTTAGGCACTCAGAAGCCTCCTGCCAACCATCCATCCTAAATTAGGCATCGCACTGCTGAGCGTGGCCGGCATGCTTTGCTGAACCCAGACCTTAGTTGCCAGAATGTGTGCAAAATTGCAAAAACTCAAATGAGCATGTACTGAAAAACCAGTTTGCAGCTTTGGTCCAGATCTGCAGAAGATATTCCCATTACACTGGCGCCCAAGGGTCTGTTGCTAGATGGACCTGTTACAACTATTCAAATACACGAGAAGAGAAATCACTGCAGAAACTTAACCAAGAACCCAACCAGCCCAATAGTCAGTTAGGGAAGACCAGTAAATGGAGAGTGGCCCAAAAAGACCAGAAAAAATGAATTTTGTACATTCAGAGTTTATATTTTTAAAAGAAAATCAGATGGAAAATCTTTATCGCTCAATGACTGTGCGGTAGCAATCTCTCTGCCACAAAGAACAGAACGCACGTACAGAGAGAGGCTTAACAACACTGAACTGTCATCGATTGCCATGGCCACCTCAGCTTGCTGGTCTGCAGAGAATAAACGCACACCGAAGCACACCAAAGACCATTGAAAATGTCTGAATGGCTTTCATGTGAATCCAGTTACTTGAATGAAAAAAATACTAGAGGAGACTGGTGGGGGTTTTTTCACCCCTTTCTCCCTTTTTTTAAGAGTATTTTCTCCCCGTGTCTGTACATCTTGGCTCATCCCTGAGTCATCTTCACGGTCTCCTCTCCCGCCGCCAAAGTCAAGGTCCCTAAATGGGAAAACTAAGCATAGAGAGACAGCCTCATTGGCAAGAGAAGGTAACTTCTGCTGTCAGATGCTGAATCATTCCTGCCCATAGGAAAACCACAGGGGTAGGGGGTGGATTTCTGCCAGGGGCAACTCGTGGGAGAGGCACGAAGAGTCAAGTGACCCTCCCCAGGGTCAAGTGCCCCCAGCAGCCGGCCTGAGCGGGGGGGGGGACGGACAGAGACAGAAAGGAAGAGACAGGGACAGAGCCTCTCCTGGGATGCTGCCCAGTGCAGTGCAGCAGCTGCCTGGGATAGCATCTGGCTGTGGTTGCAGCATGCTGCCCCCTCCCGCCCCGGCTCAGCTTCTTGGGACAGTGGCCAAGTGAGCCGGAGCCCACCTCCGCCCCTCCAGTAGGCTCTGAGTCGGTGCCTGTCCCCAGAAGCTGAACCTGGGCAGATCAGGTCTCAGAGAGAACCCCCAAACTAGCTCTGTGTCTGCCATATACACGCTCACACCCATCCAGCTGGTGTACACACGGACATGTGCAGAGGAAGACCGCGGCTCAGTTAACTCAGACCATGCAATCAGTTTACCTCTTCTCCTTGGATCTAGACATTTTCTGTGTTCATGCTGAGAGCTTTCCATACAGTTGTCTTAGGCATTTCATCTGAGATGTTTATCTCTGCAGGATCGTCCCTGCAACAAATATTATAGGTGTTGATGGCCGTGATCGCTATCAGCTCCGTTCAAGCAAAGCACTTAAGCATGTGCTTATTTTTAAGCAGGTGAGCGTCTGAAGTCAACAAGATTGCCCATGTGGTTAAAGTGAAGCATGGGCTTAATGCCTTGCTGGATTATTGACCTTGGCAACCAACCCATACAAGTGCTGAGCATCTACTGTGGGCACTGGGAGTTGCAGGCTCCTAAACCATTTGTGGTGATAAACACCCTTCTGGACATCATTCTAAATGGGCCGGTGTCAATATGCCAGGATTGCAGCCAGCTGTTCATTGAGAAAGCTTCTGTGCAAAATGTGAGGTCAAGAAAGCAAAAACGTGGTCCTGCACACTGTTTGCTCACAGCTTCATTGCCCATTTAGTTAACTTGGGAGTCCTCAACACAAAGGAAAAATGGATTGCTTCTTCAGACTGCATTTGTCTGATAGTCCCAGTCTGGGTGCACCAGAGAGAGGGCTGGTCTTGACAGTGTTTGAAACTGCCTCTTAAAACGAGCACAAAGGAATGTGGGTAACACTCTGAAGAAGCAGAGTCTGGAGTTTTTACTCCCATACAATGAGTTTCCAGTAAGATTAAAAGCAACAGAACAGTATCCAAGAGGTGAAGTGACTGCAACATCCTTTAAAGCAGAGGACCAGGGTGCAGGAGGCATGTTTGGCTGATGATGCTGCAAGTGCTGTTCATAACATCTAGGCTGACAGGGCCCAGGGAAGTAGTAGGTAGGATCCACAATAATATTACATCACGCTTTCCATCTGCAAATCTCACAGCACTTGACAAAAGGAGATAATCACCATTTCCCAGATGGGGAATGGAATCAGTTGGCCCAACGTCAACCAGCAGGCCAATGGCAGAGCCAGGCATAGAATTCAGGCCTCCCACATCCCAGTTCAGTGCCCTACCCACAAGCTGCACTTCCTCACAAAATTTAAAAGTACCTTGTTTTCCCATCCACCACCAGGTCTTGGCTTCAATGGGTTTTCCCATGAGGAAGGGGTGATAAACCTCACGTCACTTTCATTTCAGGACATGTCAGCCACTTGATTCTGCCTAACGGGGGTTGCCAACAAGGATCAATGGGAAGTCTGGCTATTAAGACTCATGAAAAACCCCTTTCACACCCTTAATCGTTCTCCTTATGAATAGAGCTGGTCAGAAAAAAGTCGGCAAAACAGTTTTCTGTGGAAAATGCCATTTCGGCAAACATGAACTTTTTTGCAAAATCGTATAAATTTATAGGGAAAAAAAGAAGGTTGGAAATGTTGAAATCTCCCATTCTGACATTTTCAGAACACAAAGTTGCAATTTTCATTTCAAAATTACTTTTTGTTTTGAAATTGACTTTATTTTTAAAACATTTTTAAAAATAAAAAGGGTCAATGTTGAAACAAAATGTGTTGACTGATCCAACACTGTTATTTTTAAAATTTCTTTTCAGAAGTTTGGCATTTTGTCCCAATTAGGGCTGAAAAAAATGTGAAATCTTGACTTTTTCGTAGGATGGAAAATCTGTTTTCCAACCAACTCTATTTTATTAACATATCTGATCTCACAAGCGGTTATGAGGGAGGGGAGTGGAATCAGTTCATGTTAGGAATACCACCACAGATGTCTGGAGATTTCTCTCTACACACTCAATCTGCCTAGGGAGTGCAAAGCTGTGTAACGGCCTTTGTATTTATTGGAATATGAAGGACATTTAAATATGCGGCATTAGAAGAAAGTCAACTTTTTTTTTTGGGTGATTGGATTATAATACTAGGGTTTGGATGTTCAAAGTGCCCAACTCTCACTGAAATTCAACACCCTTAGCCTGCTGTGAAAATGCCAGCCTAGATCACAAATGCTTAGAAAAGCCTGGATTGATGGAAATACAGTATATCCATGAAGATACTAGTGGAGCAAAGAATGTGACAACAAAATATTCCTGCTGGGGGATTTCCTTAGTGAATTGTACCTGGTATTGTTATTTCGTGCTGGAACAGTCATATATTTCGTTTTCCCCAATGGTAACTGCATTACATTTGCTTCAGCAGCTTCCATCATTTTCTGAGACTCCTGTTTTAAAAAAACCAAAACAAGTTCTCTCTCTGTTGGGCAAGAAATTAAGGGCAGTCTCACTTGCTTAATTCTGCTGGCCAGAGTCCAGATGAAGTAGAACCATGAGAGCAAAAGGTGTTGGATCTTCCGCTCCAAGTGCAAGTGGATTTTTTTTGACCTTGCCTTCTCTGACATACATAAAGAGCAACATGTAAATTAAAAAAAAAAAAAAAACAATCCTACCCAAACAAAACAATCCATGGAACACAGAGGATGAGAGAATGAACCACATGTGACCAGATGTTAACCACATCACTTCATGCATGACTGGAAGGCATTGAGATACTACAGTGATGTGTGTGGTATAAGAACCCATATAGTATAGTACAGTGATACTCACACTGAGACTCAGGAGCCGCAAGTGGCTCTTCAATGTGTCTCCTGCGGCTCTTTGCAGCACATGATATTAAAACACTGCATGATTTAACTATTATCCAATCTAAGTTATTCAGGAATCAGGATCCTTTTGCTAAGTTATTAACCAATTGTACTTGGTCAGTCATTTTGCTGATTTTATATATATATATATATATATATATATATATATATATATATATACACATACATACATACATACACACACACATATATATGTATATAAATTCACACTACTGTGGCTCTTCTGGGTAATGTAGATCATTAATTTGGTTCCTGAACCCCTGAGGTCTGGATATAACTGGTACAGTATATTGTATAGCATAGTTCTGGCCCACCTGGTGTGTTGTATAGCCTACAAAACATTTCAACTTCAATGCAATTGCATTTTCCAAAGGAAAACTGTTCCGTTGAAAATTACCAGCCCTAACCCTCCTGCTTCCAAATACATTTTATTGCTCTTTATTTTTGGTCCTCCAGCCAGGTTTCAATCTATAAACAAAGGGTTATACTGGCAAGTAGAAGTGTTATGAGTTCATAGGCACTGTCTAGCCTGGGACACTCAATGGATATTACCTCTTCTTCCTTGGCTTTATTTTTGGCATCATCCAGTTTTTTCTTCTTGCTTTCTGGCATAAGGTCATCGAGCCAGCTGAGCTCCCGCTTCGAGAAACAGAAATCCATGACTTGGCGGACAAAGACCAGAGCCAAGACCTACATGGATACAAATGAACAACTAATCAGTTCAAAGAACAGCTAATCAGCTCAAGCCAATTTTCATATTAGAGTTCACCAGTGAAGTCGATTCAGGTATAAATGGGTCAAATGGACCAAGTCGATGATGGTTTCACTCAATTTTCAGATTCAGAACATCTTTTGTTTTCAGGTATGCCTCAATCCACATTCTAAAACATTCTGAAAACACAGTGGGCCCGATCCTCATGTACTGAGGCCCCTTAACAGTGCTCAGGTGATGCACAGGGGCCTTGACTTCATTAGGGAAAGGTGTGTTTTTAAAACATGGTAAAATCCTAGTGTAGACAAGGCAAACTATCATTTTAGCAGGCATTAGCTGGTCGAGTTCAAGCCTGGACTCCGGCTCTGGGTTGTCCTCAATCAGTTAACTACAACTGCCTTGTTCACACAGGGATTTTGACATGGTTAGTTCACCCATGTTAAAAATACATCTTTTTTCCTAGTTTGGACATGGCCCCAGAAGCAGGGCTAATCCCTATCCAGTTAACCTAGCAAGCATAACAGAAATGCTGCCCCAGCTCATTCCAAATGGCAGGCTTCAATGAGACTGCTCATATGAGTAAGGGATATAGACAAGGCCTTTAGGGATCTCTTCTCGTTTGCACCACACAAAAGAGCCTGAATAGGGAATTATATTGACACTCATTTTACTTTGGCATTGGAGGCTGTAGGGGAAATGAGACTCAGTAAGACCCTTACTAATTCTTGAACAAAACCACCAATCACACCCTAAAGCAGATGGCTGGTGTCTATCGATACAAACCATCCAGCTAGAAAAGAGCAAGAGCTTTACCATCATGGGAAAGACGATGGCAGCAGGAGAAGCTTTAATGGCCCAGAGTAAAACAAGGCACGTCAGCTGGATCACGGTGAAGAGATGTACTTTTCGCAAGGGGACGTGCCGTAAGTAGATAAAGTCGGGCTGGTGTTTTGCTGGCATTCCGAACAGCTTCAGGCGATCAAAGAACTGAAAAGACCATGTACAGAAGAAGTTCTGCTTACACAGGATTTCAAATGCTGGCCGAGATTTGCATTTAGTAGTTTAAGTTATTAATAGGAAGAGAAATAAAAGAGTCTCCTTTAAAATAACAATCTAGTAGGATGTTGAAAATTACCATATGCAAACAGGCATGAGTCTTTGTCCCCCCTTAGTGGCTAGATCATGTGTAGAGGTTTGTGATTCTACTACTGCCTGTAAGCTAATGGACCAGGTCATTTAACTCAAGGATTAATAACAGCACCATATAACTCTTATACAGCACTTTCCATTGGTAGATCTCAGAACACTTTACCAATGGGGAAACTGAAGCACAGGGTGGGCAATGACTTGCCTGACATCATCCAGAAAGCCAGTCGCAGGAATAGAACCTAGGTCTCGGGACTCCTACTTCAGTGCACCATCCATTGCCACACTATCTAGCACACAGCCTTGCGCTACAAAATTACATACCTGAATTCCTCCGAGTGAAGAAACGCCCATGTAAAGGAACACACCATAAAGCACAGGCATCGGGATAAACTGCAAAGAGAACGTAAGTATTAAAGATAAATGCATATACAGTAAATAACAGCCATATAAGGCTTGCCTACCATTAAGGCTGACATTTTTCATGCTTCAGCTCTGTCTCGGAATGACTTTTTGGGGGAAAGTTACATCAAAAACGATTCAGTCGTTTCCAAGAACGAGATTAGAGGAAAGTAGGTTATTTCGCCAATGTTCAAATGTACTTCTCAATGCTGCTGCATTCTGTGACATTAACGAAAAACCATCCCCCTAGTTCATTGTGACTACATATAAGGCTAGCATGCTTCATCTTAGCCCACAGGTAACGTTTTGGGGTGAAAACTTGTAGGACAGTCTGTGCAGCCGCTATTGAATGGTTAGCCTTTATGAAAGCAGTGCATGCTGGGAATCACAGTCAATTTGTAACTGGAAGACCAGCAGGTGGATGTGGTACTGGTCTAAATAAGCTTGATTTCATCCAGTTTTAAAAGCTAAAAAGGAATAAGCCTGGCCCTGGCTGGAAGAAAAAAAGGAGTTTGTGGTACATGCTCATGTGCTCCAGGATGATGGCCTAGATGTGACCCGAGTCCAGACTCTGCCTCCGTGTCTCCCTTTAGCTTTAAATCAGTTCCATAGATGGGAATCCATCCAGGCAGGCTTTCCCCCTCCTCAGCACTCTGGGTCTTACGGCTTGCACATGCCTCCCCATCATTGACACATGCAAATGGGAGAGCTCCTGTGTGCAAAACCCACAGCCAGGCACATGTGGCTTTTGCATGTAAATTCACATGCACATGTGGTGTGGGCATGAAAAACACATGCATAGAAATATACACGCACAAACAGAGGGCTCATTTGACAATCTGGCTGTATGGGTCTGCCACCTTATCCATTAACCCTCTTTAAGGGTATGTCTTCACTGCATAAAATTGTGTGTTCTTAACTCAGGTTAGCTCAGTTATGTTAAAATAGCAGGGAAGACGCAGCAACTCGGATTTTAACTCAGGTTAGCAGCTCGAGATAAAGTCCATGGGGAGACTGAGGTTGAAAACAAGTTGCTAACGTGAATTAACAGCTGAGTAGACATGTCTTCACTGCTGTTTTAAACAAGGTTAGCTAACCTGAATTAAGAACGTACCTTTTTTTTTCAGTGAAGACATACTCTAAGATGGAAGCCAGTTCTGAGGAAGTGAGTACAGCGAGCTGCCACCTCTTATGGTAATGCCCCTTGTAATATTTCTTATCACATTATCCATGGAAATAGGAACGTGGGAGTTGACAGACTGGATCAGACCTGAGGTCCATCTAATCAGTACCAGAGGAAGTGCAAGAAACCAGCAAAAGGCAAATGTGGGATAATTTGCCCTCCCATGAAGTCTCACCTTAATACTTAATAGCTAGAAATTGGCTTAAACCCTGCAGCACAAGAGTCTCTATCTCTTTTTTTCCCCTTACATTATCTATAACAACTATGGATATTATTGTTATCCATATAAATGTCCAATCCCTCTTTGAATCTTATTAAGTTCTTGGCCTCGGGGACATCATGTGGCAGTGAGTTCCACAGTCCAATCACAAACACAATATTTCTCCATATATTTATTGTCCTGATGAACTTTGGGTACTTTGTGTCCTGTTACCTTTAACACAGCAGTCATGAAGACGGAACAGCCCATAAGCACAAAGATCATGAGGCCAGTGACTCTTTGCTCTCGTATCCCGAGAAATTTCGGTTGTTCTCCTGGAGCTGAGGAGCCAGACTCTAGTTTAAGGCTGTTCACATGGGTGATGGATAGAACAGTTGCAGCAACAAACCAGGGCAGCCCCATCACGGAGCACACACCAAGCATTATTGCAACCATCAGAAGGTCCAAGTGGTAACCACATCCTTTCTGCAAGAAAACAGAATCCAGTGAGACAAGACACAAGCTTTATCCAAAGGGATGATCTTTGAAAACAGACTAATGGGTTGAAATCCTGGTTCACATTAATGGCAGTTTTGCCATTGACTTCAATAGAGCCAGGATTTAACCCATAGATATTAAGGCCAAAAGTGATTGTTATGATTAGCTAGTCTAATCATAACAAAGGCCATTCACAGAATTTCACTCAGTTATTCCATATCTTGAGGTTGAGCTGGAGCACATTTTTCAGAAACACAAACTAAACCTTGATGTACGATGCACAAGTTATGTTTTTTAATTAAATGCCATGTAACGATCTGAAAAACACCAATATTAATACAAGAAATAAAGAAGTGCTGAGTTATTTGTGTTCATAAGAATCCTTTCAGAAACAGAATTCATAATTTTTATCCAGAAACATTCCAGCAGGAAGATTTTATGCTTTAATAAAGCACCTTGGAAAACTAACATCCTTCAAGTCTATAATTGTCCAGTCATGTAGAAATTAACTTTGAAGTAGAGTTTGGTGTCAAAACATTTCAATTCCTTTTCTTGTAAAAAAAAATCGATAAAAACGAAAAACACTCAAGTTTGTTGACATTTTTCTTGAAAAACCGTCCAAAAAAATCTAACTTTTGGAAACTGAAAACCAACAAAAAAAATTAGCTTTTTTAATATGAAAACCTGGAAATTATCAACACAACCAGATTTTTTTTGGTAGAAATTTCCATTTAATCAGAAAGCTATTTTTCATCAGAAAAATTTTGACCGGTTTTATTTTTAAGTAACTAAGAAGAAGCTACAATATGAGTTACTTTGTGGTGTGTCAGACTAATTAATTCCCGTCAGAGATGGTAATACAAACGTCTCCTCGATATTTTGGTTTTAGGCTAATTTATCTGTTAGGAAGATTATTGGCCAAATTCTCTGTTTCTCTGCTCCTTGTGTAGTCATTTAGGGCCTAATCCAGGAAAGCATCTTTATTTAGGAGAGCAATTAAGCAACTGCTTAAAGTTAAGCATGTGCTTAAGTCAGGGCCTTGCAAAGTGAGTGCAAAGCTGATGTAAACTGCTACCATTCCGATTTGGAAGCATGTCACGCTCACTTTGCACAGGGGTAAATGACACAAGGTTCAGAGTAATGGAGAATCAGGTCTCTTCATCCACTCCTCAAACACTGTTACCTTGAGTTTATGCTCCTTTCTGTTTATGATAACAGCAGTGATTTGCTGGTCCATGAATATCAAGATGGTGCAGAGAAGAGCTGGGATGAGAGCTGCTAACACCGTCCACCAGGGATTGGGTCCTATCGGGCTAATAATCCACCCACGGTCATCTCTTGTCGGCTACAGCAAAATACATACACACAGCATAATAAAAGCCATTTATCGAAGCAACTGTACCATCCATTCTCAGTCATTTTTCTATCTGTGTACTTATGGGCCTCACAGTCTTGAATGTATTTATCCTCAATACCCCTGCAAGTTAGGGCAGTGCTATTGTCTTCATCTTACAGATGGGGAACATGTTACTAAAGAGAACATTTTCAAAAGCTTCTAAAGGATTTAGGAGCCTATGGCCCATTTTTTTCAAAGTAATTTATGCAAAGTAATTTAGCCCATTGATTTAGGCTCCTAAGGCCCAGATCCTCGAAGGTATGCCTTAACTCCCATTGAAATCAATGAGAGTAAGTTACTAAATATCTTTAAGGATCTAGGCCTAAGTGCCTAAGTCACTTCTGAAAACAGAACATCCCCCAAGCCACTCGAGTGCTTTTGAAAATTCCACCCTGAGATTTGAAGAGGCTTTCCGAGGTCACCCAGGGATACAGTGACCAAATCAGGACAGAGCTCACATCTCCTGAGTCCCACTCCTCCCTGTTCCAACCACTAATCCCCACCTCTAGGAACTGTACCCAGGAATCCTGTCTCTCAGTTTCCCCTGCTTTAATCACTAATCCATACACCCCATCCAGAAATGGGGTCCTGAGTTCTAGTCTGCCATCCTCCATCCACTAAACCTTGCTACCTTTCACAACATACAGCTCATTTTAAAATGTCATTACAAATGTGGATTGTTCAGTGAAACCAAATCTGTTACACCATTTGATTACCTTGAAGACACTGGGAACTTGTAGCTTTGGTGATGGGACTCCAATTAAGAAATCAAAAGTCACCATAGTGAGGATAGTTAAGAAAACAGCAAAGTCACTTATCATGGCTCGTACCTGGTATGAAAAATTAAAGAAGCAGTTGGCATTAGTAAGGCTGCGAGTTTGTCACGGAGGTCACGGAAATCACGGATTCAGTGACTTTCTTGAACCTCCGTGACTTCTGCAGAGGCTGGTGCAGTTGGCCTAGGCTGGCTGGTGCTGGGGCAGTCTCGGACAACCCTCCACCCCAGCAGCAGCAGGTGTTTGGGTGCATGTGGGAGGGGACTAAGGGTTGGAGCAGGGGAGGGAGTAAAGGCTCTGGGCAGCACTTCTGGGGGCTCCCCAGAAGTGGCAACATGTCCCTCCCTCAGCTCCTAGCTCCACGTGCTGCCTCTGCCAGCAGGCACCGCCCCTGCAGCTCCCATTGGCTGTGGTTCCTGGCCAATGGGAGCTGCGGAGCCGGCGCTAGGGGCAGCACATAGAGCTAGGAACTGAGGGAAGGACATGTCACCACTTCCGGGGAACTGCGAGGAGCTGGGTAGGGAGCCTGCCTGCCCCGCCAACCCCCCGCCAAGCTCCAGTGGGGGTCCCGGGCTGCTGTCCCCTGAGCACCCACAGTGCCCCCGGACCACCCACCCGAGCGCCTGCAGCACCCCCAGGACGCACCCCCATGACCACCTGCAGCACCCACCGGGCCGCCCTCCCACGATACCCGCGATGCCCCCAGGCCGTCCCCCACTAAGATTTAGTCAGCAGTATATAGTACAAGTCATGGACAGGTCACGGGCTGTGAATTTTTGTTTACTGCCCGTGACCTGTTCATGACTTTTATTAAAAATACCCATGACTACAATGTAGCCTTAGGCATTAATAAACTGTCAAAACAAAGCAATAGACAGTACAGTCAAAGGCAAATGATCTTCCCATTGAAATTCTTTCCCTTTTTATTGTTAAACGTAATGTTAATTTTTAGCAAACAGCCAGATTCAAGCATGCTTTTTAATACACGAGTCTACCATTCAGAATTATTTTTAAATCCCTGGATTCTTCTCTTTAGGAACATATCAATACCCGCAGTCAATTCCAATAGTCCTATTACTTTATCCATATTACTGCATTCTCAATTTAGCAATATTGGTGTTAGTCCAAATTGTTCAGGTGCCTTTGAGTGCATGCAATGAGGTTTGTGGGCACTGGCTAGATTTCACTGGACAAGGATCATTCTAAATATATCACATATATACCCTGATGTGCCGGAATCATGCCATGACATCTGCTTCAATACATGGAGAACTTGGTGATATTTCCACTACAGCTGTTTGAAAAATATTTTTTTCTCCCCCAGGAAAAATGTTCGCAAAAAGAAAATGAGTACTTGTGGCACCTTAGAGACTAACAAATTTATTAGAGCATAAGCTTTCGTGAGCTACAGCAAAATGTTGATTGTCAGACAAAATATTTCAGGCAAAACCCAAAATATGACCATTTGGAAATGCTACCAAGATGCTGCATGGGAGATGTAGTTCAGGAGCCTCAAGCTCTCATTCTCTTCTATAGTCTGGGCTCCCAGCTCAAACTACATCTCCCAGGATGCATTCTGATCGCCCCTCTTGTAAGGGGAGGTAGTGGAGCGCAGGAGTCCCTGGCCATGGTGCATCATGGGTGATGTAGTCTACCTGGGAAACCCAGACCATAGTGGAGGATCAGGACATGAGATCAATGAATTATAGTTCTCATGAGGGACCATAGCAAAATTTATGACCAGTCCTAATTTCCTCACATCCTTGGAATTTATATCAATATACACAACGAGAGCTACCACGAAATACTGGTCTTTCAGGAAAGAGAGGGGTGGCAGTTAGTCACCATCTTCTACCTACTCTTGTTGGGAAATAGTGGCTGGTTTTAAACATCTTCAGTGCACCAGACATGATGAAGGTGGCGAAGAAGAGAATGCACGACCAGAAGAGGACATCTGGCGTATAGGGGCCATGGTGCCCACAGGCAGGTCCAGTAAATTCACCACGCATTTTCCGACATTCCTGGAGAAACAGGTAATCAAGACACCACCATAAACACACACGATGCCCGTGATACACCACTAATGTCATGTGACATCTCAATAAATGGGCTCTTTAAAGGCCTTAGTATCTGCATAGTATAAAGACAGCATTCAGAACTAAATCCTGCAATTCTTACATAGACCAAACTCCCACTGACTATGATGCGCCTTTGGCTGACAGCATGTAGCTTTAATATGCATTAGGTAGCAACATGTAGGAATGATCAGAAGGGATGTAATGATTCATGGATATTAACACCCTTTTTTCATTCACAGATTTGAAGCCCTGAAGGGACAGTTAGATCTAGTAAGACCTCTGATCCCCGAACTCTGAACTTGACAGGAGTAAATTAGTTACTTAAAGTCTCCATCCTGCAAACTCTTAACAGATGAGAGTCATCTCTTGGGGTCATGTTTTCAAAAGCGTTCATCGCTCTATGGTTCCTGTCATGACACGTAGGGCCAGATTTTCAAAACAGCTCAGCACCCAATCTGCTGACTAGAGCTGGTCAGAAAATGGATTTTCTGTCCCTTTGAAACATTTTGGAATGTTGAGAAAAAAGAAAAAAAAAAAAAAAAAAAGAAAAAGAAAAAAGGTTCCAAACCATGATAAAAAGCCAAAAATTTCAAAATTTTTCACAAAATGAGATTCTTAAAAAAATTATTTTGTGGGGGTCATTCGAAACATTCAATAAATTTGAAATGTTTTGTTTAGATTTCGAGCTCTTTTAAAAATGTATTTTTATTTTTTATACAAAATAAAGTACATTTAAAAATGAAAAAAATTTGAAACAAATAAAATAAAAACTTGTGTTCCAAATATATCAAAATGGGACATTTCAATGTGTTCTAACTGTTTTTTTTCTTTTCTATTTTTTTAAGTGAAATTTTACTGCAAATATAATTTTGCAGAAAATGTAAGTTGCATCCAAGTGGAATTTTCAGATAGAAAACTGTTTGGACAAAATTTTTCGGACCAGCTGTAGTGTCCACCTCTTTTGACAATCTCTTCCTAATCATTGGCGTGCTTATGCCTTAAGTCACTTATTAACCTTGGGTAACCAAGAACTCATCTAGCATGACATCCAATGAAGTGAGCTGTAGCTCAGGAAAGCTTATGCTCAAATAAATTTGTTAGTCTCTAAGATGCCACAAGTCCTCCTTTTCTTTTTACCTGAATCGTTGCACTAATGACCTAATTTGTGCAAACAGTGCTGTTTACTAATGGAAAAACAGTAATGGAAATGTAATGGAAAAACAGCTGAAAGTATTACAGTCCTGCCAACGTGCATGTGATCTTAATAGAGTGGAAATGATACCAGTTTTATTTAAAAACTACCCCCTCAAAAAAAAAATGCAATAATGTTTTTCATCACAAATTGCTAGCAGAATATGGGCTATATTGTGGTCACCCTGTAGCGTGCGCTAGAGTGCTGAAAGGGCAGGGAGAGCTCACACACGAAGCAGCTGCAATCTGTCACCTTATGCATCAAGGAAATTGGGGGTAGGCAAAGAGACACAACATTGCTCCAGGTCCGACAGGAAGCTAGCTAGGAATCATCCCCTGCTAGCAGCAGCAGGCTACCAAGCCAACACTAGAGGAAGTGCAGGCTATATAGCTACAGAACAGGTATAGTCCTGCTGCTCCTGAGCATGGGGCACTGTTGCCAAGTCTTATGATTTTATTGCAAGTCTTGTGATTTTTTTTGCTCCTGGTTTTTCAGCGGACTGGACTCATGATTGCTCACCATTTGGGGTTGGCTGTACGGGCACTAGCCCTCCTGATGCATTATGCCTGCCAAGGGCAGTCATACTCTTCAGATTTGCTTGCTCAGGCAGGGCTCCTCCAACCTCCCCTCCCAGCTCTGACCTGGCTCACAGTCAAATCCTCATAGGTGCGGGCTTAGACATTACCAGTAAAATGCATTTAAACTGGCAGCTACCAATGGAGATGCCTACTCACTGCACAATGGCCATCGAACAAGCATGAGGTAAGTTAGGGTGCATTAAGGAGGGAACAGGCAGCAGGTTTAAAACAAACAAAAGGAAGTATTACTTTACACAACGCACAGTCAACCTGTGGAACTCACTGCCAGGGGATGTTGTGAAGGCCAAAAGCATAATGGGAGTTCAAAACAGAATTAGATAAATTCATGAAGGATTGGTCCATCAATGGCTATTAGCCAAGATGATCAGGGATGCAATCCTTAGCCTTTGACTGTCAGAAGCTGGGACTGGATAACAGAGATGGATCACTCGATGACAGCCTGTTCTAGTCATTCCCTCTGGGGCACCTGGCATTGGCCACTGTCGGAAGCCAGGATACAGGGCCAGATGGACCATTGCTCTGACCCAGCATGGCCGTTCTTATTAACAGAGAACAAAACCCAGCGTAACGCTGAACTGTAAATCAATGGCACATCCTCAAAACTGTGAATGCTGCTTTCATCCCTGAGACCTCATAGAAAAAAGAATGAGGAGTCCTTGCGGCATCTTAAGAGACTAACAAATTTACTTGGGCATAAGTTTTTGTGGGCCAAAACCCACTTCATTGGATGCATGCAGTGGAAAATACAGTTGGAAGATTATATATACACATACACATACACATATACACACACACACACACACACACACACACAGAGAGAACAGGAACAAATGGGTGTTGCCATACCAACTCTAACAAGACTAATCAATTCAGGTGGGCTAGTATCAGCAGGAGAAAAAAAAACTTTTGTAGTGATAATCAGGATGGCCCATTTCAAACAGTTGACAAGAAGGTTAATTGATTAGTCTCATTACAGTTGATATGGCAACACCCATTTGTTCATGTTCTCTGTGTATATATATATATATTTTCCTACTGTATTTTCCACGGCATGCATCCGATGAAGTGGGTTTTAGCCCACAAAAGCTTATGCCCAAATAAATGTGTTAGTCTCTAAGGTACCACAAGGACTCCTCGTTCTTTTTGCTGATACAGGCTAACACGGCTACCACTCTGAAACCTCTCACAGAAAAAGGAAGAATTCAGGGAAGGCGAGAGAGGGATGGAAAGGAGGGTTAAGTCAATGATAATGGTGGAAGAAGAAGTAAGTTCTCATGGAAAAACCCACAGGAAGTGATCAGAAGATTTTGGGAAAAGACCTCTATGTTCCACACAGGGTCCCCGATTCCAATAAGGGACTTAAACACACACCTAGCTTTAAGCAGTTCCCCATCTCACCTGTTTAAGGTAAGGCACATGCTTAAGCACATTACTGAATCCGAGTCCCGGGCTTGGAGTAATGAGGCCCCAAATCAGGAAAGCACTTGCGCACGTTTTGAACTTTAAGCATGCGCTTATGTCCCATTGACTTCAATGAGACGTAAGTGCGGACTTAGAGCTGAGCACAGGATTGCTTTCCTGAACAGAGATGCTTTCC
This sequence comes from Dermochelys coriacea, assembly GCF_009764565.3. NCBI lineage: Eukaryota > Metazoa > Chordata > Testudines > Dermochelyidae > Dermochelys > Dermochelys coriacea. The sequence continues at coordinate 4,535,200 of NC_050087.2, read as the reverse complement.
TAAATCAAGGGCATAGGCAGGCTGCATTTACTGCTTGGATCTTTGCAGATGATCACCTCCCCTGGCCAAGAGAATGCTGGTCCCAAGCATTTAAACTCGAGCTGGTGAGGAAATTTTTGACAAAATGTTTTTCCATCAGAAAATGCCAACTATAACTTTTGGTAGAAGGGGTTAGTTTCGGCAAAATTTTCACAGAACCTGCATGGGATGTCAGGGGAGTGACCCCTGAATAGCCAATGACCTCGGGATTAGGGCACTCAGCTGGGTGACAGACAGAGCAAGGACTTGAACCTCCCACATGCTAGGTAAGCATCCTAACCACCAAGCTAGACTCATCTCCCTCTGTCCCACTATTTTCTGGTGGAATATTTTATTTATACAAAGTGCAGCAGCCCCAACAGAGATTCTGACTATATATTCCAGCTGACACTCACCTGGAGACCCAGGTTCATCTCTCCTCCATATCAGGTAGAACAGGTCTCCCGTAGGCCAGGTGAGCACTGTAACCACCAAGCTATTGCAGAGCAGGCCTTAGGCTCGCTTGCTCTCTCTGTCTCTCGTATTCACAGGAAACGGTGAAAGTTTTCCGTTTCATTGCGGTGAAAACAAATGCTGAAACCTTGACATTTTTTGCAAAAGAGAATTCCTGTTTTCCAGCCAGCCCTAATTTTAAACTCACAAGAATCTGAACTGCATTATTTCTATTACAATAGTTTAGTACGGTTTGAGGCCTGGGGTAACTTAGGGGACATAAGTAACAATTAGCAGCACGAAAAGGCAGAGCTAACATTAGCGGGAGTGTGACATGATGGTTATTTGGACCTTGACGCCCTTCTGCTGCCTTCTGATCTGTATACGGTGATCATACTGCAAGTGTGAAAAATTGGGACAGAGGGTAATAGGCACCTATAGAAGACAAAGCCCCAAATATCAGCATTGTCCCTATAAAATCGGGACATCTGGTCACCCTAGATCTGTAATATGCCACAGAGAAGAGCACAGGGGCCCATGCACTTACACTGACAGTGAGGTTTGCCCACTCAATCGCAGAAGGGACAATCTTCCTGTCGCTCCAGAACTGTAGGGTTTGATTGCTGGGATTTTCAGGAGCAGCACATTTACAGCTAAGAGCAAAGAAAACATATTAGGGTTAAAGTATCAAAAGAGGGGAACTCCTCAGCGATAACAGAACCTCGTTGCATAATAATTATACTTCGCTTTAATTTTTGGGAAGGATATGCTGTATTCTTAGGATTAAGCACAAAAACAAAAAGGTTTAAGAGCAAAACTGAGCTCAGTCTCCATTACAGAGGCACAACCAGCACCTCCAAAGCAAAATATGTACCATTATCCACAGTGTGCAGATGGGGAAACTGAGGCAGAGAGCAGGGAAGGGGCTTGTTCAAGGGCTCCTGAACACAAGTCTCCTGACTCCCTGTCCAGTGCCCGAACCACTAGAACATTATAATGCTCTCAAAGTACATAGCAAAACACCAGTGGTTTCTAGGTGTTGGTGGATTCCCTGTTCAAAAGTTCCCACACCTCTGTGGCACATCTCTGCGCTTTACCACTAAACAGTCACACATTATGTCAGCTGGAGTTCAAGAAGCTTAGCCCCTGCATTAAGATCCAATCCAGCAAAGCACTTAAGCATGTGCTTAAATTCAACTCCTGACACTTCTATGGCCTTCACCATCATATCTGAACATCTTACAATCACTGGTGGATTTGATCCTCCCAACTCCCCCGCGAGACAGAGAAGAATTATTACAGGCACATTAAGTGATTTGCCCAGGGTCACACAGAAAGCCTGATGCAGAGGGCTTGTCGACAGCTATTCCAGAAAAAGGCAGGATGTATCTTCAAAGCAAAATAGCTAATCCTGAACAACATGGTGTGTGGACACTTATTCTGGAATTTTCTTAATCCACTTCCAAAGCGGATTCTGGAATAAGAATGTCCACACAGGGAGCTATTCAGGAGTAGCTAGCAACTAAAGTTGGGTCTCATGAACCCAGCCCATTGTTCTATCCACTAGATCCTAATTTTTATTAACAGTAATAAGTCACCAGGACTAGATGGGATTCACCAGAGTTCTGAAGGAACTCAAATGTGAAATTGCAGAACTACTAACTGTCGACTGTAATCTTTCATTTAAATCAGCTTCTGTACCAAACGACTAGAGGATAGCTAATGTGATGCCAATTTTTAAAAAGGGCTCTAGAGGTGACCCCAGCAATTACAGACCAGTAAGCCTGACTTCAGTACTGGGCAAACTGGTTGACACTAAAGAACAAAATTGTCAGACACATAGATGAACATAATTTGTTGGGGAATAGACAAGATGGTTTTTGTAAAGGGAAATCATGCCTCACCGATCTACTAGAATTATTTGAGGGGGTCAACAAGCATGTGGACAAGGGGGATCCAGTGGACATAGTGCATTTAGATTTTCAGAACGCTTTTGACCTGGTCCCTCACCAAAGGCTCTTAAGCAAAGTAAGCAGTCATGGGATAAGAGGAAAGGTCCTGTCATAGATTGGTAACCGGTTAAAAGACAGGAAACAAAGTTAGGAAAAAAGGTCAGTTTTCAGAATGAAGAGAGATAAATAGGGGTATCCCTCAGGGGTCTGTACTGGGCCCAGCCCTATTCAACGTATTCATAAATGATCTGGGAAAAGGAGAAAGCTGCGAGGTGGCAAAATTTGCAGATGATACAAAAGTACTCTAGATAGTTAAATCCCAGGCAGACAGCGAAGAGCTACAAAAGAATCTCTCAGACCTGGGTGATGGGGCAACAAAATGGCAGATGAAATTCAATGTTGATAAGTGCAAAGTAATGCACACTGGAAAACATAATCCCGACTCTACATATGAAATGATGGGGTCTGTAACGGGGTGATCACCCACTCCGGGCCTGAAAGGGTTACAGCCAACCCTGGGAGAGGGCTGGTGCTGCAAGCCAAAGGCTAGGCTGATGGGGAAGGCAGCTACAGCTGGGGCCACGCCCCAATCAGGGCACAGCTGGTTTTACAAAAGACTGTGAGCCAGGTGCTTAAGCAGTCTCTCTCTAGCTGTGGAGAGAGAAGGGTTTGGCTGTTTGGGAGCTCACCAGGGTGCCTAGAGCGAAGCAGGACTGGGGAAAGGCCTGGGGAGCTCCAGGCTGGAAAACCCCCAGCCTGCAGGCCTTGCTGAAGGCCTAAAGCAGATACTGGGGTTGCAGAGGGGCAGCCCAAGGTTAGGCAAAGGCAGCAGGTCCAAACCTTCCTTGCCAATGATGAGTAGTGCAGACTGCAGTCTGCCCCAGTGTGTGGGTGGCTAGATGAGGACTGGCAGTAGCTGCTGAGGCAAGATGGGGACAGAGGGTGGGGATTCCCTGGAGAGGGGAGACCCAGACTGTCGGGGTAAAATAGGGGGCAGAACCCTGATGTAGAAGGACATGGGGGGCCTGAAGCAAGTGGGACACTGGCCTGCAGAGGTGCTCCAGAGGCTGGAGAGATAATTCCCAGGACTACCAGTGGGAGGTGCTGCACCGGTGAGTTGCGCCTTATAGTAGGGTCTAAATTAGCTGTTCTCACTCAAGAAAGAGATTGTGGAGTCATTATGAATAGTTCTCTGAAAATATCCATTCAATGTGCAGCGACAGCCAAAAAAGCAAACAATGTTAGGAATCATTAAGAAAGGGATAGATAAGACGACAAAAAGTATCATATTGCCTCTATATAAATCTGTGGTATGCAATAATCTTGAATACTGTGTGCAGATGTGGTTGCCCCATCTCAAAAAAGATATATTGGACTTGGAAAAGGTTCAGAAAAGAGCAACAAAAATTATTATGGGTATGGAACAGCTTCCATATGATGAGAGATTAATAAAACTAGGCCTTCTCAGCTTGGAAAAGAGATGACTAAGGGGGGATATGATAGAGGTCTGTAAAATCATGACTGGTGTGGAGAAAGTAAATAAGGAAGTGTTATTTTCTCCTTCTCATAACACGAACTAGGGGCCACATGAAATTTATAGGCAGCAGGTTTAAAACAAACAAAAGGAAGTGGTTTTTTTTTCCCCCACACAAAGTGCAGTCAACCTGTGCAACTACTTGCCAGAGGATGTTGTGAAGGACAAGACTATATAACAGGGTTCAAAAAAAAAAAAACCTAGATAAATTCATGGAGGATAGGTCCATCAATGGTTATTAGCCAGGATGGGTACGGATAGTGTCCCTAACCTCTGTTTGCCAGAAGCTGGCAATGTGTGACGGGGGATGGATCGCTTGATGACTCCCTGTTCTGTGCATTCCCTCTGTGGCACCTGGCATTGGCCGCTGTCGGAAGACGGGATACTGGGCTAGATGGACCTTTGGTCTGACCCAGTATGGCTGTTATGTTCTTAGCCATAGACCAGTGCCGGTCCCTGAAATCTCCCTGACGGAGCTTAGGAAGGTAACAAGCCAGTCCCTGTTATCAAAAAGGCTGAGAAACGCTGGGCTAGATCATCTTCATCTAATCACATGTTTAAACTCTTCTTATTCAGCAAGGTGCTGCAATTCTGCTAAAGTTAATGGGAATTAAACATGTGCTTAAGTGCTTTGTTAAACAGGGTTGGGCTTAGGCACATACTTTGCTGAATCAGCATCTTACTGTCCTGTTTGATAAGAGTAGCTTTAGAAAAGGAGGAAAAAAAAAACGCAAGATGAACTCACTAGTAGAAGGTAAGGTGGTTGAGCTGACTGTGCATGTGGACAGGGTAGGTTGCCCCTAGCTTAATCAGTTTCTCTAGAGCTTCGTAGATGAAAATGATACAGATCAGAGAAGCAAACGCTTCTTCAGTAAAGCGAGTGATGTAGCGTACTAGGGAGCTGGAGTCTGTTGCCACAAGGACGATGCACAGGAAAGCAGTCCACAATCCAATACTGGTTCTCAGGGAAAGGTAGGAGAGTGCGTAGTCTCTGCAAAAAGGAGCCAGGGACATGCGCCAAAGGTCAGAATAAGCGAACAGGTGTACTGTTTTCAGTGAATGGCACAGGACATTGGGAAGGATTTTATTCATGCATTAACACTCTTATGAGAACCAATTTAGTGCATCATGGCTCTCCAGGCCAACCACCACCATTTAAGGGTGTAGACCAGGCAAAGAAGAGCTCAAATCTATTATTATTTATTATTAATCAACCTAGCAACGGCCCAATTAAGCCAGGCACTGTACACTTCTATATTAAAATTTCAGTCCTTGCCCTTAAGAGCTCACAGTCTTCAAACACACACAGGCATAACATTAAGAATGTACAATCCTTAAATTCAATGGGACTAGTCACTATGGCTGGTAGGAAATTTTCCATCCAAAAAAATTTCCATTGATAGAAAAGTGGATTTCCAATGAATTTTTTTTTTTTTTTTTTTTTTTTTTTTTTTTAAAAGAAAGCGTCTGCTTTCTGTGGAAAATTTGAGGTTTTTTGTCAAAAAACAATGCTTGGAAACCAAAATATTTCAGCCAAAAATGAAAGATTTCACTTTTTGGACAAAGTTTTTCAGTATTTAAATTTCTACCCAAAAATCAATATTCTCTATAGGGGAACCACTTTTCCATCAGCTCTATTAGTTAAATGCTTAAAGTTAAGCATGTGCATAAGTGTTTCCAGGATCCAGGCCTAAAAGACAGGACATATGAAGTGGATGAGACAAACAAGCATTTGGGGATGGGTGCTAGGAACTTGAGAATGTGCGTAACTTTAAGCATATGAGCAACACATTCATGCCTCATGAAAGTCAGCATATTGTTCACCATTCCAATTTTGTTTAAATCTATTCAAACTATTCCAATCTAACACATTCACTCTCGAAAGAAGCACTGTTTTCTTTGCAAGGAGGAAAGAAAACTGTATTTTATACCCTGTTCTTTTAATCTGCCACCTGGGTCAATTCTGTACATTCTAAAGAGCACAAGCCTTACTTGCAGAACTTGAACAAAATCTTTTCAAACACCAACACCGGTCCGGTACTTCCTAAGATAGTGAGGGGTTGTCCAGCAAACAGAGAGTACACAACTCCAGTCATCGAGGCGCCAAATAAGGATTCTATTGCACTCTGAAGTAAAAAACAAACAAACAGATAAATATTCCTCCATCTTTAAGTTTTACACACATTGGGTCTGAATCTCATTTACACTTAATCCACTTTACACTGCTCTGTCAGTGCATAAGGGTGGGCGTAAACTATCTTCACACCATTTTAAGCTGATTATACACTGCCAGAGCGCTGTACGTGGCCTTAGTGGAGAATTCAAGTGATTATTTTCAAAAGAGACTAACACCCGGACAGATTTTTAACGGGAATCCGGCACCCAAATCCCTTAGTTGGTTTGAAAATCCCAATCTGCATCTCTTTGCTTGCATTTTATATTACTAAATAGCAATATGCATATGGGTGTAGTACCAAGGGACTTTACTCAGCGACCGAGGAGGTCCTTCCCAGTCCTATAGTCCTTTTGATGGAACGAAATACACTGCCTCAGTTTTCCCAGCTGTACAATGGAGATAATGATAATGCCCTCTTTTGTAAAGCGCTTTGAGGGCTACTGTTGAAAAGTGCCAGATAAGAGCTAGGGATGAGTATTGTTTATGGATTGCAGTATATTGGATTTAGTGAATAAAATCTGCAAATGCCTCTTCCTTCCTTAAGATTTTATACAATTTGGGGAGTTCTGGACTCTATCCCATGACTGCAAAATGCAAGGCCGTTCAGAGGGGGGCCCACGAGGGCCATTTGGCCTGGGCCTCAAGCTCAAAGGGGGCCTCAAATTTAGACGCTTTTTAATTTTTTGGCATTTGATAAGTTTCGCAACTTGTTTTTGTGCACATCCCTATCAGACCAGAATGTGACACGCTCTCTCAGCTTAGAGCTGCAAATTTAACGAAATAAGAGATGTGATTTGGTAAAAGACATAATTTTTTTTGTTAACTGATATAGATTGTCATATTAAAGAGTTTAAAATGTTCATAAATATTAATAAAAATATATCGCACAAAATTAGACCACGTGTCATCATTTTTTATTTTTATTATGGCTAGGGGCTTCAAAAGCTGGAAGTGGCCCAGGCCTCTCTAGACCTCTGAGAGGGCCTGCATGTAAAAGAATACAATGCATAGTGCTGAATGAAAGTGGCGTAGGCTCATGGCACACTCTTGTGAACCTTTACATAAATACACAACCTGTGGGGGTGCGGGGAGATAGTAACACAGGCAAAGACAAGACGAGGAGTTGTACAGTCTAATGCAGCACAATGGGAAACCAAATTACGAAAGACACTGGACTCATGCCCACAGCGGCTAGCCCCTGCTGCCCCTTCTATTACAACAGCTACTCTCAGTTTTTAGCACACTAGCTCAATTGGAGCTAGCACGGATCGGCCTCCTCCAGCTAGAATCTACATCTCCAGCTCCAAATAAGTATAGATGTACCCTGAGAGTTTTACATGGACACCCATCATATTCTATCTATGCCTCTCATCCTACCTCCAGCAGGATCTTAATTTTAAATAGCAGTCACTCCGCCAGGTTAGGGTTATTCACCTATCCAAACTGAACAGGCTGCCCCGTGGAATAACAGCTTTGAAAATGTAACATTGAAAGCTACGCTTTGTTCGCGTGCCCGAAGTATATGCCGCACACACCATGGAATTCCATGGGACAGCAGCTTTGCTGATGTGAATTGATATCGTTCCACCAAATCAGTCCGTGTTGCCAACTCTCAAGAGTTTATCATGAGCCTCATCATATTTGGTAGGGTTTCTTAAAGCTCCAGCTCCCCGAGTCAAGTGATTACACGAGAATCTCAGCTTTCATTTAAAAATAAATAAATTTCTAGCCTGCCTGGTTGTGGAGAATCATAGAATCATAGAATCATAGAATATCAGGGTTGGAAGGGACCCCAGAAGGTCATCTAGTCCAACCCCCTGCTCAAAGCAGGACCAAGTCCCAGTTAAATCATCCCAGCCAGGGCTTTGTCAAGCCTGACCTTAAAAACCTCTAAGGAAGGAGATTCTACCACCTCCCTAGGTAACGCATTCCAGTGTTTCACCACCCTCTTAGTGAAAAAGTTTTTCCTAATATCCAATCTAAACCTCCCCCATTGCAACTTGAGACCATTACTCCTCGTTCTGTCATCTGCTACCATTGAGAACAGTCTAGAGCCATCCTCTTTGAAACCCCCTTTCAGGTAGTTGAAAGCAGCTATCAAATCCCCCCTCATTCTTCTCTTCTGCAGACTAAACAATCCCAGCTCCCTCAGCCTCTCCTCATAAGTCATGTGCTCTAGACCCCTAATCATTTTCGTTGCCCTTCGTTGTACTCTTTCCAATTTATCCACATCCTTCCTGTAGTGTGGGGCCCAAAACTGGACACAGTACTCCAGATGAGGCCTCACCAGTGTCGAATAGAGGGGAACGATCACGTCCCTCGATCTGCTCGCTATGCCCCTACTTATACAACCCAAAATGCCATTGGCCTTCTTGGCAACAAGGGCACACTGCTGACTCATATCCAGCTTCTCGTCCACTGTCACCCCTAGGTCCTTTTCCGCAGAACTGCTGCCGAGCCATTCGGTCCCTAGTCTGTAGCGGTGCATTGGATTCTTCCATCCTAAGTGCAGGACCCTGGACTTATCCTTATTGAACCTCATTAGATTTCTTTTGGCCCAATCCTCCAATTTGTCTAGGTCCTTCTGTATCCTATCCCTCCCCTCCAGCGTATCTACCACTCCTCCCAGTTTAGTATCATCCGCAAATTTGCTGAGAGTGCAATCCACACCATCCTCCAGATCATTTATGAAGATATTGAACAAAACGGGCCCCAGGACCGACCCCTGGGGCACTCCACTTGACACCGGCTGCCAACTAGACATGGAGCCATTGATCACTACCCGTTGAGCCCGACAATCTAGCCAGCTTTCTACCCACCTTATAGTGCATTCATCCAGCCCATACTTCCTTAACTTGCCCCCTAAAGGCTCAACTAGCAGAAGGCAAATCAATAGAACTCAGAACATATTAGCAGCAGTGAAATTCAATGCCTATTGCTCTTGGTGTTCTCTGATGTAGCTTGTTCTCCTAGGAATCATACATTATGCATTAGAAAAAAATATTCTTACTATTTGTCCGTCGGTCGCTTCTCCAAGCAGCCCCCCAAAGGTAATCACGGGGGACATGCAGGCACAGTATAGGAAGAGGAAAGACGCCAAGCACTGCAAGCTCAGAGCATCCCTGAAGTCACTCCAGAACCAAGGAGCTTTTCGTTTTACATCCATGATCAAACCACCAAAGAGCCTGCAAAAAAAAAGAAAAGAAAAGGAGATATTTTCCCCCCTACTGGGGACAACTATGGCAGGTTTGGTTTTGTTTTTAACAAGAGACAAGCAATGCTGTCTTGTCTTGCAAATTCTCTGATGCAAGCCACTCTACACCTTGCTCTGACACTATTCATAATGAAATGATGCCTAACTCCAATGCTTTCCATCAGATCTTAAAGTGCTTTACACAGGAGGTAAGTGTCAGGAACTCCATTTAAAAATGGGGAAACTGAGGCACAGAGAGGGGAACTGACTTACCAAAAAAGTCACCCAACAAGCCAGTTGCAGAGCCAGGAACAGAACCCAGGTCTTGTTAGCCACAGTCCAGTGCTCTATCCGCTACTGCTATGCATTAAATTGTCTGCGTTACTGGGCATATGAACAGCATTACGTTCTCAATCATTTTTATACACACACGTACCGCACCTAGCACAATCGGGTCCTGGTCCCTGACTAGGGCTCCTAGGCGCTATGGTGATACAAACACCAGTATAATGAGGAGTTCCAGTGCTGTTCAAATAATTGTTTTCACACCACAGTGAGAGAAATCTGGATGCAACAACACCCCTGGTTGTGATTAAACCTAGGATCCCTAGATCTTAAAGCATTAGCTGCTACCACTTGTCCTAAAGAACCAGCCATTAGGATGGAAATATAGGTAGATACGATAACCTGGTGGATAAGCCACTAGACTAGGGGGAAGGAACTGCACTCAATCCCCAGCTCAGGCAGAAAACATCCCGCGTGATTGTGGATAAGACACCTAAGGTATCATGTATCTCATTTCCCCATCTGGAATATGGTGACAGTCCTTCTCTGCCTAGCAGAGATGCTGGGAAGATAAAACCCATTAGTCATTGGCAATGTTCCCTCTAATTTTTAACAGGCCATGTGCGCAAAAAATTTCTTCTGTGCAAATTTTTGTGCGCACGGTGTTTTGCCGTGTGCGTGGGGTTTAGGATCTGTGTGCGTGCGCATACGCGCACAGCTTAGAGGGACCAGTGGTCATTGGGATATACTCAGATACGCTAAAGGGGGTTATATAAGCACAGAAGCTCAGGGACAGTTGCAGGACCTCTCTACATGGTCTAGCCACTAGAGGGAAACAAAGAGCCACATCATGCTAATGAGTTGCCCCTATGTTTTGCTACCCCTTCCTCCATAGAAAATTTTGACAAAAAATGATTCCCCCTCCCCTTCTTTTTGTTTAAAAAAATTCTGAGAAAAATCTCAGCTTTTCTGTGTAATACTGAAATCCTAAATATTTTTATTTAAAATGGCACTGCAGTGCCTCATGGGCACTGTAGTTCAACTACCTTATGTTCCCATTCTCCTATACAGGCCAGGCGCTCTGGCAGGACTGCATATCCCATGCTACACCACCACCACGAATTGCTATGATGCAGCCACTCCCCTCAAAAGGGGGAGAAAGTGGTGCATCATGGGAGATGCAGTCCAGCTAGAAAGCTCCAACCATAAAGGAGAATGGCAGCATAAGCCACCTAAACTACAACTCCACAAGGCACCATTTTGAATGGAAATATTTCAGTTACGATATTTAGGTTTTCGATATTGTGCCAAGAAGTCTAAATTTTCCCTTAGAAAACCTTCCCATTTTCCAACCGGCTCTGTTGTTAAGGCTTATATTCTTCCTTTAATCATTAAAATGCATCCTTGTGGAATCTGACTCAAATTAAGGCTCTTTATCCAAATGTTCCTACCTACAGATACGCAAGATACAGTGCATTACTGGTCATAAACCACGTTGCCTTGTGCAGGAAACACACCGTCTTTACTAAGCTGTCCTCTTCAGCGACTCTTGTCGTTTGTGTTTGTTAAGAGCTCCACTGAGCTCTTTGTTTGTTAAGAGCTCCAACAAGCTTGACTGGTCCCACAAATCCAGGAACTACTCTGCTTAGACTGGAGCGTCATCATATACTGGGCACCTTATCTATTAACTAATTGATAACTAAATAACTAATTAGTTGATAAGTAATTGATAACTATATTAACTAATATAATACACCTCTCCATTTTAAAGTGGTCTCAGGACAAGTATTGACCCACAGATTCGTTTTTCCCCCGTGAGCCCATTTCTGAAACAAAATATTTTGATTTTTCAATTGAAAAGGACTTGTTTAGAAATTTCCCTCACTTTGATTTTTAAGAAATTCACGCATGTGAAAATTGCTCCAAGTTAAACAAAACACTTCATTCAACCCCACATTAATGTTCTAGACTTTTCAATTGACCAAACAATTTTTTGTGTCAACTTGAAACTTTTTTTGCCCTGACTGTTAAAAAATTATTATTATTATTATTACTATTTATTATTTATTTATATTATCTTAGCAGGTAAGAGCCCCTGTCGCGCTAGGTGCTGTACAAACACAACAAAAAGACAGGTGCCAACCCCAAAAAAATCTATTATTCGCAAAGCTCTAGGGCAAACTTTAATGAGAGGCAGATGAATGTTTAATCTGGTCGCACTAACCTTCCTGTTCGTTCAAGTTCGGGTCCACTGTGCTGTTCTGGCTCAGTATGGCAAGCAGTGCCATTAGGGACACATGGCAGCTTCCTCTTGTCCTGTTAAAACAGAAACTCAAGAGCGAGATCTTCGTGGTGTTCGCCTCTAGATCCCAGACATCTGATTGTTAGACACTCTTCCGTGCTTAGTAGAGTGTGCAGGAACTGGGTAGTAGCCAATGAGAAGCGCAGTCAGGAAGGTAACAAATACTTTCCTCACGGATTGTATTTTCTAAATGGACAACCAACCTGATTCTCAATTACTTCGGGACAATCTCCACTCATTGATACATTTTGCTTTCCACAACCAAATCTCTGTACAACTTTTCATGAGTGATGTAAGCCGAATATTCGGATTCTAATATCTAAACTTTACTGTTAAATCTATTCACCTAAATTTGGGTTATTGCTGATTATATACTCTATGTATCATATGACTTAAAAACTAACTTTATATTTGTGGATAATCTAAGCACTATACCCAGATGTACAGACACTTTTCCCAAACTATGTATTATATAATTTTTTTAACACTAGCTTTAATAAAAATTTTAAATTCCCTTGTGCGTGAGCTGCTCTGGTAGCTTCTGCCATAACAGAAAGGCCCACTAAAGAGCTACCAAACTATTTAAAGGGGTATTACCCAATTCCTATACACTACACTAACGCCTTGATCTTGCAAACACTGATGCATGCAGTTAATTTTATGCTGTCAATGGCACTACACACACAAGTAAAGTGATACTCATGTGTAAGCAGTGACGGATTAGCCACAGGCTAGGAACCCCAGCCAATTGGGGGACGCCAGAAAAATGGGTGTCCCCGTGCCTTTACCCCACTCCCGCCAACCACCCGGCACTCCTACTGGGGAGCAGGGTCGGAGCGCGGTGTCTTGCCCCACTCTTCCCACCCAGCTCTCCTGCCAGGGAGCTGGGGAAGCCCCTGCATCCTGAGCTCGCTCCCTGGCAGGAGTAATGGGTGGGTGGGGGAAGCCCCACGCCCTGACCCCATTTCTCCATCAGCAGAAGCTCTCCTGCTGACATAGAGCTGTGCGCACAAGCACTTACGTCGGTGTAACTTAACATCACTCAGAGGAGTAGCTTATTCACACTGTTTCTTTCACATTCTATTTTATCTACGGTGACCAGATGTCCTGATATTAGGAGCTTTGTCTTAGATACACAACTAAACCTTCATCCCCCCGAAAAATAAAAGTGTCCCAATTTTTCATACTTGCTATCTGGTCACCCTAATTGTATCCAGGGCAGCATTAGGACCTTGCCACATCTCTACACTGAAACATCCAGCCTCATTAAGAAACTCTGTTGCAATTATTTATTGATTTGTGTTCATTTCTTCTGACTTGCACATAGTGGTCGGCCACCAATTGCAAAACCAGAAATAGAATTAAACAGCCCCAAACTCCCACTCCACAAATCAACCCCTACCTGCCTTTGAAGGTTGTACTAACAGATACACTTTGCACAGGCACAAAAGATGAACACACCATAGTCTATTTTGGACTGGACGGACACAGCTAGATCCAGAGCTGATGGTCTCTCGCATGGAACAGTGTTCCACCAGCCCCTCTCTTTGAAATCCAGACTGGCCACCTCTGCTATCTAAGTACTTATATGGTCACCATTACTGTAGTATCCCCATGTCTCACAATCTTTAATGTATTTATCCTCACAACCCTTCTGTGAGCTAGTGAAGTGTTATGATTACAGCTTGGTGTTTGCATGGAGGTTGCGGAAGTCACAGATTCCGTGACTTCCTGCAACCTCTGTGACTTCTGCAACAGCCAGTGTGGCTGACCCCAGGGCCACCCAAGCAGTTGGCCATGGGGACCACCCGAGCAATAGCCAATGCAGCTGGCCCTGGAGACCGCCTGAGCAGCGGTCCCGGGGCGGACGGAGCAGTGGCTGGCCCCGGGGCTCTATCCCTCTAGAGGTAGCCAGACACTGGTCCCCAAAGGGGGCTCCCCCCAGCAGCTGATGCTGTGTGCTCCCCTCTGGCAGCACACCCCCCGCCCCAAGACTCAATAAGGGATATTTATGGTATAAGCCATGGACAGGTCACAGGCAGTGATTTTTTGTTTCTCGTCCATGGCTTTTACTAAAAATACCCATGATTAAGTCATAGCCTTAGCAATGATCCCCATTTTAAAGATGGGGAAACTGAGGCCGAGAGAGGGGACGTGACTTGCCCCAAGCCTGGATGAGTTGCAGAGGCATGAATAAAACCCAGGTCTCAAGTCCCGTCCTGTGCTCTGTCCAGTATGACACACTGCTTCACAGGGGTCTCATTTGTACAGTTCCTGCTCAGACATCCCCGTCAGCCATTCTAGTCTCTCTCTCATTCTGGAAGTGAAAAATGTTACCTACCTGGGAAGGTACATATTTCGGTGGTTCAATTCTAATCGATGGATCCCATTCTCCAGGAGGCAATACCGTCACCTGATCCAGGAATTCATCAATACCAGCTACAAGGTCAGCACGGTCTTTGGCTTTATAAGCAACGTCATGGAAAATCTACAAATAAGAGAGTAAGGGTTAGGCATGCTTAGCTTGGAAAGGGGAAACTGAGGCAAAGAAAGATGGAGTTACTTGCCCTTTGGGGGGTTAGACTAGATGACCCTTGCAGCCCCTTCTAACCCTATGGTTCTATGTCATACAGGAGTTCAAAAGCAGAGCAGGGAACCAAAAATAGGTCTCCTGAATCCCAGTCAAGTGCCTTATCCACTAGATCACACTGCCTCACTTGAGTAATAACAAAAAGACAATAATAATGGGCCAGATTGTCAAGTGCTAGTTGACTAGAGCTAGTAAGAGAACGAGGTTTATTCCCAGAGAAAATTTGAAGAGCTCAGTGGAAAAAAAAAATATTTTGATTCTGAAATGCCACTGATTTGCCTCATGGGAATTGTAGTTTGGTGACCTCATGCTCCCATTGTCCTGTAAAAGCCAGGTTCTCTGGTCAGACTACAACTCCCATGATGAACCATGGCCTCCCCGCTTGGACAGTCACTGGCTGTGGTGCATCATGGGAATTGTAGTCTGGCTGGGGAACCCAGTACACAGAGGAGAATGGGAGCCTGAAGTGCTTGAACTACAAGTCCCATGAGGCACTGGGGTGGCATTTCAGAGTCAAAATATTTCAGGATTTGGCCGTTATATTTCAGCTTTTGACTAAAATATTTCAAATTTCAGGCATTCAGTTTTTCAACGAAAAATCAGAATGTTCCACAGAACATGCTTTTTGCAAAATATTTTGTTTCATTGAAATTAAACTCAACCTTCCATCAAAAAGCAATTTCAATGGAAAATTTTCAGACAGCATATTCCTCGCTCATAATCAGGGCCATTGAGCGGAGTTGTTGAAAAGCCGGACACATATTTTGATGCCTAAATGGGGGCTGAGCTATTTTGCAAATGTGGATTTTGGCTGCTGCTGGGGAAGAGAACAAATTTCCCTAGAGTTACACACCCATCTTGATCTCATTCTTTATCTGATCAGTCTGGAAACTGACAGTACATGCCCTTAAATCCTGGGCTGAGAGAGAGAATGATTTAGAAGAGGGCAGAAAACAAGGAAATGCAAAGGAGAAGAGCTGAAATCGTCACTTGTGCCATACCATACCTCATCTGTCATGAGGGTAGCCATTGACCTGCCAATCTCATGGTACTGATGTGCTTTCCCTTCTGGTCCCAACAAGAAAAATAAGAACCTGGCCACATAAAACAGAGAAAAAATGCCTTTATTAAAATGCTGGGAAAGAGCAAAAAAACTGTATGAAGTTTACAAAGGGATCTGCACAGTAAATCAGCTTCAACAGGAGTTAGCACATAATGCTCATGGACTTGCAATGGGAGTTAGGCACATTAATGCCTCTGAAAATCTCTCCCTTTAAGTGTATTGCTTCTGTAAAAACTTCACTTCACCCACTGGATGGAGTTCATTCGGAACCCATCCCTGTGCACTGAGCTGATAAAAGGCATAAAAGAGTAAAGCTGGCCTGAGTGTAGTGGGACTTTCCATAGATTTTTTTGGATCAGATTTGAATATATAGACATATTTTAATTTAATTTTTAAATATTTTTTAATTTAAAAAAAAGGTAAAGTGTTTAACATACTTACCTTGTTGGGATCGGGACTTCCGTCATGCCTGAGAGAAGGACGGCTGGCGTCAGACGCACGAACGCCACCATGGGACGAAGGAGGAAATCCAACTCTCCGACTAGAACATTGGAAGCTTCTGCTCCAGTAGGAATTTTCTTCATGAAATGAAGCTCCGCCTAGTTATGAAGAAATAATTTTCAGACAATTAGGAGTCACTTCTCCAGATCAACAACTGTGCCTTTGAGGCCTGCTCTCTACACAGATTTTATATTGGTTTAATTATTCTGGTTGGAGGGGGTGCTTTTCTACTGAAATCATTAAATCGATACAACCGTAGCATGGATGCAGTTGTACTGTTATAAAGGTGCCTTAGGACTTGTTTACGTGGGAAAGTTTTTTCTGTATAATCTAAGGAGCAGAGATGAGCTAATATTTGATATTATGTTCAGGGGGAGAGGGGGCAAACCAAAAAAATCTGAAACAAAATTCAGTTCGGTTCCAGTCAAAAACTGAATGTTTTCGATTTTTTTTTTAATGAAACGGGGGGGAAAAAACTGAAGAAAAAAATTGGTTTTGGTCAAAGAAAATGTTTTGGTTGATCTGAAACTAATTTTTTCTTTTCATTTTCATTTCAACCAAAAATGTTTTGTTCAACCCATAATGAAATGTCTTTGGGGGTACTTTTGTTTTGGGACATTTTGGGGTATTTTGACTTTTTTAAAAAAAAAACAAAAAACCACAATTTTTTTTTCTGTTGAAACTACTTGCCAAATTCAACCCAAATTTGTGAAGAGTGTCACCACCTGGAAAAATCTATTTTTTTGGTAAATTTACTATTTCTCAAAAGAACTTCACCCGGCTCTAATAACGAGTGAATTTAAATCTATATAGTTATTCCAGTATAACCTCCCAATGTGGAATAAGCATCACATGTCAATGGTTGATCTCAGTGGACAAATGGTTAAGCCAAGATGGTTTGGCCCTTGGGTTGGGCCAAGTTGTAAGAACTCAGGAACAGATTTTCAAGTTCTCAACACCCACAATTAGGATCTGATTTTCAAAAAAGCTCACCTCCAATTTAGGCACCTAAATAAGGATGTCTGTCAAAGCACTCAGCACTAGACCTGTGCAAACAACCAATTTTTTGGTTTGCAGCCCAAACCAGAAAAAAACGGGGGCAAAATTATTTTGGGTCACATGAAATATTTTTTCAACCTGAAAGAAACTTTGTTTCATTTTTCGAGGGGAGGCGTGTATATTTTTTAATGGAACTGAGGTAAAATTCAAAAGGAAAAGTTGTTTCCAATCAAAATGATTCAGTCGGAAAATGTTGCAACCAAATAATGTGTTGGGGTTTTTTTGCCATTTTTTCCCAGCCGAAACATTTCAGCGAATTCAACACAAGTACACAAAAGGTTTCAGACAACCCAAATCTGTATTTTTTAGCCAAAAAAAGGTTTGGCTAAAAAATGTCACCAATCTCTACTTCATCCCCATTATGAAATTTGGCCAGTTTTTTCAAGCAGGCTCCTCATAGACATTAAGGTCAGAAGGGACCATTATGATCATCTAGTCTGACTTTCTGCACAATGCAGGCCACCGAATCTCACCCACCCACTCCTGCAATAAACCTCTCACCTATCTCTGAGCTACTGAAGTCCTCAAATCATGGTTTAAAGACTTCAGGGTGCAGAGAATCCTCCAGCAAGTGACCCGTGCCCCATGCTGCAGAGGAAGGCGAAAAACCCGCAAGGCCTCTTCCAATCTGCCCAGGAGGAAAATTCCTTCCCAACTCCAAATATGACGATCAGCTGAACTCTAAGCATGTGGGCAAGATTCACCAGCCAGATACCCAGGAAAGAATTCTCTGTAGTAACTCAGATCTCACCCCATCTAACATCCCATCACAGGCCATAGAGCCTATTTACCATGAATAGTTAAAGATCAATTAATTGCCACCCAGCATGCTGAGCTCTCGAAACATCTGGCCCCACCAGATTATGCACATTGCTTGTATTTACCTTGACTGACACAGCCACACATAGCCTCTCACCTTACTTAAATCCATAGGACTAGTGTCCTGGGTCACTCCGTTTTTAACTTCTAGATTGGTAGTGCCAGGTTGAGTAGACAGCGTGTGCATTGCTAAAAGAAAAAGATGTCAGAAAGCCCAAGGAAGCATGTTTCCTGTGCACCATTTGTGGCCAACACACACGGCTGCAGGACAGTAGTTAGTACTTGTGATGTACTGATCAGCGTTGTATTTGCATGGATGCTAAGTAGTCACACACAGCTACCATCAGCTAGAAGGACTCTAAGGTAAATATATAAACAGCTTTTGAGCTGCCGAACATCAGTTCCTTCTCCCAAGGTCCCATCATAAAAAAACAAAATAACTAAAGAGAAATAAAGAAAAGAAAACCCTTATAGAAACTTCCTCCCAATTTCCCTGAGACCCATTACAAGAAGTCTTCTTATTTTGGGGCGTCTTGATAAGCGATAGCTTCATGTGTTTTACAGGATCACCTGCATCCGATGAAGTGAGCTGTAGCTCACGAAAGCTTATGCTCTAATAAATTTGTTAGTCTCTAAGGTGCCACAAGTACTCCTGTTCTTTTTTGCGGCTACAGACTAACACAGCTGCTACCCTGAAACCTCTCTTTTCTAATTCATGTTAAAGGCTGTAGCTTCACTGCAGGAAAAGGTGCATCTTTTACAAGGCCTGGATAGTTTTGACCTCAGTGTAGCTATTTGAGGTTAATTGTATACCCCTCACCTAAAATGCACTGTCTCCCATAAGATTTTACATTGACACTTATCAGAGGGGTAGCCATGTTAGTCTGTATCCACAAAAACGAGGAGTCTGGTGGCACCTAAAAGATGAACAGATTTATTTGGGCCTAAGCTTTTCGTGGGTTGCATCTGAAAAAGTGGGGTTTTTTTACCCACGAAAGCTTAGGCCCAAATAAATCTGTTAGTCTTTAAGGTGCCACCGGATTCCTCATTGTTTACATTGGTACTTGTGACACAGTGATCCGTATTGCATGAATGCTAAGGAGTCAAAACTACCAGCCAGCTGGCTTCATGATTAGAGCTAAGCACCGTTTTTTGACTGAAGCTTTTTTCAGCAAAAAAGTGCAGATTCAGCGACAATGAAACATTTCATGAATTCGTGTCGGTTTTGCCGAATTGTTCGTCTCGAGAAAAAACAACCAACCACAAAAAATTCCAAGAACATTGAAATGTTTCATTTCGACATTTTCAAAACAAAATAATATGATTCTTTTGGGTCGAGACGACACACGGCAGCACAGAAATTTCGTTTAATTTTCCTTTGTTTTTGAAATGCTTGAAATTGAAATGGAGCATTTTCTTTGACCTGAAATAAGGTAGGTTTGTTTTTTTTTTTTGCTTCACAAAAATTGCAAAATATTTCATTTTTCAGAACTGCCAGCAAACTGTAAAATCCATTATTCCCTCAGTTTTCCAGCTTTAATTGTGAGGTAAAAAACCAACACTGTGGTTTTTTTCAGTGAAGTCATAGATAACTCAGCTGGGACTTGTGCTCCTTGGTGATTTAGACCTTTTGGAAAATCCCATTTCAAAGGGTCAGGCTGTCTGAAGGCGTGACTCAGAAATCCTCACCCGTTTTGTCCAATAAGTGTGGATCCGACTGCTTCTTGCTGACGTCAGTGAAAGATCGGACAATCGGAAGGAGGTTGTTCCTCTTCTTCTCGTTCTGGTGATGATGCTTTTTTAAGAGGGCATTCCGGAGTCTCTCTCTCATGCTTTCATCAAAGTCACTGCTTGGTTCTTGCTGATCCAGGATTATATCTGGGGGTGGGGGAAAAAGGCAATTCTCTAGCTTGCAACAGGCACAGATTGCGTCACTGATGCATGTCCACGTGCTAAATGTATAAGCCAATAGGAAGGATGGTACAGTAATTAGGGTGCTATTCTAGGACTGAATTTGTGTCCCTGCTCTGCCACATACGTCCTGTGTGACCCTGGGCAAATCTCCCTATGCCTCAGTTACACCTGTAAAATGGGATAATAGCATTCCTCTATCTCCCAGGGGGAGCTGTGAGGATAAATGCATTAATGAATGGGAGGTGCTCGGAGTCCTCAGTAAAGCAGGCCGTATAAGTACCATAGACAGAACTAAACATTCCCCCAAACTATTCTTATTTAGCTCTGTGATTAGAAAGACTTCATGGGAGACATTGTAGCATTGTTAATACGTCTTTGGGTATGCCTGCACAGCTGCTTGGAACATATTTCCCAGCATGGATAGACAGACACACGCTGGTTCTGCTTGAGCTAGCACGTTAAAAGGAGCAGCGTGGCCGTGGTGCCACACGCAGTGACTCAGGCTAGCCCTCTGAATGCATACCCAGGGGATCAGGCTTTTACTCAGACAGATAACTCAAGCAGAGCGAGCACACGTCTGTCTAACCATGCAGAGAAGCACACTCCCAGCTGTTGTGTACACATATTCTTTGTCTTTCAACGGAGGCAGGAATTTTTCTTTGCTAAAAAGTCTCTGCGAAATGATTATTCACTGCTTAGCTAATGCAGTTATTATTCCTCATTCTCAGTAATGCAGTTTTCTTTCCTGATTGCATTGCTCTACACATTTAACCAAATTATAACCAGTCTATAACTGGCTTCCCTAAGATTTCTTGGATAATTGACTGTAACTGGCAGCGCTCGGGGAGGAATGTTCTAAGAACGGATCTGACATCACCAGACGTTGAAAGAGTTTGAATGGAGACCTGCCAGTCAAAAATAATTTCTACAAAGCTGCTTTCTCAATTACCCTCAATTATCTCCTCAACAGAAATGTATTACTTGGTCATCTGCCAAAGGAAGCCTGGCTTTGAAAGTTAGGTCTTGTCTACACATTGCAAAATAAACAAGGGACTGAATATAAAGTGCAAAAACTGTTCTGCACTAACTTCCTGTATGGACACATCTATTCCACAGTAAGGTTTTATCTACATGGGGAGTTATTCCAAACCTACTATTCTGATTTATTCTGAATTGTCTCAATCCACTTTGGAAACGGATTAAGGTAATGTAGAATTAGGATTTGTCCACATATGAAAATCAACCAAAATAAGATTGGGGCATGAATTTAAAAAGGATTAACTATTCCGGATTATCTCCATGTGAGGATGCTCTTACCCCAGAGTAAGAGTGCAATATTCTGAATGATTTATAATGTAATTATCTTAATCTCAACTATTTGGATTAAGCTAATAAGAGTGTCCACTCATGGCATCAATCAGGAACAGTTATTACATTTTAAATTTATACCTTACCTTATTCCGAATTAATTTTAGCAAACGCTAAGAGTATCTTTTTGCAGTTTAACTTAATCCATTTTCAAAGAGGACTAAATTAAACCAGATACAAGCACCCCTGGTGTGGAATAAAAGTGTCCACATGGGGAGTTCATGCCTGCAATAGCTAGTCTGGACTGTTTTCCTATATAGATAAGCCCTTAAAGAACTTGCGCAGTTCACACAGATTCCCGTGTCTTAAAGCAGAATAAACATAGGTGAATTTGTAACAAATAGTTTATTCAATGAATTTTACCTCTTTTTCTGACCCCAAATGGTCCAGACATACACTTCTAGTACAATAGCATGTTAACCTATTAGACTCATTTCTGTTTTCTGAAGTTATTCTCCAAATGATTTCTCTGAATAATTCTAATTCTGTAAAACATGAGAGAATTTGATATTTGAAAGATGCACATTTTTGATTGTCACACGGTCTGTTTCTGGACCTTGCTTGGACGAATGTAATCAGGATTACAGGGTGGAAAAATCATGATTCCAAACCTAAAGTTCAGTTTCTGTTCATATTTGCTGTTTTGATGACATCCCTACCGAGGATTTTGCAGGAACAAACATGGTGCAAAGGAAATTTATTTCCTTCAAAAATGCACAAGGATATTCCCTGAAGTTTTTTCTCTGACATGACACAACTGATCGCTCACTAGAGTGGTACCTGCAATTTCCTCGATGCTGTTGGCGCACATATCCAGAAGGACAGTCCCGTTCATGATGCAACTCCTCAGTTCAAAGAGACTGTGTAATGAAAGTG
Organism: Dermochelys coriacea; assembly: GCF_009764565.3. Classification (NCBI taxonomy): domain Eukaryota; kingdom Metazoa; phylum Chordata; order Testudines; family Dermochelyidae; genus Dermochelys; species Dermochelys coriacea. Next base: position 4,513,097 of record NC_050087.2, on the reverse strand, counting down.
TCGCAACATAGGGTTTGCTCCAGCGTTCTCCTCCATCCTCCACATCCTCTTCGAACTTCAGCCACCTGGAAGCATGGCAAACCAAACACAAATAAATACCGTACCGGCAGCGACCAGTTCCAGTGAAAAGACCCTTAAGCAGGTGTTGCAGAGATACAAAGCTGTGTTTGAAATCTACACAATAGACATTCGGTAACTCAATTAACGGTTCAAAGCTGGAGAAGGGAAGAGGATCGAGTGCACACGTTTTTTAAGCAGCTGAGGCAGAAATTTCCACCAGCTCTAATAATGCGCTGAAGGGTCTATTTTATATTTATTTTACATAAGGCAGATCAGCTGCTGGGATTGGACGACAGGGGATGGGTCACTTGATGATTGCCCTGTTCTGTTCATTTCCTTCGAAGCATCTGGCATTGGCCTCTGTCAGATGAAAGGATACTGGGCTAGATGGACCTTTGGTCTGACTCAGTGTGACCATTTTTATGTTTTTAGTATAGTGCACAAATGCCTCATAATCTTTAAAGCATTTTTCCTCGCAACATCCATGCCTTTCTACTTTATATGGTGCCCATTATCCTAGTACCTAAGCATCTCTCAGTCTTTAATGTATTTAGCCTCCCAAGCCCCTGTGATGCAGGGCATCGCTACCGTCCCCATTTTACAGATGGAAAACTGAGGCAGAAAGAGACTAAGTGACTTGCCCAAGGTCACACAGCAAGCCTGTCTTACAGCAGGGACATGAACCTGGTCTCCCATATGCCCAGGCTAACACACTGATCACTGGACCATCCTGCCTCCCCATGTCTGTACATCAACATGCCTGCCTTTGATTCTTCCACATGCTGTTCTTACACCAGAGGTGTACGAAAAAGCAGAGGTGCTGTGCTATATACAAGGGATCTGCATCATATCTTCCTCCCACACTGCTTTACCAAGTCACACTCTGGAAATGCCAAGACTATGAAAGCCCTGACTAGCAGCAGCATCTCTTCTTCCAGCAGGTGGTGTCATTGGGCAGCACTTCAAGGAAATGGGACCAAAAACATGGCGTGATGGGAGGTCACAAAAAACACATTCAGTTTCATTGAGCCGGTGGAGTATATAGTTTTGTGTCACCTGGCCGTTTCCTTCCATTCTGCATCTTCCCCTTCTTTCACACAGATTTCATCCAGCTCTGTGAACAAATCATGGGGAACATGCTCCTCATCCTCCTCCATACCAAGGATAAACTGAACTCGCTGAGACGGGGTGTCTAATTAACAAACAATTAAAGAGGCATCTGCTGTGACCAGGTTACGCCATTCAAAAAACGCCACATTTAAAAGGAAGAGGTTGATCATTGTTATATGCATCGAAAAGAAACAGCACGCCAAAGATGCTTGGTTTCAAGCCGACCCACATGTCAGAAGCCAAATATAAAATTCATAGGCATCGACTCCATGGGTGCTCCATGGCTGGAGCACCCACAGAAAAAAAAAAGTGGGTACTCAGCACCCACTGGCGGCCCTGCCAATCAGCTCCTCTCCCTCCCACCAAGCATCTCCCGCCCACCGCAGATCAGCTGTTCAGCAGCGTGCAGGAGGCACTGGGGGGAGAAGGGGTGGGACGAGGCACTCAGGAGAGGGGGCAGAGCCTCGGGCAGAGCATGACTCAAGCACCCTCTCCCCACCCTGTCCCTGCCTCCTGCCTCCCCCCCCCCCCCGGGAAATTAGAAAGTCGGCGCCTGTGATAAAATTTGTAAAAATTTGCATTATTTGGAACATGAGCTCTTTGGAGCAGGGATTCTTGTTCTGTTTATACACCACCTAGCACAACAGGGTTCTAGCTCATGACTGGAACATCCAGACACTACCAGCACAGTAACAAAATTAATAATAATAAAAGGAGAAGAAGTAGAAGGAAAAATTCAAAACATTTGATTAACAGGCGTTTTAAATAAATGCAGGTTCTGAGCAAGTACAAATCTGGGACTAAGATACTATCACTTCCCCAAAAAGAGGGCCCATGTTTACATGATGTTGTTTGCATGAGACATTACAGCAAATAGACTTACATAAAACAACAGAATAAAGCCCCAGTGTTTAGTATTGTCATGGCAACACCTCAAATTCCCTATTGAGTTTGGTCCTAAATACATCATAATGTTAGTGACCTTTCGGTTAATGCCTCTGTCTTTTCCACTAATTCATATTTCCCCATCTCACCTCACCCCTACTTCAGGAGTATCATATGTAAGATACTGGAGGTAATTGGCCCACGCTACTCAGCACTGGCGAGGCCTCAGCGGGAGTACTGCGTCCAGTTCTTGTGCCACACTTTAAGAAAGATGTGGACAAATTGGAAAGAGCCCAGAGAAGAGCAAAAATAAATAAATAAAAAGATTTAGAAAATGTGACATATGAGGAAAAGGTTAAAAAAAACGGCTATGTTTAGTCTTGAGAAAAGAAGACTGGTTGGGAGAGGGGACAGGATAGCCATTTTCAAATATGTTAAGGGTTGTTAGAAAGAGAACAGCACTTAGTTGTTCTCCACATCCACTGAAGGTAGAACAAGAAATAATTGGCTTAATCTGCAGCAAAGGAAATGTAAGTTAGATAGTAAGAAAAACTTTCCAACTATTCAAAAAGGATAGTTACATACTGGAATAGATTTCCAAGAGAGGTTGTAGAATCCCAGTGATTGGAGGTTTTTAAGAACAGGTTAGACAAACACCCGGCAAGGTATATGTGGTCCTGCCTCAGTATAAGGGCATGGACTACATGACCTCTTGAGGTCCCTTCTAGGCCTACCTTTCTGTGATTCTATTATTATACATGTATTTTGCAAATTAAAAATCCCCCAAAGGAAAGAACAGAGCCAAAAAGTAAAAACGAATCATGAAATATCACGACTGTTCCCAGCTTTCACTTGGATAACTGCTTGTATGCTGCATGTTTCTCTTCCACCTTTCCTCTGTCTTATCTATTTCAACTGTAAGCTCCTTTATGATAGGGATTGCTGCTTGCTATGTGTCTGTATCACGCCTAGCATAATGGGGCCCTGATCCTAGTGGGGGCCTCTGGGTGCTTCCCCTACAAATAAAAAATGCTGATCATAAACAATTACTAGGAGTAAATTCTTGGCCCTCACGAAGCGAAGAGCGAAAGCTCCCACTCACTTCAGTGGAGCCAGGATTTCCCCTCTTAATTTTCGTACATGCTAACTAGCACGAGTTTGGTTCCAACTATTTCAGAGCGACTAAAACGACTAAAAAATTCAGATGTTGCTTTTATCAGGGTGAGATTGGGCAATGAACTTTCAATGTCCAGTGCCCCATGTTATCCCAAGAAGAGCAACACTAGGCAATTTACCAACTCTCGTGGTGGATACTCCATCCCTGATAACTTTCAAATCAAGACTCTGGGTTTTTCTAAATGATCTGCTCTAAGAACTACTTTAGGGAAGATCTCTCGCCTGTGTTATACAGGAGTCACGCTAGATGATCATCATGGTCCCTTCTGGCATCGCAATCGATGAATCTACTAAAAAAAAATTTATTCCCATTACCTACATAAGTTATGCTCCATCATTAAATGCACACTATGTCCCCATCATACATTAGCCTGAGGTTTTATTTACCATGAGATTCCTGCTCTTCTTGAATGGTTCCCTTCGCCCGGTCTCGTTTCCTATGTTTTTGGCCATGATTCCTGTGATGTCTGTGGCTTTGTCTCACCAAAGGCATCCGTACCCCAACGTACAGTGTTCTGTGCCCTGCAACAAAGCGGAATCCCATTAGTCGGTGTCACTCTTAGCCCCACAGTGCCTGTCAAGATGAATGGTGCCCATGGTATAACATTGCTCTTCATATAGCTACGCTTCATAACTTATAATGTTAAAAGTCAGTAAAAAAATATATATATATATAACACTTAGGTCAGCATTTCTCAAACAGGTCCATGAGGGTACTCCAGGAGGTCCACAGGCCCTGCTGATCAACTCCTCCCTGTTCCTTAACTCCTCCCTCTCCCTCCCAGAGCCTCCTGCATGCGTGTTCAGCGGCATGCAGGAGGCACTGGGAAGGAGTGGGGACTGGGCACGCTTGGGGGAGGGGGCAGAAAGAGGAGGGGCAAGAGTGGAGAGGGGGTGGGAAGAGGTAGGGCCTTGTGGAAAGGGGTGAAGTGGGGGCAGGACCTGGGGCTGAGCAGAGGGCTTGAGGCTCTGCAAAAAAATTTGACATCAAAATGGGTGTCCTCAGGTTGCTAAAGTTTGAGAACCGCTGACTTAGGTCGTACAATGATAGAGTTGAGCAAAACATCAGAATTTCATTCCAGGGGGAAATTCTAATATTTCAGCTTCTGTTTTCATCCTGAATTGAGAAAGAAAAAGTGAAATATCAAAAGTTTTCATGGACCAAAACTTTCAGGAACATTTTGATTTGGAAACATCGGAACGTTTCGTACCAAGTCAGTTCAGCATTCATCATGATAGAGTTGGCTGATGATCCAAAAATTGGCAGGGTGGTAAATAATGAAGAGAACAGGACACTGATTCAAAGAGATGTGCATTTTCACACAGCTACATGCACATTTATACACCTAGGGACAAAGAACGCAGGCCATGCTCACAGGGTAGGGGACTCTATCCTGGGAAGCAGTGACTCTGAAAAAGATTTGGGGGTGATGGTGGATAACCAGCTGCACATGCGCTCCTAGTGTGACTCTGTGGCCAAAAGAGCTAATGCAAACTTGGGATGCCTAGGAGCCAGACCTGCTGGCTGCTTCCGGGGCACAGCATGGTGCCGGGACAGGTAGGGACTAGCCTGTCTTAGACCCACCGCTGACCAGGAGCCGCCCAAGGTAAGCCCACGCCTCAACCCCGAGCCCCAACCTCCTGCCCCAGCCTTGAGCCCCCCCAAACCTGCAGTGTCCTCCTGCCCCCCAAACTCCTCATCCTCAGGCCCACCCCAGAGCCTGCACCCCCAGCTGGAGGCCTCACTCCCCCCTGCACCCCAACCCAGAGCTACTACCCACACCCTGAACCCCTCATCCCTGGCCCCATCCCAGAGCTTGTACCCCCCCAGCCCAGAGCCCATACCCCCTCCTGCACTCCAACCCCCATCTCAATCCACAGCCCCCTCCCACACTCCAAATCCCTCGGCTCCAGCCTGGAACCCCCTCCTGCGCCCCAAACCCCTCATCCCCAGCCCCAGCCCAGAGCCCGCATCCCCAGCCCAGAGCCCATACCTCCTCCCCCACCCCAACTCCCTGCCCCAGCCCAAAGCCCCCTCCCATACCCTGAACCCCTATTTCTGGCCCCACCCCAGAGCCCACACCCTCAGTTAGAGCCCTCACCCCGACCCCCGCACCCCAAACCCCTGGCCCAGCCCAATGAAAGTGAGTGAGGGTGGGGGAGAGTGAGCCACGGAGGGAGGGGGAATTTAGTGGGTGGGGGCGGGGCCTCAGTAAGGGGCGGGTCAGGGGGCGGGGCCTCGTGGAAGGGGCAGGGCTAGGGTGTTCGATTTTGCGCGCCACAGGTCTCTGGCCTGTGTTACACAGGAGGTCAGACAACATGATCACAACGGACCCTTCTGGCCTTGGAATCTATAAACTGCACCTGCCTGTGGGGCCCCAATGGGAGACATCGTTCAGTTACCTTTCATTCTCGTGCTCCTATATGGGCCCAGCTCCCCAATCTGACTACATCTCCCATGATGCACATACACTATGCAGCCTGGTCAGAGGGCAGACCACTATCCATCATGGGAGATAGAGTCTGGCAAGTGGAGAGTGTAGAATGGGAGCATGAGGCACCAAAACCGCACCGCCCAGCAGGCACTGGGGTGCCAAAGTTTAAAGTTGAACTGACTCAAAACTAAACATTTTGATTCAATTCAGTAAGCCGAAATGATTTGATTCGGGTAGAACTGATGTGAAACAAAACGTTTCATTTAGATGAACGCAACAGAAAATTGGAAAACATCAGCAAAATTTGAATTTTGATGGTGCAGAAACTGCATTTTCGGTGGGAAAATATTTTCAACCAGATCTGTAAGATAGGAAAGTTTGTGTAAGAAGCAAGAGCGTCAAACATACAAATCTAGCCTCCTAATTCTTTAGTCTGGACTGGCAAGATGTTGTGGGCCTTTACACGAGGTTTATTTTGGTTTGCCTTAGGCCAACCGGAAACAGGTTAAAGCTAAACAGAAATAAGCTGTTCTTAAATCAAAATAAGAATGTCCACATAGAAGTTTGCATTGGCTTAACTACTCGGGTTTAAAAACCGATTTAAGTAAAACCAGTGCAACTTTCTCATTTAGACAAGAACTCAGTCTATATTCTCTCAACTGAGTCAGTCAGATATCTGCAAAAGAGCCATTTTCACAGGGTCTCTTAAAGGTCATGGACTTGTTCTATTTTAGATCTGACATATCTGATTTATTTTATTATTACAAAGTTTCAAAAACAAGGCACTAGCTTGATTTAAAAGACCCTTAAGAAAGAAACAACCCTCTTTGCAATTTACAACTTTAATAGTATATCAATCCCAACAGCTCATTAAGCAGAGGCAGAAAGTAATTATTTTCAAAGCTTGCATAAGGCATAGCATGAGAGAAGATCAGGTCAATCTCCTGATAATGAACTGTATTAGACAAAAAAGAAAAGGAGGACTTGTGGCACCTTAGAGACTAAAATTTATTTGAGCATCTTTCGTGAGCTACAGCTCACTTCATCGGAAGCTTATGCTCAAATAAATTTGTTAGTCTCTAAGGTGCCACAAGTACTCCTTTTCTTTTTTGCGAATACAGATTAACATGGCTGCTACTCTGAAACCTGTATTAGACAAATCACAGCCAGACACCTTACGCATTCAAATTATTCCAGTGGCCTATCAAAGCTGGGTTTTTCTACCTGCTCAACTCAGAAAACATGGTGATTAGTCATTCCACTCCTCTGCTATTTCTAATGTTGTTTCCACTGGAGTTTTTTTGTTCCTTTATTTATAATTTTTTTTAAAATATGAAAAATGTCTGCTGCCTCTCTTATTACTAATTTAAGCCCATTTTGCCAGAATGAACCTGAAAATGTAATGCGATTCTCTGGCCTCTGTTATGCAGGCCACCAGACTTGGTCATCATAGTGGTCCCTCTTCTGGCTTTGAAATCTGTGAAAGTAGGGACAGGGGATGAAGCAAAAAATCAAAAGGTCAGGTCATATGTTGCCCTGTATTCTGAGTCATCACCGGCACCAGTGCAAGGCAAGTGCAGAAATCTTTAGGCCAGGCGTGTTGAAGACACAGCCTGAATGGTATATCTCTGTGCCCTGAACAACGCACACAGAGTCAGCAGAACCAAAGTGCTCTCTCTCCTTTTCTAAATATGTTTTGATCCCTCACAAGGGTTGGTCTTTACTCAAAACACTAGGTTGTGATAGGATACGGCATGGAGGCAGCACCGAACACTGCTCTGCAGCAGAGGCCCACGAGCAATGATGTTGGAGATTTGTCCACTTTGTCAGCTAGATAGAACATGGGGAAGAACAACCAAGGGAGAGACTTTCTCCCTTCCCTCTTCCACCGGGTCCTATTCTCCTCTGCGTCCCCTCTCCCTTCCCTTGTCTCTCTATTTAGCTAATCCCCTCCCAAAAACTCCCCACCTGGAAAAAAAATCAAAATTGATGGGATTAACATGCCGTTTGCCACCCATCACCTTGATCATTCCCATCAGGCCTACACTATGAACGTACATCAGTAGAACTACGTTGCTCAGGGGTGTGAAAAATCCACACCCCTGAACGATGCAGTTGTACCGACCTAACCCCCAGTGTAGACAGAGCCATGTCATGGAGGTGGATTAGCTACGCTGACGGGAGAAGCTCTTCCATCTGCATAGTAGCATTTTCACTGAAGCACCGATGCAGTGTTTTAAGTGTAGATCTGCCCTTATGCCCTTTTCTCCTCTCCTTAGCCGGTCTCTGCACCTCCGTCCATTGCTCTACCTTTGTATAGCACTTAGCACAATGGGGCTACGTGCTCGGTTGATCCCTACGCACAACCAAAATCATCATCACAATTAAAAACTCACAACGATTGACAGAATGTCCAATACAATGTGGCATTCCGTGCAAATAGGAACTCTCCTACTTAGCATTGGGTCAGCTAATTCCTGGGTAAACTACCTGGAGTAAACTACTAATTCCTGTTTCTCTCTTTCCTTTGGGAGCTTCTCAGCAGAAGGAATCACAGAATCATAGAAGAGCAGGGTTGGAAGGGACCTCAGGTGGTCATCTAGTCCCACCCCCTGCTCAAAGCAGGATCAATCCCCAACTAAATCCCAGCCAGGGCTTTGGATCCCCAAACAAAGTTTGCACGCCGTGGTGGAACAGGCCGGGAGAAGGAACACATTTTACTCATGGATAACTTGCAGGCCGAAACAGGGCTCAGTTTGTCAAATGACAAATCACGGACTACCCACATATTGCCCAGATCTGCTCTCAGGTCCCACTGCTTCCCTTTAGCATGAGGCCAGTCAATGGGCCAGAATCTTATGCACAGTAACACCCCAGACTGATGGGAGTGAGACTCCATTGTCTTTTAGAGCTTGGGCAACGACTCTTGGTGCAGTTCGTCTTCCAACTGGTACAAAAATGTCACGCGGCTGAATTAGCGTTGCAAAGTTCAGCCGTGTCCAAAGAGCCTGATTCTCTGTTGTTCTACCCTCGTGCTGCCATTTACGCCAGTGGGCGTAAAATGCTGCCAAGCCCGAATGCTGACAATTTACACCTCACCTTGCACTGGTGTAAAGGACTGCACAATGGAACACCGGGCCTCAGGTGTGTCAGGAAAAGTAAATCTCAGTGCTAATGGAGGGCGGGGAGAGGGGAGCAATCCAATCGCAAAGAGACCGATGAAAGTTGAGTTATGGCCAATCATTTATCTGATCTGGAACTTTATTAGCCAAGAAGTACATTTACTCCAGGTTCCATCTAGCTAGACATTAACAATGTACTAGAAAAACTGCAAAATATAGTTATCAGCTGCAGGCTTGGACCTTACCTTCCAGCTCTTCTTTCTCATAATGAATATTGATGACATTACTGGTCCCACCTTGATCCACCACCGCCTCTTCATCGACTCTCTGTTTAAAAAACAACACCAAAATGTGCAACTAGATAGAAGCAATTTCCTAATTTACTCACTGTGCACAAGATTTTCAAAGTGACTTAGGAGAAGAGTGGGGTGCTATTTATCAACCAAAAGTCCTTGCTGGTGAAAAATGCAGATTTGGTGGCACCAAAACATTGGCACAGGTCTACTTAGGAGCACAGCATGGGATTCTCAAAAGCAGTGTTGGCCTAACTTTGCTTCCAATGGTAAAATTTCAACCATGTGTCTTCCTATGTATTTGTACAGCACCTAACACAGGGGTGGGCAAACTTTTTGGCCTGAGGGCCACATCTGGGCATGGAAATTGTATGGCGGGCCATGAATGCTCACAAAATTGGGGGTTGGGGTGCAGAGGGGAGGGTGAGAGCTCTGGCTGGGGGTGCGGGCTCTGGGGATGAGGAATTGGGGGTGCAGGAGGGTGCTCCGGGCTGGGACAGAGGGGATCGGAGGGCAGGAAGGACATCAGCACTGGGGCATGGGGTTAGGGCAGGGAGGCAGGCTCCGGGTGGTACTTACCTCAAGCAGCTTCCAGAAACAGAATGTCCCCCCTCTGGCTCCTACGCAGAGGCGCAGCCAGGCGGATGTGTGCACTGCCCTGTCTGCAGGCACCGCTCCTGCAGCTCCCGGCCAATGGGAGCTGTGGAGGGAGCGCTTGGGGTGGGGGCAGTGTGTGGAGCCCTCTGGCTGCCCCTACGAGTAGGAGCCAGAGGGGGGATGTGCCGCTGCTTCCAGGATCCATGCGGAGTGGGGTAAGAGCCCGACCCTGTTCCGCAGCTGGAGCGGAGCAAGCCTCAGATCCCACTTCCCAGTGGGAGCTTGAGGGCTGGATTAAAATGTCTGGAGGGCCGGATGTGGCCCCCGGGCCATAGTTTGCCCACCTTTGACCTACCACAAATCAACCCCCATCCTGACTGGGACCAGCAGAACTCTTGAAGAAGCAAGGAGCTCAGTGAAAGGCTGTTATTTAAATATCAACAATATAACGGATCGCAGTATTGCCAACTCATGATTTTGCTGCGAGTCTTGAGATATTTGGTGGTTTTCTTAAAGCCCTAGCAACTGGAGTCATGAGATTCTCATGCAATCACAGGTTTCTTTTTTTAAAAAACCCTCGTAATTACAGAGAAAAGCTCAAAATGGAAGGCAAGTGTACAGTAAAATTTAAGAAAAACACAAGATAAATAAATTGATCCCAACCATTTGGAGGGGATGGGATAAAGCTCATGATTTTTAATCCAACCTCAAGCCTTGTCTATGCACAAAAGTTGTACAACTTTAACTATACCAATATAGTTTAACCAGTATAGTTAAAGTGATAAAGCTCCCCTAGTGTGGAAGCAGGTATAATGGTATCACTGTGCGTATACCGGTATAATTTATTCCCACATGGGATGGGGACTAAATTATGCTGGTACAAGGCACCTTTACATTGGTAAAACTATGTCCATACAAGGGTCTGACTATATTGGTTAAAAAAAAAAACCTACATAGAAGGGGACACAACACTGACCAGCAGGTCACACGTGCAGTAATTCCCAAAATGATTCAGGCCAGAGAAAATGTTCATATCTCAAAATTCACAGGAGACAAGCTACAGAATTGAAGCTTAGCAGCAACCAATAAGGACACACATGAGTCCTTCTTGCTTCTCCCTGAGTTCGGTGTTGTGGAAAGGGGCTACCCCTTTCTGACCAAAGAAGCAAAGGCGCAGCCAGGCGGATGTGCACTTATGCTGCAGTTTCAGCACCTTCTGGAAAAAAACTGATCATATTTTGCCCCTCTCTTCATGATACATTTCTGCTATTAATTGTTAAGACTTTCAGCAGGGGAAAAGTACACCACACTAGCCTTATTTTTTCTCTCTTGGCCCTAGGAAGGCCAGTTGTGCAAACGAATATAGTAAAAATCTGCTGTAAACAGAATTTCTCAGAAGAAAAGCAAAACCTTTTCACCTGTAAAGAGCAAAGAAGGACTCTGCGATGCAATAGTGATCACTCTTTATTTTGCATTTGTTTCAGAATTTATCTTATTCCCTTTAACTCACATAAGACATTGAGGATCTTTTATATTTGCCTTCTGGTGTTCTTGAGTTTTTAGGGTTTATGTTTGCAAGTTCTTCTCTTTAATCACAATGACTAGAAACTCAATTTTTAAAAAAAAAGAGCTGAGATTTCCACATCATCACATGGCTACAAGAAAGACGCTTTAAGAAAAAACATTGAAAATCAATACAATTGCAAGAGTTGGCAATGCTGCTTTGTGGAAACAGGAAAACTACAATGAATGTTGCTTATACATATTAATTGGCTCGAATCAAACAAGAATACTAAGCTTGATTTAAAAGCATATGTTATGTCAACATCCATAGTGCATTAACTTGTAAATGGAGAAGTAATTAACACCTCCATCTGCTTCAGAAGGGATACACAGAAGTAGCTCCTTTCTTTGTCACCCACTCCCACCGCACTCCTCCACCCTTTTATCCTTGAATTGGATTTTTTTTCCTGCATGCCTTTCTGGGTGGCTAGCCCTTTGAATCTGGTAGAGGCAAACAAACCATTCAGCTCTGAACCAGCCATTCTGGCTGATGTTTGCTGCATCTCACTCTCTATTAGAGGATGGGGTAGCACATGCTCACAGTCCAGTCTGGATATGCGGGTGCAGCACACTGGGCATGCATGGATTTTGTTATAAAATACACTCTATAATCAGGACCCTTGGAAAGAACAAAGTTTAGAGACTCCCACAACTTGTGTGGGGTGCCCCCAAAAGATTTGCAACCTCTAACATGGGACAGGCAGCTGGAATAAGTCAACTTTTTAAAATAAAAATCCTCACCATGAGCTTGTTTCAAAGAGCTTGTGGTCTAAGGAACTGGGGCAGGGATGGTCTCTTACTGGACTAGCACAATGGAGCCTAGATCTTGGTTAGGGCCTCTGGATGCCACCATATTAACAAGAAGGAGAATAGCGGAGGATTGAGGGATCCAAAAGCAAACAGCTGAACAGAAGTGGTGAGGCAGGTAGATAAGGTAATCAGGAGGTGAACTGGAATTGTGCTGTCTGGGGCATTACCTGAGAACAGAGGGGCTATTGTAACCCAGTGGTGACCATGTGTTACAGGCTCCCTTCTGTGTCTGATTCACAGAGCATATAAGCCTGTTACAGCCCTAGCTTTAGCTCAAGTTATAATAGCTGATGCTTTTTCAGCTCTGCAGATCTGCAGTTCAAACCCGGCCAGAATGGCAGCTATCACTCTATGCTTAATTTTGGCATATTTATGACAGACCCAAGTCATGTTGATGTTTTGAATGTGCTGGAGTTTCGTTAAAAAGAGAATGATAACTCCACAGAAAAAGACCTTAAATTGGAATTGTCACCTTAAATTGATGGGGGTTTGTTTGTTTGTTTCTCTTTTGCATTATTATTTCAAAGTAGCAACATCGCTTGTAAATAAGCAACGTTCATTCCTAGGAGAATCCTAGCTATGGCAACAAAAAATAACAGGAAACAGCTAAAATACCAGAGGTTGTTCCAGTCGGAGAACGAGAATTAATGCTTAGTAGCCCCCCAAGTTCCAATTTCAAAGTAAACTCGTTACTACTTTGTTGCAAGAAAGCAAATTGGTCCTATTCTGCAGAATTAATTCACGTTAGCTAGCAGCAGGCTTATCATTACAAGACCAGTTGACTTTCCATTTCCTAATTACTCCTGTAACTCTCTCTGCTTCTGTCTGTCCCTTCTTAGCAACAGTCACCCAGATCACCTCTGGCAAGGTTTCAGACAAGCATGGAACCACCGCAGACAGTAAGCAGCTTCATTTCTGAGACAGCATTCAGATCCTGATTAGCATTTGTCTTATCTGGCCCTTCTTAAAGGGAGCATATAAAAGCAATAGCCCTGCACCACTGCTGCAAAACTATATGTAATGCAAATTTAAACTCTTCAGCATGGGTTGTTTTTCAATTAAGGTCTTCAGTGGTATTGCCTGCCCTTTGCATTCCTGCCTGAGCTAGCATTTGCAAAGAGGTCTGACCAAGGTGGGAGAGGCTCACGGTACTCAAGACCGTGGATATCACATTTATGTAGCCCATTCCCAAACTTGCTATTCAGGTATATCACCCACATATTCAAGTATCAGGAGGGTAGCCGTGTTAGTCTGAATCCACAATAACAATGAGGAGTCTGGTACCACCGGACTCCTCCACATATTCAAGGATGTCAATTGCATGCTGACCAAAACATGCCACCTTCGAACGCATGGAGTGGATGAAATAACCCATGTGATGTACACTACACATCAGCCGATCATGGAAATAGTACGGTGAGCTGCACACCACACCTCAGTGCATTGAACCCTTTTATGAATCCAATGCAATTTAACAAAGCAGATACAGTGCAACAGCCACGAAAGCTGCTAAAACAGTCTGCATCAATGCTGCACCATGTGGCTTCGGCGAACCCTTTGCCCTATATTTGCTAATGAAAAAAATCACTATTGCTGGGAGTTCAAACAGCAGTGGTTGCCATTTAAAAAAAATCAATATTTGCCACCTGATACCACAGGGTCAATATATTTATAGTTCTAAGAGGAAACTGTGGTAATGTAGGATACTACAGTATGGTAGCTGTTGGCAAATATTGACTTGGGGCCAACTCAGAGGTGAGTCAAAGGGAATCTAACTGGGTATAATTCACATCTTTTCCCAACCCCTTCTATGTGTAACCTGGATCAGTTTGGATTCCCTTACACTGAGGTAGATTACATGTGTGAAATTCAGAAGTGATGTGTAAAACATAGGTAAATGGGTGTGAATCTAAAGCCAGATCTACACTAGGAACTTTTGCTGGTAATGTAATGTCTACAGGGGTGTGATTTGTGAGTGGATAGGTTTTTGTTGGGGGTGGGGGGGTTTGCAGCATTTCTATAACAGCAAAAGCCCTACTGTAGACACAGTTATACCAGCATAAAAGTGCTTTGGTCCATATAGCCTATTTTGTTCAGGGACCCAGTACAAACTGCACAAGCAAAAGAATTTTTTTACCAGAATTATTATTATCGTTTAATATTTGTACTACTGTAGCACCTATGAGCCCTGTGCTAGATCCTGTATAAACACCAAACAAAAAAATGGTCTCTGTCTGAAACAGCTTACAATCTAAGGTCTGGTCTACACTAAGGGGGAGATCGATCTAAGTTACGCAACTTCAGCTACATGAATAACGTAGCTGAAGTCGACGTATTTAGATCTACTTACTACTTACTGCGGTGACTAGACGCGATAAATTGACCCCCGCTGGATTGATCGTTGGATACAGCCAGATGGGAGAGAACAAGAAAACAATGAGACACTATTGATAAGCACTGGTGTCAGCACACCACCAGACTAACTATGCTGACCAAAACATGCCACCTTCGAACGCATAGAGTGGATGAAATAACCCATGTGACGTACACTACACATCAGCCGATCATGGAAATAGTACGGTGAGCTGCACACCGCACCTCAGTGCATTGCAAGGCTAAGTAACGAAAAAGATCAGCCTGAGCTTAAATTCTGTAGAAGCTCGCAGAGAGAGCGTTGCAGAGCATAAGTGCTTTGGCTGCAATTTTGTCATTTCTTTTCCACCCTAATGAATGATGAGTTAATTCCACCATGATTTCAACAATTTCCATCCCACCATCAACCTCAGCCTGGACCAGTCAACACAAGAGATCCAATTCCTGGACACTACGGTGCTAATAGAGATGGTCACATAAACACCACCCTATGTCGGAAACCTACTGACCACTATTCCTACCTACATGCCTCCAGCTTTCATCCAGATCACACCACACGATCCATTGTCTACAGCCAAGCTCTCCGACATAACTGCATTTGCTCCAACCCCTCAGACAGAGACAAACACCTACAAGATCTCTATCATGCATTCTTACAATTACAATACCCACCTGCTGAAATGAAGAAACAGATTGACAAAAGAGTAACAGAAGAGTACCCAAAAGTCACCTACTACAGGACAGGCCCAACAAAGAAAATAACAGAACACCACTAGCCATCACCTTCAGCCCCCAACTAAAACCTCTCCAACGCATCATCAAGGATCTACAACCTATCCTGAAGGACGACCCATCACTCTCACAGATCTTGAGAGACAGGCCAGTCCTTGCTTACAGACAGCCCCCCAACCTGAAGCAAATACTTACCAGCAACCACACACCACACAACAGAACCACAAACCTATCCTTGCAACAAAGCCCGTTGCCAACTCTGTCCACATATCTATTCAGGGGACACCATCATAGGGCCTAATCACATCAGCCACACTATCAGAGGCTCATTCACCTGCGCATCTACCAATGTGATATATGCTATCATGTGCCAGCAATGCCCCTCTGCCATGTACATTGGTCAAACTGGACAGTCTCTACGTAAAAGAATAAATGGACACAAATCAGACGTCAAGAATTATAACATTCAAAAACCAGTCGGAGAACACTTCAATCTTTCCAGTCACACGACTACAGACCTGAGAGTGGCTATCCTTCAAAAAAAAAAAAAAAAACCACTTCAAAAACAGACTCCAACGAGAGACTGCTGAATTGGAATTAATTTGCAAACTGGATACAATTAACTTAGGCTTGAATAGAGACTAGGAGAGGATGGGTCATTACATAAAGTAAAACTATTTCCCCATGTTATTTCTCCCCCCACCCCACCCCATACCATTCCTCAGACATTCTTGTTAACTGCTGGAAATGGCCCACCTTGATTATCACCACAAAAGGTTTTGTTCGTGCCCCCCCCCCCCCCCCCCCCCCCCCCCCGGTAATAGCTCATCTTAAGTGATCACTCTCCTTACAGTGTGTATGATAAATCCCATTGTTTCATGTTCTCTGTGTGTATATATACACACATCTCCCCACTGTATTTTCCTCTGAATGCATCCGATGAAGTGAGCTGTAGCTCACGAAAGCTTATGCTCAAATAAATTTGTTAGTCTCTAAGGTGCCACAAGTACTCTTTATTTTTTAGTTGAGAAAATGGAACAGTGATAAAAATATAAATTCTCCAGGGATTCCTCGAGACGCAGTGAGAACTTTCCACTAGCACTAATGCCAGAGTGTCTGTTCACAAGGCACTGCTTGGATTTCTCCGACACCATAGATCGGGCGCTAGGTCTCTGCGATTATTGTTTTAAAATCTAGTACATGAGGAACAGATCAAATGGGAAACCCAGACTTGAGCTTAGCACGAAGCAAGTCAGGAGCTGTCATTCTGAGGCCCCCTAATGCTTATCCCCTAATGCTTATACCCCCTAATGCAGTATAAACAGCCTGATCCTTTTCCAAACTTTGGGCCAGATTCTACCATTAAGGCCCAGAATTGAGTAAGGGGGAGTCCAGCTATTGTGCACCCCCCCCCACCGCATAAGAGGGTTCACCTTTTGCTCAACTCTGCAGCCAACCAGCTGCATCAGATGGCCCCCGGCTCTAACTCCTCCCTGCTCCTTTTAGGGTCTGATCCTACTGCACTACTGAAGTCAAGGGGAGCTTCTCAACTGATTCCAATGGGCACAGATTAGACTCCTGAAAGCGGCCCTAGCATTGAAAAGCCCTTGTGACTGGGAGAATGTAAGCACCCAGTTGGATAAGCAGAGACATTTTATCCATCAGGGCTGTCACTCCTGGCTCCTTTCACCAGCACTTTGGCCCAGATCTGTAACCAATTTCTATGGCAGTTAGGAGCCTAAATACCTTTGAGGGTCTGGTCCTAAAGCCCTATAAAGAGAAAAATTCCAAGAGCTCGAATCTCTGGGAGGTAAATCCCATTTGGAGAAGTTAGCAGCCCTAACAGGAGGCTATTGCCGAAATGCGATTGTCCTTGATTGATCAGGAATATTGACTATCTTGAAGGGGAGAGTCATAGCTAGAGGGGAGAAAGTTACCTAAAGGAATAACTGTCATTGGCAGGGGAGTGTTTTCGTAGCTCCTGCTCTGCTTTGAGAAGTGGTTGCAGCATGTTACAGAAGCGAGAACAGGACTTCTGAATTCTCAAGGGGCAGCAGAGGAAAGCTGTGGCACATGTAACATTTCTCCAGCAGTAACAAAGGGCCTAATCACCTGCTCCCCCAGAGAAAACCCAGGGAATGGCAGAAACCTACACAGTTCTTTCCATAGTCTCCTACTAAGCATGCCCTTAAGGGGGAAGTTTGGTCAGGACTCTACACCTTTTCTAGGTGGCAAAGCCTCTCAACTGCAACAGAAGTTTGTGGACACTGAATCCTATCATATGAGCGTTATGAAGGTGCATAACCCTGACCTGAACCAGGGACTGGATCCAGAAATGTCAGAACCCCCAAATAAATGTACCCCCTTTATTATTCTCAGCGAGCCTCTGCTTTGTAGCAGCTGTCAGATACACATCTATCTAGTACATCTTCTATTCCGGATATTCATATTCAGGATTCTAGCCGCATGAACTAACTTCATACTTTCATTGGTCCTTATTCCTTCAACATTCCCTTTGCTGTACTAAACTGCAGGAGCCCTTTCCTTCTTTCCCTTTTCTATTCTCCTAACACCCACTGCTGTCTATATTCCTTTGAAATGTTCTCAGACATTTTGCTTCCAATGAAACACCTCTCTCTTTCTTCCCCACTCCTGCTGAGAAGCTAAAGCATTTCACTTCCTAAAGTGATAATGAGGTTTGCCACTGGTTTTTTATATTTTATTATTATCATCATTATTCTTTTTAAAATCCCCATCCTTTTAGTGGCAGCCCAAGCATCTAGTACCTGCAGTTTCTCCGATGTCATGGTGGTTTTCAATTCGGCCACAAGGCTGCGAATTTGGTCAATCCCCTTTTGTATTTAATCCAGTGTCCAGATCAGACCTAGGACCAAATTCACCACAGGTATCGCTGTTTGCCCCTAGTTTGCTGCATGCTCCATTCGAGCCACAGGGATAGAGGGCAACTTTACAGCAAACCCTTTTGATTAAAAAAGAAAAAGAAGCCAACTTAAAACTTGATTAGCTCTTAAATACTTCAATCCTAGTCGTTGCACCAATGGGGGGGGGAGGGACAATGGTCACTTAAATACTACTCTAGTTAGTCCACCTGGTAAACCCTAAGAGGCATATGACTCTCCGCTCTGGTGACAAATGGCACAGCATGGCAAACAGCAAGTGGGGGTTGATTCTACTGGCTTCTGAAAATACGCATCACAGCCAGAAAGGTTCTATGCGGTTTTTAAAAGATATTGCACCTGAATCCGAGAGATCTGTGGAATGGATCCATCCCAACTGGCATTTACATGGATGCTATATCCTTCAGAGCAAGCAGGGCCATCGCCACTACAAAATTCAAGAGAGTTTTCTTTCCACTTAGTTTAAAAGCTCTTTGACACATAGGCTTCTTGAACTTGATTCCCATGACAGGAGTTTTTGCGTAGGGTCAGCCTGGAGAAAGGTGTCTGTGGGCTAGTCTTGACTGAAATCAAATGTAAGACTGAAAAATAAAGCTGCAGACTTGTGGACCTACCAAAGAACTCACGTAGCATGCAGGGAAGATGTTGGGGGCATGGCCAGAGCATAAAGCACTCTACCCATCCTGAACTGGTATAGATTAGAGCAATCCCTAGGCTGCTCTAATTATCTGGAGGGACAGATCGGTTCTAAAAACCACGGAGCCATAAATGGCAATATCCACTACTGCATATAGCAGAAACTTTTGGAATAAGTGTTAAAGGCCCCAGCATGCCAAGGGTAAGAGGCACATTCAGCACAGATACATTTAAAGCTAGAGGGGGTCAAAAAAAATTCTGATAGAACAGTTTTCTGTTGGAAAGTGCTGATCTGACAAATCAAAATGTTTTGCATGAATATCTTGATTTTGTCAACATTTTCAACACAAAATTATCAAAATGGAACATTTTGAGAAGGTTGAAGTGGTTGATTTTGATACAGTATCTCCGCTAACCGGTGTGCCAGGCTGCCAGGCCCCACTGGGTTGTTTCACTCACAATAGACACAGTCCATTTCTTTTCCCCATGTGGATCTTTAATCTTTAGAGTCTCAGCATCGCAGACACAGTACAGGCATGCATCAAGAGAAGCCTTCCACCCAACTTTCTCTACCACACCTAGCTCATTCTCTATTCTCCCCACTTACTTCCTGTTCCTGCCAATTATATATCTTCCCTTATTGAGCTAATTACCCCATTAGCCCAAGTATCAACAATCTCCACATAACAGGTTGATTAGCTGCTAACAGAGATGATTGCAGGCATCTAAGTGACTAGGATACTACAAAAAGAAAAGGAGGACTTGTGGCACCTAAGAGCCTAACTAATTTATTTGAGCATAAACTTTCGTGAGCTACAGCTCACTTCATTGGATGCATTCAGTGGAAAATACAGTGGGGAGATTTATATACACAGATAATTCATGTTCTCTGTGTATATAAATCTCCCCACTGTATTTTCCACTGAATGCATCCAATGAAGTGAGCTGTAGCTCACAAAAGCTTATGCTCCAATTAATTTTTTAGTCTCCAAGGTGCCACAAGTCCTCCTTTTCTTTTTGCGGATACAGACTAACACGGCTGCTACTCTGAAACCTAGGATACTACAGCTACCATTCTGTCACATATAGTCAAAGTATTTCATTTTGTACATAATGTTACATATAATATTTCATTTATTGTATATAATATGAGATTGAATTGATAAAGTCAAAATGAAACACTTCACCCTTTATCTAAATGAAACATTCCAAGAAGGTTGTTTCAATACTTCCAAAATGACATTTTTCTAAATTTTCATTTCAAAAGGGAAAATTTGAAATTTCAAATTTTTTTTTGATTCGGGACAAAAAGGAAATTTCTAAATGTCAGAATTTCCCATGGAACAGAAGTTGAGTTTCAACCATCTCTATTTAAAATCTATCCTTTCTTTTCAGATTGCCTGAAGTCAGAAGGGTGATTCCTGCTTCATTGAATTTCCCAGCATGCATTGTGCAGGAGATGCAATAACTTCCACAGAGCCCCAGTGGAATATGAACCTGGCATATACAGGGATAATCCAATCACTTATTTATACTGTGCTCATCTCCTCTCTCTCACAAGTGATAAATTACTTCTTTTTTTAAGCACGGCTAATTAGTTATATGCTACAAATTCACTTCTTGTAATGGGCTGGCTTACTCCTACTCAGGACCAAGATCAACTGCCCAGCTTTAAAGGAAATGCGACACTTAGTGTAAAATGACCTGGTACGTGAAAACGACACCAAGGTCTAATCAATTAAAATCAGGTCATGATTCAGTCTCAGATCCCGGCTGCATTTTTATTATTTAACAGTAAAACCTCAAAAGGAAACAACTGAAGAAACGAAAGAGGCAATCTGCAAGAAGTAATAAAAAGAAAGAAAGTATTATGGTCAACTGTTATGTTTCACGGCATACACACAAAGAAGTTAGATAAAAATATGAAATACTCTTGTTGGAAGGTTGCAACATAACACGACTTTCTTTCTTAGAATTCAGACTGATAACACACAAGAACCCACAAACATAGACCAAGCAGGCTGCTCCACACAAGAGAGACACACAGCTCAACACCTTATTCTAGCTAGAGTCTGCAGAACTGACTCAGACGCATCCATGCTTCCCTGCAGAGCCCCTCACCTTGCAAGCAGGATCAGGAAAGCCCTTACAAATTAAAGTGACAGCTTACAATTCCAGCACAGTTTTCAAATATTCCACACCAACTGTTTCAAATTTAGGAGCCTAAACGTAATCACACAGGGCCCCACAATTAGAGCTAGATTTCCAAAAGAACACAAATCCTGTCTAGACACCTAAATAAAGCTATTCATTATATGAAAAATTCTAATATGACTTTTTGTTCTGATGTGGGATGAAAACAAATTTTGAAATACCAGAATTTCCCATGAGACAGAAATTCTGATATTGGATCAGTTCTCGTATAAACAGAAAGGGCAACAGGCCAGTTTACACTCATTATTCACACTGGGCAAAAAATTCAAGCATCATAAATGCTGAACAATTGCAACACAATGGTTACAATAATTTAATAAATTAAGGCGTGATTACTAGGGCTAGTTGAAAATTTCCCATCTACTTTTTTTTGATGGAACTTTGGGTTTTCAACTAAACAAACAGTTTTGCATAAAATGTCTGCTTTCCTCAAAAAAATTCAGTTTTTCATTGGGACACTGGCCATTTTGACAAGT
The DNA here is from genome assembly GCF_009764565.3 of Dermochelys coriacea. NCBI lineage: Eukaryota > Metazoa > Chordata > Testudines > Dermochelyidae > Dermochelys > Dermochelys coriacea. The sequence goes on along the minus strand of NC_050087.2, from coordinate 4,491,697 downwards.
ATCAGGGGTAGCCATTTTAGTCTGTATCCACAAAAACAACAAGGAGTCCGGTGGCACCTTAAAGACTAACAGGTTTATTTGGGCATAAGCTGTCGTGGGTAAAAAGCCCCACTTCTTCAGGTGCATTCAGATGACCATTTTGAAACATTTGGGGGGTTGGGTTGGTTTCAACAACAAGTCATAATTTTCTGCCAAAAGTTCTGATGACACATTTTTTGCTTTGAATCAAACTTTTCAAGGGAAGCGGGGGGAGGGATAACATTTTCCAAACACTTCTAATCATTAGTAAGACCTGGAAATAATTATTTTAATGTAAGTTTTTAATCCTGACTTTAAAGTGAAAAACAGGTTGTGGTGATGCTCAGTTGCATAAAATTTGCAATGAAAGACAGCTGCTGTTTGGAACAATTTCTCTCCCCTACTATAAATACTTTCCGATGAGCTAGATCTTTTAAAAATCAATGCAATCACTCTCACAAAGTGCCTGGAGGTACAATAGGCAATTCTCAGAAAGAATCCTGGCTGATGAAGGGAAATGTTTATGCATTATTCCAGAAACAATAAAGCTGGTCTAAATAGGGACTTTCTCCTGAGTGACCTCAGGCTTTCCCAGATCTGAGAGGAACTCAATAAATCATCCTCTTTATCAATAGGAAGCTAATAAAAGAGGACTGAATCGAAACTGGATGCAAGCAGCATGTGAGGATAAATCCATTAAAGATTGTGAGATGCCCAGATACTACAGTAACGGAGGCTAGATAAGTACGTTCGATTCCTTGATCACTGTCAGTCTGGTTTTAGATCTGGAAATCTAAGTGCTAGGTTCCCAGTCACC